>NC_057726.1:51370149-51398388 GCF_004010195.1 Chiloscyllium plagiosum
TACAGGACATTGGTTAGGCCACTGTTGGAATATTGCGTGCAATTCTGGTCTCCTTCCTATCGGAAAGATGTTGTGAAACTTGCAAGGGTTCAGAAAAGATTTACAAGGTTGTTGTCAGGGTTGGAGGATTTGAGCTATAGGGAGAGGCTGAACAGGCTGGGGCTGTTTTCCCTGGAGCGTCGGAGGCTGAGGGGTGACCTTCTAGAGGTTTACAAAATTATGAGGGGCATGGATAGGATAAATAGACACTTTTCCCTGGGATTGGGGAGTCCAGAACTAGAGGGCAGGGTGGACCGCAGGGTCTGTTTCCATGCTGTACATCTCTATGACTTTAAGTCTGTCATTGTTTATCATATCCTATCTCAGAAACTGCTCAAGCCTTTAATTATTTTAAGATGCTTTGGCAATTGTTATAAAATGGTAAAACGCAGGAGCGGAAGTAAGTCATCCAGCCCATTGAGGCTACTCTATCCATTGGGATCATGATTGATCTGATGGTCCTCAACTCCACTTTCCTGTCTTTTTCCCTCGCTGACTAAAAATCTGTGTTTCATCCTTGAATACACTGAACCACCCAGCCTCCACAGCTTCTGTAATAAAGAATTCCACAGGTTCAGATTAGATTAGATTAGATTACTTACAGTGTGGAAACAGGCCCTTCGGCCCAACAAGTCCACACCGCCCCGCCGAAGCGCAATCCACCCATACCCCTACATTTACTCCTTACCTAACCCTACGGTCAATTTAGCATGGCCAATTCACCTGACCTGCACATCTTTGGACTGTGGGAGGAAACCGGAGCACCCGGAGGAAACCCACGCAGACACGGGGAGAATGTGCAAACTCCACACAGTCAGTCGCCTGAGGTGGGAATTGAACCTACCCTTTGAGAGAGGAGGTTTCCCCCTCACTTTTTCTTTTTTAAACAGGCAACCTTTATTCTGAAATTATGCTCCTAAACTCTCCCACAGGGGAAGCAATCTCTTCACATTCACCCTCAAAGCTTGTTTATTTCACTAATGTTTATGTAGACTATAAATTGCAGCCATTTAGAGAACCAAAGATTCCTTAAACTGCAAGAAGAGGAATGACCATTTAACCTGTTAACTCCAGGGGCAATGATTGCTGTTCTTAATATCATGTCATGGGATACTCAACATTCACTTAAACCACGCATGTTAGATTCCTCCTGGGAGATTGGTTAACAAGGTTGGATCTCAGGGAATACAGGGAGAACTAGCCATTTGGAGACAGAACTGGCTCGAAGGTAGAAGATAGAGAGTAGTGGGGGAGGGTTGTTTTTCAGATTGGAGGCCTGTGACCAGTGGTGTGCCACAAGGATCGGTGCTGGGTCCACTGCTTTTTGTCATTTTATATAAATGATTTGGATGTGAACAGAGGAAGTATAGTTAGTAAGTTTGCTGATGATGCCAAAATTGGAGGTGTAGTGTACAATGAAGAAGGTTACCTCAGAGTACAATGGGATCTCGATCAGATGGGCCAATTGGCTGAGGAGTGGCAGATGGAGTTTAATTTGGATAACTGAGAGGTGCTGCATTTTGGAAAGGCAAATCAGGGCAGGATTTATACACTTAAGGTAAGGTCCTGGGAAGTGTTGCTGAACAAAGAGACCTTGGAGTACAGGTTCATAGCTCCTTGAAAGTGGAGTCACAGGTAGATAGGATAGTGAAGGCAGTGTTTATTGTGCTTTCCTTTATTGGTCAATGCATTGAGTACAGGAGTTGGGAGGTCATGTTGCAGTTGTACAGGACATTAGTTAGGCCACTTTCAGAATATTGTATGCAGTTCTGGTCTCCCTCCCATAGGAAGGATATTGTGAAACTTGAAAGGGTTCAGAAAAGATCTATAAAGATGGTGCCAGTGCTGGAGGGTTTGAGCTAAAGGGAGAGGCCGAATAGACTGGGGCTATATTCCCTGGAACATCAGAGGTGACCTTATAGATGTTTATAAAATCATGAGGGGCATGGATAAGGTAAACAGATAAGGTCTTTTACCAGGGATGGGGGGAGTCCAAAACAAGATTTAGGGTGAGAGGGGAAAGATTTAAAAGGATCCTAAGGGGTAACTTTTTCACACAGAGCATGGGGCATGTATGGAATGAGCTGCCAGAGGAAGTGGTGGAAGCTGATACAATTACAAGGCATCTCAATGGATAAATGAATAGGAAGGGTTTAAAGGGATATGGGCCAAATGCTGACAAATGGGACTAGATTGATATAAGATGTCTGATCGGCATGGACAAGTTGGATGAAGTGTCTGTTTTCATGCTGTACATCTCTGATTCTATGTTGGGCCACATCTGAAAGGCAGCACCTCTAATAATGCAGCAGTCCCTCAACACTGAGGATGTCATTTTAATCTCAAGCTCATGGCTTCATGCTTGATCTGAACCATCAGGAGTGCAAAGGACAATAAAACACAAGATGTGTGATTAAAACAAAGTGCAATTAATTTTATTCCCAGCAACTGAATCATCATGCTGATATAAGGATTTTGATTAGCAAAGATTAGATTCCAGCACTAAGTCAACATGAGATGTGGAATTTAGCCAATGATAAACCGATAATGGGTGAGCATTTGCAAAAGTAAAACCGGCATATAGGCTGAAACAGGTCAGCAAGAATTATCCTCACTGTAAACTTAGTATTCTACTAAAATTAATAGGGAACATTCTGGTTTGCAAACAGAGGCAGGTTCAGGCTGGTCGCACATGATGGTTTGTGTACGTACTTGGTGAGCCACAGGGTGGCAGCACCTGAACCAGTGCTTGTTGGATACCATCCAGGTTTCGATTTATTGATGTGTAGAAAGTGAGGTCTGGAGATCAGAGTCAAGAGCATGGTGCTAGAAAAGCACAATAGGTCAGGCAGCATCTGAGGAGCAGGAAAATGGACGTTTTGGGCATAATTCCTAATTAACGGCTTATGCCTGAAATGTCGATTTCTCTTGCTCCTTGAATGTTGCCTGACCTGCTGTGCTTTTTCAGCACCACACTCTCAACTTCGATTTATTGGTGTACGATCAAAGTAAGAAGTCTCCCTATCAGGGAAGGAAATTCATAAAGTAAGGTCTCCAATGTCTGTCTTGCACACCAGTCCAAAGGTCACTTCCTTTCCTTGTCTGTCTAGTTATGATACAGAGAGAGATCTCCAAGAAATGTAAAAGGCTAATGGGTGAGGCGAAAATTCAGACTTTCGAGATAGAGTGCACTTTCCATAAAGCCTCACCATGTACCAGCCATTGCTCAGGTGTTCAACACTCATGCATTTTAGTCATAAGTTTGTCTGTTTGTTATCAGTTCAGAGTCATTTTGTCCTAAGGAAGGTTGATGCTTTGGTTTCCCAACTTGTAGAAATCCTTTCGAAAATTACATTGTTTTCACAACAAATTCTTGTTCACAGAAAAGGGAGGTCAGGGCCTTCAGGAATGGTCTAACTTCCTGTAAGGCTGGGCCTGTCTTTACAGACAGTCTGATCTAAATATAAAATGTGCTCACTGCACTGAAGTCTTATTGAGAAAAAGCAAAGTCAAAAATCACACAACACTGGGTTATAGTCCAACGGGTTTATTTGAAACCACAAACTTTCAGGGCCCCCGCTCCTTCCTCAGGCAGCTCCTGAGAGAGAACACATCAGACACAGAATGTTTGACTTGTTCCAACCCTGCCCAACACTGACACCTCCACATTGAGAAAAAGCAAGTACGGGGACAGAAAATCTTCCATATTCAGAAAAATATGAACAATTATGTCTTATGAATTTTCAAATTTTATTTTATTATAGCCTTGATTGCAGCTGAATGTGTAAGTTGCTATGTTTCTTTCCCCTCGAAGGGCTCTGGCTGAGCTGGTAAGAGGCTTTAAGGCATTTTAAGAAAAGGCTTTGAAATGTTTCAGTTGGCCTGTTTCCAGATACTCATAGCTTGTTGCACCTGATGTAGAATACAATCCGAATTACCGATGGGAATGGGAAGTGTGATGAATGAGCATGAGCCTGTCACGTGGACTTGCCAATTGCTCACATGTTGTACTTTGATTTGATTTATTGTAGTCACATGTATCTAAGTACAGTGAAAAGCTTTGTTCTGCGAAAAGTACAGGCAGATCTTAACACACAAGGACATACAGATCTTAGGGTGCTTCGACAGGTTGAGGCACACAAGGTTACGGCTGCACAGGAGGTGCACAACGCACGATCAACATTAGCAGGAGTTTAATTCAGATAAATGCGAGCTGCTGCGTTTTGGGAAAGCAAATCTTAGCAGGACTTAATGGTAAGGTCCTAGGGAGTGTTGCTGAACAAAGAGACCTTGGAGTGCAGGTTCATAGCTCCTTGAAAATGGAGTCGCAGGTAGATAGGATAGTGAAGAAGGTGTTTGGTATGCTTTCCTTTATTGGTCAGAGTATTGAGTACAGGAGTTGGGAGGTCATGTTGCGGCTGTACAGGATTTGAGCTATAGGGAGAGGCTGAACAGGCTGGGACTGTGTTCCCTGGAACGTCGGAGGCTGAGGGATGACCTTATAGAGGCTTACAAAATTATGAGGGACATGGATAGGATAAATAGGCAAAGTCTTTTCCCTGGGGTCAGGGAGTCTAGAACTACAGGGCTTAGGTTTAGGGTAAGAGGGGAGAGATATAAAAGAGACCTAAGGGGCAATTTTTTCACACTGAGGGTGGTATGTGTATGGAATGAGCTGCCAGAGGAAGTGGTGGAGGATGGGTATATGAATAGGGAGGACTTGGAGGGATATGGGCCCGGTGCTGGCAGGAGGGACTAGATTGGGTTGGGATATTTGGTCGGCATGTACGGGTTGGACCGAAGTGTCTGTTTCCATGCTGTACATCTCAATGACTCTATGACTCTGAGTTAGAGAGGTCCATTCAGCCATCTAATAACAGCTGGGAAAAAGCTGTTCTTGAACCATCAGGTGTCTGTATCTTCTGCCTGACAGAAGAGAGCGTTGTGGGGATGGGAGGGGTTTTTAATGATTAGATGATTAGATTCCCAGCAGTGTGGAAACAGGCCCTTCGGCCCAACAAGTGCACACCGACCCTCCAAATAGTAACCCACTCAGACCCATTTCCCTCTGACTAATGCACCTAACACTGGGCAATTTAGCATGGCCAATTCACCTGACCCACGCATCTTTGGACTGCGGGAGGAAACCGGAGCACCCGGAGGAAACCCACTCAGACACTGGGAGAACGTGCAAACTCCACACAAACAGTCACCCGAGGCTGGATTCGAACCTGGGACCCTGGTGCTGTGAGGCAGCAGCGCGAACCACTGTTGGCAACCATTCTGCGACACAGAACTGCAGTTGATTCTTGATCTAGCAGAACGGATAAGAGTATAACAAGCATCCTTTATGCCCCAGCTCATCTGGGACTTTCCTGACCTATTAATGGAAATTCGCAGAAAATTCTTGTAAAGAATAATGAGTAAGGATCGTTCTTGCTGACCTGTTTCAGCCTGTTTGCTGGTTTCATTTTTGCATACGCTCACCCATTATCGGTTTATCCTGGGCTAGATTCCACATCTCGTTTTGACTTGCTGCTGGAACCTAATCTTTGCAAATCAAAATTGTCCCAGGTCTTGGGCAAGCCTGAAACTTGATGGATTTGTGCAAATTCATGGAAACTCTACAACTTGGATAAAAATGGTTGCATATGAATTTTGTACATGGAGAATGGTCACTGAAAATGTCCCCCACCGCAGTTATTCTGTGCTGCCTGGTGTGGAAACGAACCAATTGTATTTATTCAGCACAACTTAGGGAAGTCCCAGCCAATCATGTGTGTTTGAAATGTTGGCACATTTACTATGGAATCACGTAAATGATGTCACAGTTCGAGCATCATGTTCGAGTACAGTACCAGAACAAAAGCAGTTTTGCACTTTTCTGAGCCTGGAATATACAATCACCTTGTGAACTCTCCAAGACCAATTAAACTCGTACAGATCCCAAGCTGTGTTTCCATGTAATACTGAAGATTTGTTACCTGGACAATCCCCAGTCCTTAAACAGGATTGCAGCAGAATAGTACCTAGTGTGTTAAAGGTTATAATAGTCATTTCAACATAAACCTGCACCGTCTGACTATCCCTGAGCAATGTCATGGAAAATCTGCTGGTCATTTACAAAAATTACTCAGTGACTTCTTTCATATGCCAGGAAATTGTCTATTTCCTTTTCTGACATTCCCTAAAATGTTGTGTTTTCCTGCTCACCGGCCACTCAATATGGATATACTTTCAGTTGGCTGGTGTAAATCTTTGCTATCTACGGGGTTCCAATTGGTTCAGGAACTTGCCGGTAACTGAAGATATTAAATTAATCCCAGAAGCCACTGCTATCTGGATGAAGCACAGCAGCATCACTCTTCAAAAAGTGATGCAATCACAAGTGTTCATTTCCTTTTGAAGTGGATATTATTAACCAGTATTTATTACCCATTGGAGTGGTGAGTATACATATTTGTACAACACTACAGTCTATGTGGACCGGGTTAGGTACAGAGTTCAAGAATTTCAACCAAGCGATTGTAAAGGAACAGTGATACAGCTCAATTCACGATGGTATGTGACTTGAAGGTCAAGTTGGAAACAATGACAATCCCATGACTTTGTTCTGCTGAATGGTTTGGGAAATGCTGTCACTGAGGCTGGTGAGCTGATGCAAGGGATCACAGATTACACATTCTGTAGCTGTAGTAGTTAGGCTGTCACTTGAATTAATTGTTGACTAAAGTCCAGCTATGAATCAAACACAGGCTGGAATGTGTTCAAACTTAAGTTTTTAACCACATAAATCTGCTGTCCCTTCAGTGCATTAATAACTTTCTACTTCATCTAATTGCTCAGCAGAGAAAGAAGCATCTGCACAAAATCTAATCACAAAAGAGAGCTGAGGAAGAGGTTTTTGGAAACTCATTTTTCATGCCCACTACTGCTGAAGCTGCAATACTGAATCCAACACAGCAACTGGACTGTGCCTTTTCAGAGCTACCAATTGTGATGAGAATATGCTCTTCGATTTAAAGATATGTCAAATAACTGGCATCAGAAGTGACTATCTGAAAGTGTTGCAGATTTTTGAGGAAGTGACAAAGAGAGGGGCAGGCAGTCGATGTTGTCTACATGGACTTTAGCAAGGTCCCTCATGGCAGGCTGATCCAAAAGGTGAAGTCACATAGGGTCCACAGTGAGCTGGTAAGATGGAGACAGAACTGGTTTAGTTATAGAAGACCGAGGAGCAGCGGACAGGTGCTTTTCAGACGCGAGGCCTGTGATCGATCGTGTTCTGCAGGGATTAGTGCTGGCACCTCTGTTATTTGTAATGTATAGAAATAATTTGGAGGAGAATTTAGGTGGCCTGATTAGTATGTTTACTCATGACACAAAGATTTGGGGGAGCTGTGAGTAATGAGAAGAATTGCCAGGGGTTACATCAGGATGTAGATAGGTGGGAGACTTGGATAGAGAAATAGCAATTGGAGTTTAATCCAGACAGATGTGAGATGATGTATTTTGGGAGATCTAGTGCAGGAGGGAAGTATATAGTAAATGGCAGAACCCTAAGGAGCATCAATATACAGAGGGAACTGGACGTATGGTCCACAGTTCCATGAAAACGGCAACACAAGTGAATAAGTGGTCAAGAAAGCATACGGCATGCTTGCTTTCACGAGTTGGGGCATAGAGTATAAAAATTGGTGTCATGTTATACCCAAATAAACCTTTAGTTAGACCAGATTTGGAATATTGCTTACAGTTCTGGTTGAGACATCACCAGAAGGACATGGAAGCATTGGCAAGGGTGCAAATTTTTTTTTACCAGGATGTTACCTGGTTTAGAGGGTATTAGCTCTAAGGTAAGATTGGACAAACTTGGCTGGTTTTCATTTGAATGTCAGAGGATGGGAGGTGATCTTATAGAAGTTTACAAAATTATAAGCAGCATGGATAGTCAGTCTTCTTCCTAAGATAGGAATGTCAATTACTAGGGGACACAGTTTAAGGTAAGAGGAGATGTGTGGGGTAAGTTTATTGCACGAGGGAATAAGGGCTTGGAATGCACTGGTGGTGGAGACAGACACAGTTACAAGGTTGAAGAGCTACCTTGACAGATATATGAAAAGGCAGGGATTAGAGGGATAAGGACTGTGTAGAGGGAAAAGGCTTTTAGTTTAGAAAGTCATTGTGTCAGCACAGTCTTGTGGGCCAAAGGACCTGTTCCTACTCTGTCCTGCTTTCTTGTTCAGGGTCTCATCTTGTTGTAAAAATTGCTTTGTCTAAAATGTTACCCCACCAACTGTGAAATGATAACTTATGCTATTCCTCACATGTTTAGCCCTACTTTAGATCTTTAAACAGAAGTAAAATATTAAACAGATTAGTAAAATATTTTTTTTCCACAGAATCACTGCCTTACAATAAAAAGCTGGGAATACGTGGAAGGTGAGGTCAGAGACACATTCTGATGTTTCACATGTCCTTAATCTCTGCACTTTTAGCATTAGACCAACTGCTAGGGAAGGAGCTGATTCAGTACAATGATATTGTTAATGTTTCAGCTGATAGTATTAGACCATACACATTAAAACATTAAAATGGTTTGTAAAACACCCAAAAAGTAATCAAAACCCCACGGTGCTCCCAACTTGTGGATAATTTGGAGAAAGAGAAAATTGCATCACATAATGTCATGGAGGTATCATAGTCTCCTTTACTTTTCTTAAACACAGTTAATGATTGTTAGTATAGGAGCTTAGGAAATAGGAGTAGGACTGTCAGCACCTTTCAGATTGGTCCTCACAGTTTACCTGCACAGAGCCCTATTTGCATTTATATGGCACCATATGCATAGTGGCCCAGTGGTAGCACTGCTGTCTCACAGCACCAGAGACCCGGGTTCGATTCCAGCCTTGGGCAACTGTCTGTGTGAGGAAGGCACATTCTGCCGGTGTCTGTTTGGGTTTCCTCTGGGTGCTCTGATTTCCTCCCACACTCCAAAGATGTGCAGGTTAGGATGGATTGGCTAAATTGCCCATAGTGTCCAAGGATGTGTAGATCAGATACATTAGTCAGGGTTAAATATAGGGTAGGGGAATAGGTCAGGGCGGGTTACTCTTTGGAGGGTCGGTGTGAACTTGTTGGGCCTAATGGCCTGTTTCCACACTGTAGGGATTATGTGATTCTATGTACGTTTTTAATATCAGGAATCTAACTACCTCTGTCTTGAATATAACACTGATTAAGTCTGACCAGCCCTCTGAAGCAGTGAATTCCAAGGATTTGCCATCCTTTAGATGATGAAATTCCTCCTCACTTCTGATCAAAGTTGTCTACTTCTTGTTCTGAAACTGTGTCCCCTGTTTCTAAAATCCCCAGGCAGGGGAAACATCCTTCTGATATCTACTCCGACCAGCAAGTTTTGAGAAGATTTTGAGAAGTAGCTCAGGTTGTAGCCCACAAACCCACCAACACACTAAAACAGCAACTAATGAACTTGAAAGACCCAATACAGACAACGAGCAAAACTAAAGTCATTTACAAAATACTGTGCAAGGACTGTAACAAACACTACATTGAAAAAACAGGCAGAAAACTAGCCACCAGGATACATGAACACCAACAAGCTACAAAAACACATGACCCTCTCTCGCTAGTATCCTCACATACAGATGAGGAAGGACATCAGTTCGACTGGGACAACACATCCATCCTAGGACAAGCCAAATAGAGGCACGCACGAAAATTCCTAGAAGCATGGCATTCTAACTGGAACTCTATCAACAAACTCATCTGGTTAGACCTCATCTACCACCACCTGAGAAAAGGAACCGGAAGTGACTTCACCACAGGAAATGACATCACCAACCTAAAGAAACCCAAACATATAAATAGAAAGCAGAAAGTTTCAGCAATCCTTCGCCTGAGGCCCACTGAAGATGTTACCTAGTAGGGTAATGAAACATCTGGAAGTGAACCTTGCAGCTCAGCGAGCAAACCTACATCGAGAAAAGAGATCGAAACACTCAGACTACTGAATCCAGTCAGCTCAGTATCTCCTCACAGGACAATCATAATGCGCAAGTCGTTTGCTATTTTGTGGCAAAAAAAGATTGCTTTCAGCATCATAGAAGGTGGAATCTTTTTCTGTTGTTTGGGCTTTTTATACAAAACGATGATATTATCCGAACAAATTGCACCACATGTAGGCAGAAATAGTCGTGGAGTTTGTCAAGAAACATTTACCATAATCATGGTTTGTCCGGTTCAACATATTTGGCATATAGTAACCACTTCTATGGTAAATCACTTCTTAACACTAAAGGTTTAATTTATTTATTGTCCTGTGTACCTAAGTACAGTGAAAACCTTTGTTTACTGGCAGTACAACCAGATCATAGTTAGCAAGGACATACAGATCATAGGGTGATAAAGGATACCCTGAAAATAAGGAAGGGAATACAGAAAAACCCCGTTGATGTTTTTGGTTCTTATCTTTATAATTAAGACCACACCAATTACTTGTCAAACAGTATTGGTATTCATATTCTTAATTCTTCATAATCTGAAGGTTAACAAACTTAAATGTATTTCTCTTCTGTGGTGCAGATTGTGAAATGCTGCAGAGCAAGCTAATCCAGTTCATATGTTATTGCTCTGCTGGGCTATGCCACAAAGCATCCAAATGTTGGTATCCTCTAGTTCCTTTAGTTTCAGCAAAGCCTTTGAAGGAGGTCATGCAATGATTGTCATCCTCCTGGTTTACCAGCCTATCTGCAGGTTGCAGACTACACATGCCACTCACTGGAAGCAACAACAGTTCATTTTATTGAAAGTGTTGGCCTGTTTTAATCTATGAGGAGAAAGTGAGGTCTGCAGATGCTAGAGATCAGAGCTGAAAATGTGTTGCTGGAAAAGCGCAGCAGGTCAGGCAGCATCCAGGGGAACAGGAGAATCGACGTTTTGGGCATAAGCCCTTCTTCAGGAGGGTTTTAATCTATGGCTGTGTTAAAATGCAACAGAATTGCTAGTTTTTAACCCATATCAGTTCCTTTTTTGAGAGTTTTAAATTGTAAGGAATCACGGGTACAGAATTCCATATCCGAATAAAATCGGCAAAAAGGGAATAAACAGGGTAAGGCAAAATTTGTAAAGCAAGGAGGGAATGGAGCAGAACATTTCCCAGACTTCATTGACATCTTTGTCTGTCTCTGCAGAGCATCAGCTTTTCAGGATCTTTTTGAGTGTTCATGATTCTTTCCACGTGACTAAATGGTAATGGATTTTGATATAGTTTTCCTTCGATTACTATTTCACGGAAGGCTGGCCATGATGATTCAAGGTGAAAGGGAAGAGTTGAGGCAATATTCAATTCATAATCTGTACTTCATCATTCATAAATGTACTACTTTAGGGCAGCTTCAAAAACAGGTATCTTGAACTTCATAAGAAAAAATGCTGCCGTGTGACACAACTCAGTTATGTTTGAACAAACATTTTAAAAAATGCCTAACACAGATTCTGAATACAAGCGTTTGTACTGTCAACTATTCAATTAACAAACACCCAACAAAGCAAGTAATTATCTAGGGTTACGATATCTGATTTCCACACTGCCTCTTGGAAATGTGCTGCGTGATACTTGAGAGGTCTGTAATCAAGCAGTCCCTCCAAAGGAATGTTTAATGGTCAATTTAATTACAAGTGCACCTGATGTTCAGTGTTATGGAAACAAGTGCACTACAGTGTTGGAACAGAGAAATGTATAGGTCACAGCTCGTGAATTGATGTAAGTTTACAAGTTGCAGAAAAGTAAAGTATGTTTTGGAACACCAAGGATTCAAACTGGAACCAAGAATTGAAGAGAGAGCTCAAATATAAGAGAATGTCTTTAGCAGTATTAATAATCAATAAAACAACACTACATGAGCAGTTAGTGGTGTCGATAGTAGTCATAATTTGGAGATGCCGGTGTTGGACTGGGGTGTACAAAGTTAAAAATCACACAACACCAGGTTATAGTCCAACAGGTTTAATTGGAAGCACACTAGCTTTCGGAGCGCCGAAGCAACCCCTGGTGAAGGAGCGGCGCTCCGAAAGCTAGTTTGCTCCCAATTAAACCTTTTGGACTATAATCTGGTGTTGTGTGATTTTTAACTTTGTACATGAGCAAATAAATTGTTCTAACCTTCAAACTCTGATATTTGAGTCAGACAAGTTGTTATCCCCTCCCCCTCCTTTGACCATTGTGCTTTAAGTATATTTTTTTAGAAAGAATTTTCATTAACATTGTGCGACTTGCATGACAGCTGATCAAACCAATTGTCTGTAAGCACATCACACCATTCATTATTGCAGTAATTAGAATATATTTTCAAGTTTTCCACCGGGGTTCCAAGTCAAAACATTATCCTTGTTCCTCTGCAATAGCCCCCACTTTGTATAACTTGGTGACAAGCTTCTCAGACACCAGTTACAATGGTGGTCTGTGGACTTTTCTAGAGAAAGGATTTAGTTTTTAGTGCTTCATTGTATTGTTTTAGCTGTGGCTGCAATTTAATGCCCTATCTAAAGGATTCAATGCAAATTCAAAGCAATGAAAACAATGTTAAGAAGTTGACAATCTTTACCTTTGGCGAAGCATGATTAAACAAATGAGAGAGATAGTAGCAATTGGATGCTCAATAACCCACCCATTCAAAGCATTTAGGAATGAAATCCAACAATCTTATCCAACCCAGGACCCCTGAATCGTGGAAATATGGCATGATTGGCCAGAATACCTCTGAAGGTAAAAATGAAGTTTCCAATACCATTCAGATACTGGCTTTCTAACTGGAGGTAGAGAAGGAAGCCAGTAGGAAAAATGGATGGAATGACCAAGAGTGGCAAACCGGTGAATCAGGAAAATAAAGATCACCAGTACAACTGAAAGGGAGAGAAGAAAGAGCAAAGATTGGAATGAGTTAAAGTAAAATAAAATAATAAACTGAAGTAATGCCTGACAGTCAGAACTACAGAGACAAGAGCTGTTACTGAGGATGTGATATGGGCCCATTGTAATCTTATCATCAGACTAGATATGCCATGATGTGTCTGGTATTGGACTGGGGTGGACGAAGTGTACAAGTCACACAACAACAGGTTTATCAGCACTAGCTTTTGGAACAGTGCTCCTTCAGGTGGTTGTGGAGTATAAGATCATAAGACATAATTAATAGCAAAAGATCACAGTGTCATGCAACTGAAACAATATATTGAACAAACCTGGATTATTAAATCTTTCATCTTTTAGAATGGGATACAGGTTTTGATTCACTTCTTTTAAGTCACCTTCTCGAGTTAACTTAAGGTTTCCTAACAAAAGGTGACATCCCAGCTCAGACAATGCATTCAAGGTGTGAGGTTCGAGTCTGGCAATATCCCAATCTGAGTCAGACTGGTTCTATTTCCAAAATGGAATTTACAAAATATTACTTGTATCGACTGCCTGCAGATTGTGCATTTTTTGAGCAAAATAGAATGTATCTTCAAATATAATTCTGCAAATACAAATTCAGCCCCTAGACTTGTGTGTGTGCGCATGCATGGGGGATGAGGGGGGAAGAGAGAGAGTGTGTGCACATGAGAGAGTGTGTGTTTGTATGTGAGAAAGCTTGGTAAAGTGTGTGTGAATATAATTCTGCAAATACAAATTCAGACCCTAGACGTGTGTGTGTGTGCGTGCATGCATGGGGGATGAGGGGGGAAGAGAGAGAGTGTGTGCACATGAGAGAGTGTGTGTTTGTATGTGAGAAAGCTTGGTAAAGTGTGTGTGTGATGGAGTATAAGCCTGTGAGAGAGTGTGAGAGTGTGGGGGTGGGGTGTATGAGAAAGAGCGTGTGTATAAGAGAGGGTCTGTGTGAGTATGTGTGTGAGAGAGGGTATAGTGTAATGGGGTCACCTGTAGTGTAACATGAATCCAAGATCCTGGTTGAGGCCATCCCTGTGGGTACCAAACTTGGGTATGGGCTTCTGCTCGGCCACTTTGCGTTGTAGGCTATCCCGAAGTCCGCCATGGAGGACAGTCACCTGAAGATCTGAGGCAGAATGTCCCTGACTGCTGAAATGTTCCCTGACTGGGAAGAAACATCCCACTCTAGCGATTGTTGTGCGGTGTCCATTCATCTATGTCATAGCGTCTGCTTGGTCTTGCCAATGTACCATCCCTGCGGCGTATGAGATGGACAATGTTGGCCAAGTCACATGAGTACCTGCCACATACATGGTGGGTGGTGTCCCAACGTGTAATGGTGGTATCTGTGTCGACAGTCTGACACGTCTTGCGTATCTGCTGTGACAGGGTTGTATGGTGTTGTGGTTGATGTCCTGAAGGCTGGGTAGTTTGCTATGAACAATGATCTGTTTAAGGTTTGGTGGTTGTTTAAAGGTGAGAAGTGGAGGCTTAGGGATGGTCTTGGCAAGGTGCTCATCCTCATTGATAGTATTGCAAGCTGCGAAGAACATGGCGTAGTTTTTCGGCTCCTGGGAAATACTGAACAATGAAGATACCCTGTTGGTTGCAGCACGTGTCTGTCTCCTGAGGAGATCATTATGGTTTCTCGCTGTGGCACATCGGAGCTGGCGGTTGATGAGTTAAGCATCATGCCCTATTCTTATGAGGGGATCCTTGTGCACCTTCAGCTCTCTGTTATGTTCCTCCTTATCTAGACAGACCCTGTGCATGCAGAGGGCTTGTCCGTAGGGGGTGGCTGTTTTAATAGGTTTCTGGCGGAAGCTAGAGAAGTGTAGCATTGTGAGGTTATTGTGCATTTGGGTAGAGTGAGGTACTGAGGTGCCTATCCTGGATGGAGATGCATATGTCTTAGAATGAGACAGATACTAAAGAGTAGTCCATGGTAAGTCTGATGGTGGGATGAAACTCGTTGATATCACTGTGTAGTTTCAGTGATTCTTTGCTACGGGTTCAGAGGAAGAAAATACCATCAATATATCTGGTGTATATTGCTGGTTGGCGGTCCTGTGCAGCAAGGAAATCCTGTTCAAACTTGTGCATGAAAATGTTGGCATATTGGGATGAAAATGTGGTCCCCATGGCTGTTCCATGTGTCTGGATGAAGAACTTTTTGTCAAAGGTGAAGACATTGTGGTCGAGGATGAGTTGTAGGATGGTGCTTGAAGATTGGCAATTATTGGTATTGAGTGCAAAGGCTGTTGCAGCGATGCCATCATCGTGGGAGATGCTGTTGCCGAGTGCTGAAACGTCCATTGTGACCAGGAATGTTCCTGGTTCGACTAGTCCATGGGTGCTGAGTTTCTGTAAGAAATCTATAGTGTCGCTACTGAAGCTGGGGGTCATCTAATGCCATCTAATTTCCCAGAGTGAGTGTCAAACAATGAAACTCGTGGATCTTCACCCAACACAACAAAGGCAACCAAAGATCCAAGGAGCTTCATTTTAATGCTGATGCTAGCAGAAAGCTAAAAGATTTTTATGGATCATTTTTTAAAAAATTCCAAACAACTACCTTTTTATGACGCTGTGGAAGTTATTGACTTAGCCATGCAATGCCAGGTACCGATTGGGAAATCATCCCAACCAACCACCCTCCTTCCTGCTGGGTGTGTGTGTGTGTTTTAAAAAAAGGTCTTTAATTTCTGTAAGTTTCTTTGTTGTTCAGGTGTAGCTTTTGACAGTGATTTATTTTGTGTGGGATATAAGATTGGACTTGGGGCTTGGTGGATTGCATTTGTACCCCTGACCCAGGCACGAATGGCTGTGGCCTCAAGCTGCAACCCATGACTCAAGCACATAATCCATTTAGATAGAGTGTCACACTGTCCCAAGTACCATCTTTCAGATGAGATATTAAACACGTAGTGGAGAGTGTGGTCCTGGAAAAGCACAGCAGGTCAGGCAGCATCTGAGGAACAGGTGAATCGACATTTCGGGCAAAAGCCCTTCATCAGGAATCAAACCATTACAAAACCATATTAAACCAGCAGTCCTGTTGTGTGGACAGAAAAATCCTATGGCCAATCTGCAAAGAAAAACAGGCTAATTCTACTGGTGCCTTATTCAAGTATATAAATGATTTGGATGTGAGCATAAGAGGTATAGTTAGTAAGTTTGCAGATGACACCAAAATTAGGCGTGTAGTGGAGAGCGAAGGAGGTTACCTCAGATTACAACGGGATCTTAATCAGATGGGCCAATGGGCTGAGGAGTGACAGATGGAGTTTAATTTTGATAAATGTGAGGTGCTGCACTTTGGGAAAGCAAATCTTAGCAGGACTTATACACTTAATGGTAAGGTCCTAGGGAGTGTTGCTGAACAAAGAGACCTTGGAGTGCAGGTTCATAGCTCCTTGAAAGTGGAGTCGCAGGTAGATAGGATAGTGAAGAAGGCATTTGGTATGCTTTCCTTTATTGGTCAATAAAATCATGAGGGGCATGGATAGGATAAATAGACAAAGTCTTTTCCCTGGGTTGAGGGAGTCCAGAACGAGAGGGCGTAGGTTTAGGGTGAGAGGGGAAAGGTATAAAAGAGACCTAAGGGGCAACATTTTCTCGTAGAGGGTGGTATGTGTATGAAATGAGCTGCCAGAGGAAGTGGTGGAGGTGAGGACAGTTGCTATATTAAAGAGGCATCTGAATGGGTATGTGAATAGGAAGGGTTTGGAGGGATATGGGCTGGGTGCTGGCAGGTTGGACTAGATTGGGTAGGGATATCTGGTTGGCATAGACTGATTGGACTGAAGGGTCTGTTTCTGTGCTGTATATCTTTATGACTCTATCATAGTTTTATATAAAGCAGATTATGGGAGTGTCCTGTCCTTCAGTGTTTCCCTACATTACAATAGTGACTCCACTTCCAGGATTGGAAGAATGCTTTGGGACGTCATAAAGTCACCTTATAGATGCAAGTCCTGTTCTTCATTTTATTAAATGGTGGTTGATCTGTAGTGTGAGAAATGTACTGTTTGATTGAAGAAGAATGTAGGGAGGATACACATGAACTAGGATTAAAAATAGTGGTTTGAAGAGGAATAAAACCTTTTGAGATATATTGATTTGATGGAATGTTTGTTTCTGCAACTGTGGAACCTCTGCTGCATCAAATTCAGAAATGTGTTGTGACTGATGAGTGTTGACAGATGCAGTAAATTGGATGCTGTTATGTTTTGTACTTTGAACGTTCCTGGATTAGGTCATTGTCGATATCGAGTTTATATGTTTGTTCTTCTGCATCTGCATTGGAAGAAGCTTTCAGTCTTTACCTGCAGTGTATAAAACCTGATGATCATCCATTATGGAATCTGACTAAAAGATGTGACAGAAAAGAATAATTCAAAGCTCTTTCAAGTAATGTCAGTAAGAGATGCATATGATCTATCACAAGGAATTGTGACTGATTTGTGTTTATATATATAAACCCTTTGAATGTGTATCGGATATATATGTTGCTCCGGCTAGGCACGCTGGAGTTGAGGTGTGAAATGTAGATTTGGTAGCACCAGCTGGAAGGGGTGTTGCATAGATAGAACAATACAGCGCAGAACAGGCCCTTCGGCCCTCAATGTTGCACTGACCTGTGGATTAATCTAAGCCCAACCCCCTACACTATCCTATCATCATCCATATGTTTATCCAAGGATTGTTTAAATCTCCCTAATGTGGCTGAGTTAACTACATTGGCAGGTAGGGCATTCTACGCCCTTACCAATCTCTGCGTAAAGAACCTGCCTCTGACATCTGTCTTAAATCTATCACCCGCAATTTGTAGTTATGCCCCCTCAGACAAGCTGACGTCATCATCCTAGGAAAAAGACTTTCACTGTCTACCCTATCCAATCCTCTGATCATCTTGTCTGTCTCTATCAAATCCTCTCTTAGCCTTCTTCTTTCCAATGAGAACAGACCCAAGAGTCTCAGCCTTTCCTCATAAGACCTTCCCTCCAGACCAGGCAACATCCTGGTAAATCTCCTCTGCACCTTTTCTAATGCTTCCACATCCTTCCTGTAATGGGGCAACCAGAAATGTACACAATATTCCAAGTGTGGCCGCACTAGTGTTTTGTATAGATGCAGCATGATATTATGGCTCTGGAACTCAATCCCTCTACCAATAAAATCTAACACACCATGTATGCCTTAACAGCACTATCAACCTGGTGGCAACTTTCAGGGATCTATGTACATGGACTCCAAGATCCCTCTGCACATCTACACTATGGAGAATCTTTCTATTGACCCAGAACACTGCCTTCCTGTTCTTCTTCCCAAAGTGAATCACTTCACGTTTAGCTGCATCGAACTCTATTTGCCATCTCTCCGCCCAATTCTGCAGTTTATCCGAGTCCCCCTGCAACCTGCAACATCCTTCCACACTGTCCACTACTCCACCGACTTTAGTGTCATCTGCAAACTTACTAACCCATCAACCTATGCCTGCATCTAAGTTATTTATAAAAATGACAAACAGCAGTAGTCCCCAAACAGACCCTTGTGGCACACCACTAGTAACCGGACTCCAGGCTGAATATTATCCATCAACCACCACTCGCTGCCTTCTTTCGGAAAGCCTGATTCTAATCCAAACTGCTAAATCACCCTCAATTCCATGCCTCTGCATTTTCTCCAACAGCCTACCATGTGGAACCTTATCAAAGGCTTTACTGAAGTCCATGTATATACATCAACTGCCCTACTCTCATCCACATACTTGGTCACCTTCTCAGAAAACTCAATGAGGTTTGTGAGACATGACCTGCCCTTGATGAAACCATGTTGGCTATCTGCAATCAAATTGTTGCTTGCTAGATGTTTATAAATCTTATCTCTCATAATCCTTTCCAAAACCTTTTCTACAACAGAAGTAAGGCTCACTGGTCTATCATTACCTCGGTCATTTCTATTGCCCTTCTTGAACAAGGGCACAACATTTGCAATCTTCCAGTCATCTGGTACTAAACCTGTCGACAATGACAACTCTTAAAGATAAAAGTCAAAAGGTCTGCTATCTCCTTCCTAGCCTCTCCGAGAATCCTCAGATAAATCCCATCCGGCCCAGGGGACTTGTCTACTTTCACTCCTTCTAGAATTGATAACACCTGTGCGTAACTAACCTTGATCCTTTCTAGTCTAATACCTTGTATCTCATTCTTCTCCTCTACAATATTATCCTTTTCCTGAGTGAAAACCGATGAGAAATATTCGTTTAGCACCTCTCCGATCTCCACAGGGTCCACACACAACTTCCCACTTCTGTCTTTGACTGGACCTATTCCTACACTAATCATCCTTTTGTTCCTCACATACCTGTAGAAAGCTTTAGGGGTCTCACTAAAGACTGCTCATGTCCTCTCTTTGCTCTTCTTGACTCTCTCTCTTTAAACCCTTCGCTAATCTGTAACTCCCCATCGCCTCATCTGAACCATCTCGTCTCATCGTCACACAACCCTCCTTCCGCTTAACAAGAGATGCAATTTCTATAGTAAACCACGGTTCCCTTCGCTGATCACTTCCTCCCTGCCTGACAGGGATATATCTATTAAGGACACGCAATATCTGTTCCTTAAACCAGCTCTACGTTTCGATTGTTCCCATCCCCTGCACTTTGCTACCACATGCTATGCATCCTAAGTCTTGCCTAATTGCATTATAATTACCCTTGCCCCATCGATATCTCTTGACCTGTGGTATGTACCTATCCCTTTCCATCGCTAAACTAAATATAACTGAATTATGGTCACTCTCGCCAAAGTGCTCACCTACTAATAGATCAAACACCTGGCCTGGTTCATTACCAAGCACCAGATCCAGTGTGGCCTCCCCTCTTGTCAGCCCTTCGACATACTGTGTCAGGAAACCCTCCTGCACAATTGGACAAAAAATGATCCATCCGACATACTAGAGTTATACCATTTGCAGCCTATGTTGGGGAAATTAAAGTCCCCATAATGACCACCCTGTTCCTTTCACTCCTACCCAGAATCATTTTGCCAATCCTCTCCTCCACATCCCTGGAACTTTGCAGAGGCCTATAAAAAAATTCCCAGCAGTGTGATTTCTCCTCTCCTGTTTCTAACCTCAGCCCTTACTGCCTCAGTAGACGAGTCCTTGTTAGAAGTTCTTTCAGCCACCGTTATACTATCCTTGACTAACCAGGCCACACCTCCCCCTCTTTTACCACCTTGCCTGTTCTTAATGAAAGCTGTAAACCCTGGAACCTGCAACATCCATTCCTGACCCTGCTCTATCCATGTCTCTGAAATGGCCACGATATCAAAGTCCCAGAACCTATCCTTGCTGCAAGCTCACCTACCTTGCTTTGGATATTTCTGGTGTTGAAGTAGACACACTTCAAACCAGCTTGCTGTCTGCCAGCATATTCCTGTGACTGTGAAATGCTGTCCATGTTCTCCCTACCCTCATCCTCCTGTGCACTGGAACTACACCTCAGGTCCCATCACCCTGCTGAGCTAGTTTAAACCCACCCATATAGCACCAGCAGATTTCCCACTCAGGATATTAGTACCCCTCTGGTTCAAGTGAAGACCATCTGTGCACAAAGACTGCAACAAGTGTTGGCATAGTGATAATGACAGTGAACAAATGATCCAGAAATCCAGTTGAATGTTCTAGCGGATATGGGTTCAAATCTCGCCATAGCTAAAGAAATTCTTGAATGAAAATCTGCCAGCCTTACCTGAGAGTTCAGAGCTATAGCTGTGGTTAACTGTTCTGGGCAGTAAATGCCTTACCAGTGATACCCACATCTTATGAATGAATAAAATGAAGTATTTGGGATATGACAGCTGCAGTGCCTCTGGGCCAGCTGATCCGTGCCTTGCCCTCTGCCAAGTTGGGACTAGAATCCTCCAGGCTCTTTAATGGTGACAGGAGGCCAGACCATACCCCTCAGTGTGAAACCTTAGCAGATTCTCCTGTGGTTAATTATTTCTATCAGCCTGTTCAGATCTATTCTGACACACCTCTGGAACAGACGAGACATAAACCCAGCCTTCTGGCCAACAGGCAGAGGCACTATTACTGCACCACAAGAGCTGTCAGTATTTGAATAGAATAGATTAGAATCTCTGCAGTGTGGAAACAGGCCCTTCAGCTCAACAAGTCCACCCCGACTCTCCAAAGAGTAATCCACCTAGCCCCATTCCCCTATCCTATTATCCTATATTTACGCCTAACTAATACACCTAACCAACACATCCCTAAAAGCTATGGGCAATTTAGCATGGCCAAACCTGACCTGCACATCTTTGTATTACGGGAGAAAACCAGAACATCCAGAGGGAACCCAAGCAGACACGGGCAAAGTGTGCAAGCTCCACACAGACTATGCTGCCTTGTTGAAGTCCCGATACAACCTGTTGTAGCAAAACTGTCACAGAGATTTACGACATTTCCCATTATCCTCTAATATTGACACACACACCCCTGACACAGCCAATTGTTCAGTGTGTCTTTGATCCATGCAAAGTCATTTCAATCAAACATTCCTTATCAGGAAGATTTAGATTTAAGTTAGGGCAACTGCCAGTCACATTGTTATTGGCTCAATATTATGGAGTCATCGAGCTGTACAACACGGAATCAGACCATTCAGTCCAACTCATCCAGGTCAACCAATTGTCCTAGATAAATCTAATCCAATTGCCACATTTGGCCCATATCACACAAACCTTTTCATATACCCATCCAGATCCCTTTTAAATGTTGTAATCATACCAGCCTCCACCACTTCCTCTGGCAGCTCATTCAATACATGCACCAACCTCTGCATGAAAAAGTTGCCCCTGAGGTCCCTTTTATATCTCTCCTCTCTCACCCTAAACCTTTTTAGGGCAGCTCAGTGGTTAACACTGCTACTTCACAGCACCAGAGACCCAGGTTCAATTTCAGCCTCTGGTGATTGTGCAAACTCCACACAGACATTCTCCCCGTGTCTGTGTGGATTTCCTCTGGATATGCCAGTTTCCTCCACAATCCAAAGATGTGCAGGTCAGGTGAATCGGCCATGCTAAATTGCCCGTAGTGTTAAGTGCATTAGTCAGAGGGAAATAGTTCTGGGTGGGTTACTTTTTGGAGGGTCGGTGTCGGTGAAGGGCCAGTTTCCACACTGTAGGAAATCTAATCTATGTGCTCTAGCTCTGGACTCCCCCACCCCAGAAAAAGATCTTGTCTATTTACTATCCATGCACCTCATGATTTTATAAACCTCTATAAGGTCACCCCTCAGCCTCCAGTGCTCCATGGAAAATAACCCCAGCCTATTCAGCCTCTCCCTATAGCTCAAACCCTGCAACCCTGGCAACATCCTTGTTAATCTTTCTGAACCTTTTCAAGTTTCATGACATCCTTCCTATAAGAAGGAGACCAGAATTGCGCGCAATATTTCAAAAGTGGCCTAACCACCATCCTGTACAGCCACAAAGTGACCTCCTGACTCTTAGACTCAATACTCTGACCAATAAAGGAAAGCATACCAAATGTTACCTTCACGATCCTATCTACCTGCGACTCTACTTTCAAGGAACGATGAACCTGCACTCCAAAGTCTCTTTGTTCAGCAACACTCCCCAGGACTTTACCATTAAGTGTATAAGTCCTGCCCTGAATTGGCTCTCTAATATGTAGAACCTCACCTTTATCTAAATTAAATTCCATCTGTCACTCCACAGCCCATTGACCCATCTGATCAAGATTCTGCATTACTGTGAAGTAACCTTCTTTGCTGTCCACTATACCTCCAATGTTGGTGTCATCTGCAAACTTACTAACTTTACCTCCTATGGATAAATATCCAAGTCATATCCAAGTTTATATCCAAGTCATTTATATAAAATGACAAAAAGCAGTGGACCCAGCACCGATCCTTGTGGCACACCACTGGTCACAGGCCTCCAGTCTGAAAAACAACCCTCCACCACCACCCTCTGTTTTCTGCCTTCGAGCCAGTTCTATTTCCAAATAGCTAGTTCACCCTGTATCTTGTGTGATCTAATGTTGCTAACAGTCTCCCATGAGGAACCTTGTTGAATATGAATGACCAGAAGAGGAGAAAAGAATTTCACCCAGAGTTGGAGGGTTCTTAACTAACATGAAGCATTTGTTGGCAGCACTCAAAACGTTATATGGAGGTACAGTGCATCCTTTTCTGATTACAGTTAACCTCAGGAAATCATTTAGAATAATGTACTGTACTTATTTTGTTTTATTTTTCTATTCAGTAAGTAAGGTCAAAGCATTCCTAACACTTGAGCTGCCAAATTGGTGTTAGTAGTTTATGTGAGAATCAGTTTACTGAAAGGTAGGACTTAAAAAATCAAGACACATTATCATCAAAACAGTTTTATTTGAATGTTGATGTATTCTGCAGAACCCTCAATCATAAATGTTGAATTTTTGAAATTTCACAGTTTAATCACAGCAGCGTTGAACCATTATGTTAAACAGTAATGCATTTTCACTGGAGTATACATTCTGTAGGATTGTCTGAAAAACTCAGCATAATGCCTCTTATATCAATTGAATGCAAACGTACAAGATAAGGCATTCTACATGTTATGAACCAGTCTGTTCAGATTATGATAGATGAATGCAGTAGACCCTGTTCGTTCAAACTCCTACACCCCCAACCCATTGCTTTCCTATTTTGAAAAAAACTCAGCACTCAAGTAAAAGCAAAGCACTTAAGTTTGTATGCAAGCTTTCAATTGCCTTTCCCTAGCTCAGTATTAAATTCCACCTCCTCCCATTCTGTGAAATATCTGTGAAGGTGGTTTATTAAAGGTGCCACATAAACAGCCTGTAAAAGTAGTGTAGGTATTTCAATCAACCCATTCAGGGGTGTTAGTGACTCACCTGTACAGCAGATAGGACTTGAACCTGGGCTTCCTGGCTCAGAGAAAGTGAGGACTGCAGATGCTGGAGACCAGAGTTGAAAAGATGTTAGGGGCATGAGCCCTCCTGAAGAAGGCCTTATGCCCGTAACGTCGATTCTCCTGCTCCTCGGATGCTACCTGGCCTGCTGCGCTTTTCCAGCACCACACTTTTCATTCTTGGCTCAGAGGCAAGGATACTACCTTTGGGGAAGGGGAGCAGGGTGCCTGGACGTACAGGGGATGTCAGGTAAACCTGGCAGTGTGGCGGGGGGCAGATGGGTGGGAGGAGATGGGGGTGGCAGGTGATCACCTAAATGTGGCCATCTTGTAGTCAGGGGAGATCCCTCCAAAATGGTGATTATCACATGGGCATTGTAGATCTCCCAATGCGCCCCTCCCCCCACCAAACCTCCCTCACTGGGGTCTCCCAGACTGCCCCAGAGAGATCTCCCTCGGTCCTCTTTGAGTCTAGACTGTGCTGTGTCTCATGGTGAGTTGCTGCTGTCCCAGCGGTGGCCAGTGCTCCCAGTGGTGTTCCTGAGCATGCATCACTGGCAGCCCTCTGGTTCCTCAGCAGCTCTCGGATGCAAGTCAGCCTCTTGGCTGTCGTAGCAGCTTAACCTGGCTGAGCCACTCCACCGGCAGCAATATCAGGTTGGATCCATCCAGGCCTGCAGAGGCTCACATGCCCTGACTTTTGAAAATGTTCTAGCCAGAGTTTGTTGATAGAGTCCCGGTTGGAATGCCACGCTTCTAGGAATTTTCGTGCATGTCTCTGTTTGGCTCGTCCTAGGATGGATGTGTTGTCCCAGTCGAAGTGATGCCCTTTTTCTGTATGTAAGGATACTAGTGAGAGAAGGTCATGTCATTTTGTGGTTAGTTGATGTTCATGTATCCTGGTATTAACTTTAGATTTAACCCACAGCAGGTTAGTCAGCTTCTCTGCAGAGAGGAGAAAAGTAGCAGTTCTTAACTATTCTCTAATGGAAACCAACTTCCATGGTTAACTTTAAATGTAATGCTATTTTTAACTTATTAAGAAAAAGCATACACACAGAATCCCTTACAGTGTGGAAGCAGGCCATTGGTCCACATCAACTCCTATACCTTCCCCATCCTTGCTGAAAGCCCACTTTGCGTCCACTGGAATTTTAAAAGAATAAGAAGTGATTTGAATGAAACATATAAGATCACGAGAGGGCTTGGCAGGGTGGATGTGGGAAGGGTGTTTCTTCTTGTGGGAGAGTCTAGACATGGTTTAAAAATAAGGGGAGTCCATTTTAAAGAGAGATTAGGCAACGTTTTTCTCTCAAAAGGTCACCAGTCTTTGGAACTCTCTTCCTCAAAAAGGCAGTGAAAACAGAATCTTTAAGTATTTTTAAGGCAGAGGAAAGTAGATTCTCAGTAAGCAAGAAGGTGAAAAGTCATTAGTCATACACAAGTGTGTGCAGTTGAGGTTATAATCAGATTAGCTATGATCTTATTTAATATCAAAGCGGGCTCAAGGGGCTAAATGGTCTATTCTTGCTTTTATCTTGGATGTAACTACATTCATATTTTGAATAATGAACCGACTCCATGAAACCTTATCCATGGATGTAGGTTTTCTTGCTGAGCTGGAAGGTTCATTTTCAGATGTTTCGTCACCATACTAGGTAACATCTTCAGTGAGCTTCTGGACGAAGCACTGTTGACAGTTCCTGCTTTCTATTTATATGTTTAAGTTTCGTTGGGTTGGTGATGTCATTTCCTGTGGTGATATAATTTCTTGTTCTTTTTCTCGGGGGTGTGGTAAATGGGGTCCAAGTCAATGCGTTTGTTGATAGAGTCCCGGTTGGAATGCCACGCTTCTAGGAATTTTCGTGCTTGTCTCTGTTTGGCTCGTCCTAGGATGGATGTGTTGTCCCAGTCGAAGTGATGCCCTTTTTCTGTATGTAAGGATACTAGTGAGAGAGGGTCATGTCATTTTGTGGCTAGTTGACGTTCATATATCCTAGTAGCTAGTTTTCTGCCTGTTTGTCCAATATAGAGTTTGTTACAATTCTTGCATGGTATTTTGTAAATGACATTAGTTTTGCTTGTTGGCTGTATAGAGTCTTTCAAGTTCGTTAGCTGTTTTAGCGTGTTGGGCTACCATGATGCCAAGGGGTCAGTAGTCTGGTAGTCATTTCTGAGATGTCTTTGACATGGGGAGAAATGGGCAGAAAACTAGTTACCAGGATACATGAACATCAACTAACCACAAAATGACATGACCTTCTCTCACTAGTATCCTTACATACAGATAAGGAAGGACACCACTTCAACTGGGACAACACATTAATCCTAGGATAAGTGAAACAGAGACATACACGAGAATTCCTAGAAGCATGGCATTGCAACCGGGACTCTATCAACAAACATTGACTTGGACCCCATTTACCACACCCCTGAGAAAAAGAACAGGAAATGACATCACCAACCCAATGAAACCCAAACACATAAATAGAAAGTAGGAACTGTCAGCAGTGCTTCATCCAGAGGCTCACTGAAGATGTGTATGGTGACGAAACGACTGAAAATGTACTTTTCAGCTCAGCAAGCAAACCTACATCCAGAACCTCAACATGAGCTACAAATCTTCTCAAAACTCGCTAAAACCTTATTATCTTGACGTTAAATGAAAGGTTACATTTCGACGTAGAGTGACAACTTGGTGATGTAGAGCATTGAAGTATCACAATATGTGAAGTAGTTTTGTGCAGTGTGGTTATGCCATGGACTCTACATTGCTGACGATCTAATCGCAGTCACATTATGGGGGCTGTAAGCAAGGCAATTACCTGGTGGAAGAAAAACATGGACAAACGTCCACAGTCATCTCAATCTGAGCTTCACGGGAGGGTGAGCTCCTCACCCACTGAGTTCCGGATGGCGTATAGTTCATGAACGCCAGGTTAAAAAGTAGAAGACCTTTGAACAGGAAGGTTGCTCTGAGAAATAGTTAAATAAGATCCAAATTGATTTCTGATATACAGCATTATGTACTTTGTGTAGTATTAATAATAAACCTTTATAATAAAAGGTGCTGAGCTTTTGATTATATACAGCAATATTGCATTGACTAAGACATTATTTTGTAGAGTACCTCAAGGTTCAGGTTAAAACTAGTCTTGACATGATAGATTTTATTATAAGGCATTGTAGCCTAATTCTACCTTTCTAAATATGCAATCAATGAATCAAAGCTTTCTGGTTTTTTTGAAATCTTTTGATTGAAAGTGCTTTTTTTTAAAAAAAAAATTAGATTGTCAATTAAAATGGTTTCATCCTGAAGCTAATTCCTGCCATAGGGGTCTTTGATGAATAACTGCAAAAGAAGAAATGAATTTTTAAAAAGGTTGTGCAGACTTGTCACCTCAGATTGCTATTTAGAGAGAACATCATGTAACATGACAAACAGACTACAACACTGTCATGACTTGACTTGTGCTTTCTCAGAAAAATACGTTTGTACACATCAATGCAGCAAGATATGCCAGTAAAGACAATTCCACTGCAATTTGGAGAGACCTTTATTTTCGGTCATAGAGTCCTAGAGATGTACAGCATGGAAACAGACCCTTCGGTCCAACCGTTCCATGCTGACCAGATATTCCAACCCAATCTAGTCCCATCTGCCAGCACCTGGCCCATATCCCTCCAAACCCTTCCCATTCAAATGCCTTTTAAATGTTGCAATTGTACCAGCTTCCACCACATTCTCTAGCAGCACATTCCATACAAGCACCACCATTTGCGTAAAAATGTTGCTCCTTAGGTCTCTTTTTATATCTCACCCTAAACCTATGCCCTCTAGTTCTGGACTCCCCCACCCCAGGGAAAAGATTTTATCTATTTATCCTATCCAATCCCCTCATAATTTTGTAAACCTGTATAAGGTCACCCCTCAGCCTCCAATGCTCCAGGGAAAACAGTCCCTGCCTGTTCAGCCTCTCCCTGTAGCTCAAATCCTCTAATCCTGACAACATCCTTGTAAATCTTTTCTGAACCCTTTCAAGTTTCACAACATCTTTCCAATAGGAAGGAGACCAGAATTGCACGCAATATTCCAACAGTGGCCTAACCAATGTCCTGTACAGCCACATGACCTCCCAACTCCTGTACTCAATACTCTGACCAATAAAGGAAAGCATACCAAACGCCTTCTTCACTATCCTATCTACCTGCGACTCCACTTTCAAGGAGCTATGAACCTGCACTCCAAGGTCTCTTTGTTCAGCAACACTCCCTAGGACCTTACCATTAAGTGTATAA
>NC_057726.1:51399336-51417223 GCF_004010195.1 Chiloscyllium plagiosum
ATCTTCGAGTCAAGCTTGGAAAGCATTTCTGCAAGGCTTGTTACTGTAGGTAAGTCCCCCGGGGCGGCTGTGGACGCCTCTGCTGCAGCTGGAGAGTGTGGGGGAGGGGTTGCTGCTTGCTGAGAGCTGCGGGCTCCCTTCCCTTTAGTCATTTTAACTTAGGATAAAGTTGCTTAAATATAGCTTAAATGTAATATTAAACCACTAATTCAGTTACTAAACTATTATAAATGATTTGGTGAGCTTGGTAGGGGGTAGGTGACCCACTGTGCCCAAGTCTTGGGAGGAGCACTATAGACTCAGTCTTACTGGGTCGCCGCCATCTTGGATCCCCTCTCTGGATTCTTGTTATCTCACTTCTGAAGGATTCCCATTTTCCAGCCATCCCTTTACCTGCGAACATCTGCCTCCAATCAGCTTTTGAAAGTTCTTGCCTAATACCGTCAACATTGGCCTTTCTCCAATTTAGAACTTCAACTTTTAGATCTGGTCTATCCTTTTCCATCACTATTTTAAATCTAATAGAAATATGGTTGCTGGCCCCAAAGTGCTCCCCCACTGATACCTAAGTCACCTGCCCTGCTTTATTTCCCAAGAGTAGGTCAAGTTTTGCACCTTCTCTAGTCGGTACATCCACATACTGAATCAGAAAATTGTCTTGAACACATTTAACAAATTCCTCTCCATCTAAACCCTTAACACTATGGCAGTCCCAGTCGATGTTTGGAAAGTTAAAATCCCCTACCATAACCACCCTATTATTCTTACAGATAGCTGAGATCTCCTTACAAGTTTGTTTCTCAATTTCCTTCTGACTATTAGGGGGTCTATAATACAATCCCAATAAAGTGATCATCATTTTCTTATTTTTCAGTTCCACCAAATAACTTCCCTGGATGTATTTCTGGGAATATCCTCCCTCAGTACAGCTGTAATGCTATCCCTTATCAAAAACGCCACTCGAGTACATTGTTGTGAAATGTTAGCATGTCATAGAGTCATGCCGTTGTACATCATGGAGACAGACCCTTTGGTCCAACTTGTCCATGCTGACCAGATATCCTAAATTAGTCTAGTCCCATTTGTCTTGCTTTGTTCTCATTAGATCTGTTTAATATACTGTCACAAATGCATTGCAGTGACAATTGTACTGAAGTCAATGGACTTTGATAGCCACCATGCAGTTATCCATACCATCATCATTAGATGTTCCTTAATTTGAGGATGCTGTCTACTCACAAATTCCTGCCATTGGTCTTCATATGACTGAACAGGCCAGTTTCAATTCATAGACCATTCAACACAATGCCTCATGCAGCAGAATGTTCTGGATTGCAGGATTTGCTTCCTTTTCTTTTCAGTTGCCATTCTGCCTCATGCTATTTATAACTTAAAGAATGATGTAGCTCAAAGGACAAGCTGCTGTCATTTTGAAAGATTGCATGAGTTTTTAATCCAAGTGCCTCTGTCACACATAATGACACATTTAGATCAACCAGCAGTTTATTCTGGAGTAGCTCCAATTGCTCTCTGCAAACACACACACATCCAGATCTTGGGAGTCTTCAGAGTTCAGGATTCACGATGAAGAGCTTATGTCCTAAATGTCGATTCTCCTGCTCAGATGTTGCCTGATCTGTGCTTTTCCAGCACCACACTCTCGAGTCTTCAGAGTTCAGTTGAACACAGGATGAACACTTCACACTAAACAAAAAAAACAAGGACTGCAGATGCTGGCAATCAGAATTGACTTGAAAAACTCAGCAGGTCTGAGAAGTTCCGAGGAAGTGACACTGATCTGAAACATTAACTGTGTTTTCTCTCCACAGATGCTGCCTGACCTGCTGTGTTTTTCCATCAATTTCTGTTTCTGTTAAATACTTCACAGCCCAATGTCAAGTTTTGTAAGAACGCCATCTTCAGACTGTAGTTTTAATTCTTCTGTTATGGGGTGTAAACTGTATGAGCCTGCCTTTATATTTTGTTCAGTGATTTTTTTTTTTCTGTAGGCTATCAAAACGTAAAACTTGAGAAATGTGACATAAAACTTGACAGCGGTGCCAAGTTGGCTAAGGCCATCAACCACTAAAAGACCAAGAAGCTTGAGATGGCTCCCTGGAGACAATTTCTGGATCAGGCTACACAGTTTCAACTGCCGTTTGTGTTGTCAACACATAGCCAAAGCCACTGGCAGTGCTCCAACACAACGATAGCCTTAAAATATCAGTATCTAGAATGAACCTTGGATCCATGATTCTTGATTTTCAGAAATGTTGAACAAAGCCTGAGTGGCTCACTGGTTAGCACTGCTGCCTCACAGCACTAGGGTCCCAGGTTCGATTCCAGCCTCAGGCGACTGTCTGTGAGGAGTTTGCACATTCTCCCCGTGTTTGCGCGGGTTTCCTCCGGGTACTCCAGTTTATTCCCACAGTCCAAAGATGTGCAGGTTAGGTGAATTGGCCATGCTAAATTGCCCATAGTGTTAGGTGCATTAGTCAAAGGGAAATGGATCTGGGTGGGTTACTCTTTGGAGGGTCTGTGTGGACGTGTTGGGCCGAAGGGCCTGTTTCCACACTGTAGGGAATCTAATCTAATCGGATAGGGAATAAATGTGACAATGGTTGTAGACACAGTTTGGAAGAAATCAACACTGTGAACTTGAATTTATGCGTCAGCAGCTGTCCATGTTAGGACTCATCTGAAATCGTGGTTGAGGTATATTCATTTAAAATGAACTTTGAGTCATGTCTTTTGAGAAAGATGTCCTGGAGAAAACAAAACGTTTCGCTGTACAGGGAGCAGTGCTGCAATTGGTGTTTAAATGCAGACTAAGAGCAGTGAAAACAGTAGTCACAATTGTTCGAGCATTTCTAATTTACATCCTTATAGGGCCTAGTGAAACCAGGCCCTATAATTGTCCACATTATACTGTTAAAGTGTCAAAGATATGTGGGAGTATATCAAAACAACGATTGGGACAATAGCACATCTCAGCAAGATTTACTACAGCGTGACTATTTTAGGTGGACTTGTTTTATTGAGAGAACTAAATGTTGGGTGCATATTATATCTGACATCACAAATGCAGCGGAAGCTGTTAAAATAGCCAATCTGCTTTGAAAGTTAAATACTCTCAGGCTGTATACCTGTGGAAAGTGTTGTGTAAGTATTAGGAAGGCAGCTTCCTCTCTAAAAGGGGCAGTTGTGAACTCGATAGGTTTTCGGGAGAAGAGAATGAGATGCGGATCCTGTGTCAGGCATTCAGTGTCACTGAGAGGAGCGGGTAAGGTGTGGACAATGTGAGAGGCCCTCAACACTCACGCCCTGAGCTAACAAGTCGCCACAAGAACAGTCATTATCATCAAAGTGGAGGTTCACCCTCTGGTGACCAGGATAAATTTTCTATGGTGAGCCACATTTAAGTACTTTTGTCAGTAGTATTTCCACATTCTAAGGGGAGCTTGGCAGTGACTGCAGGAATTGGAACAGCCCCTGCCCCAGACAGGACCATTTCCTCACTGTTTTCAAATTCCATCAATAAAGGAACATAAGTTCCTCCCTTCATTATCATGTCTTCTATGGGTCTTTTCATTTTCATTTTGACTTCCCATTGTCTAGTGCCACTAGTGGTTTTTACATGTTGCTGACTTTTCATAGAAATCATAAAATCCCTACCATGTGGAAACAGGCCACTTGGCCCAACAAGTCCACACCAACCCTCCGAAGACAAACCCACCAGACCCATTCCCCTACCCTATTACTCTACGTTTGCCCCTGACTAATGCACCTAACCTACGCATCCCTGAAAACTATGGGCAATTTAGCATGGCCAATTCGCCTAAGCTGCACATCTTTGGATTGTGGGAGGAAACCGGAGCACCCAGAGGAAACACACCCAGTCATGGAGAGAATGTGCAAATTCCACAGAGACAGTCACCCAAGGTCCCTGGTGCTGTGAGGCAGCAGTGCTAACCACTGAGTCATCGTGCTGCCCATTTAACTTCATTTAAATATGTGTCCCTTAAACCCATATTGAACTTCAATCACCGTATTCAAACAATTCCCATGTGTTGTTCATATTTGAATTAAATGGTTTGTCATCTTCCTTTTATACCTGTCAGCACAATGACACCTGTACTGAGACTGATATGTTTTATACAGCCAACTGTTGTAATACAATTTTTTAACGCATTATGTACTGTTCTAGAAAGAGCAAAAACAATTATATGATACAGCATGGACATAATTTATTTTGTCTGATTAACAGGCTCATACCTTGAAAGGTTTGTTTGCTAAATTCATGAGCTAAGCATGGAGGATCAGCTGATCTCATTCCAGGGACTGTCCTGTGGGATACTATGCTCTTCACTCAACGTACAGGTTTGAGAGGAGGGTGGCTAAATCTCTGATGCCTTTGCCATTGTCTACATCCCTTTCCCTGCCTGGGTCAAAATTTACAAGGTGGTGGGTAAGTCTCTGGCAGCTTACCAAGCTAAAGCCAGCTCTCACTCTTAAATGGTCCCTTACAGGTTATAGAAAGGCCATTTCCTGCGCAGGTGTAATCTTCTTGCTGGCAGCAGCAGGTTGCGAGCGGGGACACCTGCTTGGGTCTCGGACAGGAAAAGGAGTGGCTGCCTCCTTCACAGCCTCTTTGATGACCTCACCAAACATTTTCTTTCGGAACTAACAATGGAAACCTACTACATTCTGTTTGCATTGGAATTTCTTTAACCAAGACAAATATTCCATGAATTACATTTGAAGTATTTTGTTTTTCACTTCTCATTGTTTAGAAAAGTTCAAATCATTGCTCATCCCTGAAAAACCATATACATACCCAAATATACATATGTACACTCTAAATACATATATCTAAATATTCCCACTGTTTCACTTACAAATGCTTTCAGAATTTCTCCATCCAATTGTTCCCTTAATGTTTCCACTATCTCGCAGTTCAGTGCTGTGAATGTCTGTTAAAATTGAGATACTTTACTTCCACTCTCCTTTCATTCTTTAAGAGTACTGTTAGGGGTCCACAGTCATGTCATTTACCGATTGGAATTGAGATTTCTAGAATAATCTTGGGTGGAAATTCATCTCTGGGTGTGGCACAAAATGGTGGTGGTTATCATATTCAATGCTGGATAATTAGCTCCACTCTGGACTAATTGTTAACCCTGTGCATTGTCTTAATCTAAGTCATTTTGGGGTAATCACTCTCAAAATTCAACATCAAAACTGCACGCTATGGTGTTTTCCTCCCTTCAAGCTTTTGATAATTTAAATATTTAGTCTCTATGCTGATGCTGCTGATTTCCTCTTGAAGCCAGTCTGTTTTCGCAGATCATCATAGAAACCATGTGTAAGAGATGTCCCATGGAGGACTTCACTCTCTGTCTCCAATGCTGATGATAGGAGGATGGCACTTAAATTACCATTGCTCGTTGTCATTGCTGCATTAATTCCGCAAATCCAAAGTCTGCTGCGGTTACGTGGAAAGTTTGCAAAAATCTAATGAGAGACTGCTGCACATTTGGCCTCAATTGTAGCACTCACCTGCCTTTCCTCTTTACATGTTCTGTCAGACCAGCTGTGGGATTGCTTGTTTTCTTACCTTGTTTCTTGGCTTGTAGTTTGTTTCCTTTTCCTTTTTCTTTCTGCTCCCCAGTGCTTTTCAGTCTGAGAGCTGAGAGTGCTCATCATCCTGAATGGACACCAAAGAAGCAAAGGAACTGAGCAAGATAAAAGCAGGAAATGGACTTTGTGGCTTAACTGCGATTTAGAAGCTGAAGGTTTATCTCTGAAGTGGAGAAAGCTGTTGTGAAGCAGGGAACCAAATAGAATCAGTGACAGGGCTTTAGCAGAAAATGTACCTTTTGAACCAGATGAACTTTTACCGACTGAGGAACATTGGGATAGCCTCAGGAGCATGCTCTACCTTTCAATCAGATAGTGTTCTTCATGTTCCCTTTCCCACCTTGGTTCCAGAGCCACTGATACCTTATGCAACAAAAATTGACCAATCTCCATCTTGAAGATTCCAACAATCCCAATATCCATAATTTTTGTGGGACAGATTTACAGATGTTCACTACCTTTTGGGTAAAACTTGCTTCTCGATTTTTACCATAACTGGGCTGATGTTTGAATCAAGATTACTGTCCAATGGCTCCTGATCACCTCACTACAGGAAATGGTTTCTCTGGATTTACACTTTTAAATCTTTGTTTTAAACACCTCAATCAGATAACGCTTCAATCTTTGACACTAAAGGAGATACAAATGTGCATCTAACCTATTTTCATTTAACCAATCAAAAATATATTATAGTTGATATATTATGCTGGGATAAAAGATCTACTGCTTTATCATATAGGAGTATCACTCAAAGAGCAATGACTCTTCAGATCAGAGATTGTGACCACATTATACTGATGGGCAGCTGGCTGACCAATCTTGCCCCACACCATGAACACCAGATTATTGTGACTGAACACTTTTTCTCTCCTTGTCATCCTCAGAGTAATATAATCCCATGACCATAGCTTTGGTTAATGTCTCCACTGTATGTACATTAATTACTTCCCTTCTCTTTTGAGCAAAACATTATTTTATTCACTGTTTTACTCCAAGTTTCTGTTATTTTGCAGGATAATGGAGAAATAGAGGCAGCATGGGAATATTTTGCTAGCTGTTTTAAGAGTTGGCACCAGCACAATGGGCCAAACGGGCTCCTTTTTGTTTGATGTAGAACTGATGGGAATATTATTAAAGTTCACATGATAAAAGAGAACCTTATTGGAAACTCTTTATATGTGTGAAAGCTTAATTCCGTGTGTGTGTGTGTGTGTGTGTGTATACACACATAAAAAAGAGCAATTTGAATGTAAAGAAAGTATCTCATTGTTGCTTTGCATTCAAAGTAGAAAGATATATTTCATTTCTAGTCACTGAAATTTACTATGCGTAGCTCACTTTACCTCATGATCATGCTATTCATCAAACAGGAAACCAGAAATGCTGTTGAGTTTTCACAATAGTCATTCACCTGAACCTTGTTCGTACCTGGCCAAAGAACAACTACTCCACCGAATTGATTCTGAGACACTGAATTTTGGTGGTTGTGGGAACTGGGACATGTTTGAAGCAGTTGGATTAGATTTCCGGTCTTAGAATAGGGGATCATTAGTAGAACAAAGCAGAGGGAGCTTTAGTCTGTATCTAACATGTCTCTCAGGTCATTGAGATGTATATTTTAATCTGCTGATGATGAATGCCAGAAATTGGAACTTGTTCCTTTCCAATCAGAGACGTTACAAGATAAAAACATGCCATTTGATTAAACTATTGTCACGCTCAGTAAAGGCATGTGGTATCCTTAACTTTTAAACTGTAAAATAAGCTGTGCATGGTGTGGAATCTTCTGGAATTCACTTTTTTTAAATGGGCAATACATAAGGTGGGTACCAACGTTCACCTGACTCTCAAGCTATGGATTCCAAAACAATGTCCTGAAATGAGAAAAGATGAAAGATGTCACTACCCATCTCCTGAAATCATCCAAAACGTTATTTCCTGATTTGTGGGGGTTGTTCTGGAGCAAAGATGATTGTCTCAAACCCCCAGAGTAAATGCCTGCAAACAATATTCCAGCTGGGACTAACCATCTTAAGTCCAATACTGTTTTTTTGGAATGGGAAACTGAGAAAGCACAACATAAGACAGTCACTGTGACAGAGAAAAATAATGTAGGAACTAAAAATTTTCAAAAACTACAACATTAGCTATAACTTAGTGCATCCAAGAAACCAACTAATCAGCTTTGGCCTCAGGTTAAAAACGTGCACCTTAAAGATGACTTAAAGATTTGAAATGTATATTATTTTAGTTTTTTTTGTATTGTACATTCTTCCTCTTTAACTTTGTATTTGTGTGGAAGTGTGTCTGTGTGTGTTCGGCAAGAACGGGTCCAAGTGACTGCAAGAAGGCCATACACTTGATGTTGCATTTATTATTATTTTCCTCCAGTTTAAAAGTTAATAAATTTGTTTGACTCAGGAAAACCCTATGCAAGAAAATGACCTTTGTGACCAACTGAGAAGTTTGAACTAAGGGGAGTCAGTTATCTCTCTTTGTCTGGTTGTAGCAAGGGTACTGAAAATGAACTGACTAGATTCTGTGGTGATGCTGTCTGAATGGGACATTGCGGGACTTTTTACCTGTTTATCCCATTCCACCATCTCTGCTTTACCCACCCAATTTAAGTTGGTGAGCCAGAGGAAAGTCCCCATTTCTCCGACTGAAAGTTACTGATCGAAGTCTTGTAGCTGCCCTATGTTCAGGGGCAGAAAATTGAGAAATGGTGTCAATTTGCACAGATGTCAGAACAGCCTCTTAGAGCCAAGCTGGCAAAGGTCTGGGTGCAAAGTGTAGATTTTTCTAATCAACCTGTTCAGAGATATTCTTATACATCTCAGTAACAGATGGGACTTGAACCAGAGGTAGGGACACTAACAGTGTACTGCAGGTGGCTCTAGGGTGCAGAACATATATCCAGCAGTTGTGAAGTTAAATACATAGGAGGAGAGGGTCTTGATTCAATGGCTACTTGAACATATTTGGAGACACAAGAATTGAAAGGAGTCAGGGGATATATACCTATAATGTTTCACTCTCTGAATGCATTTATTCAACGTGAAGACTGCATCAGTTTCTTTTTCACTGACTGACTATCGAGAATATAACATTAAAAAGAAAGAAAAAGAGACCGAAAAAGAAGAGAAAGCAACAGACCCATTTCTGAAGATGACTGGGGCAAGTCGAAACAATGTGAATTAAAATTCTCGTAATGATATTCATTTTGTTCTGTGTATTTTAAATGAAAATTTAAGCCATTTTGTAAAATAAGAAAACGTGTAATATCAGGAAAAACAGCCCCTAAGCTGATGTGATTGGGATAATTGAAGATGTGCATGTTGGTGGTCTGATTTATATGTGAGAAGCACAGTTTTGCTTAGAACCCAGTGGATCTATGGCAATGGAATGTGATTGAAATTGTATGCACAACAAACCAAGCATTGACCTGTAAATAGAATTATAGAAAGAAAGGCTAAATGCAACCTGCAGAGTTAGTCATTGCAACTGACGGGCTCCAGGCCAGCTTTCTAACTGCACTGCCTTAGCTGTAGCCTATAGTCCAGTCTTCTCAGGTTTCATACTGACCTTTTCAATACTTTGCGGCAGCCTCCTACTCCTTATTGGGAAATTACTCATAATTTAATGTTCCGCACATACATTTAAAAAACAGTGAATTATCTAGTTATTTGAATTCAACAAAGCAAAGTGAAATTTTAGTGCACAACATTTATTTTGACTTACCAAATCATTTAAATGAAGCAACTATTAGTTAGGTTAAACTGGGTGTTGTTTAACTCTGTAACCCATCTGATTTCTCTTTAGCTCATATTTCCAGAAGTCAGCAATCCTCTCCTCTTACTTTTCAAAAGTACTGTCATTATTCCCATCCCAACCCTGTTTTCTTTTTCCAAATTTTCCTATTTCAATTTGAAAGTGCTTGTTTAAGGCTGTGGGACATACCATCAATCCCTGTTACTTGCCATCAATATCATCACCGATATTCTATTGTGTTACCTCCTTTTCCCCTACACACGTGCTTACTCTTACAAATTTTTTGACTTATAATTTCCTCTTTAAACATCTATTCAGGTCTTGTCTTGCTTCCGTTAAAAAATGTCAAAAAATGCAGCTCGAACATTAGTCATCGTTTTTGGTCCTAGGTATGAATGACACTTGGCTCTAGTAGATCATCATGAGGTCTCTATCCTATTGCTGACTTACATGGTACCACCTAGCAGCAAGGGGTCATATTTCCTGAGGACTGACAATCTTGCATGGATTGTCACCCTGGCTGTTCTTTTATCGTATATCACATGAGGAGTAGTTGAGAACTCTGGATCTGTATTCGATGGAGTTTAGAAGGATGAGGTAGGATCTGATTGAAATTACAGAATACTGAGATGCCTGGATAGAGTGAACGTGGAGGAGAGACTAAAATCTCAGGGCACAGTCTCAGAGTGAAGGAATGACCCTTGAAAACTGAGATGTGGAAGAATTTCTTCAGCCAGAGGGTGGATGAATCTGTGGAATTTATTGCCACAGAAGGCTGTGGAGGCCCGGTCATTTGAGTGTCTTTAAGACAGAGAATTTTGATTAGTGAGGGATTAAGGATTACATGCTGAAGGCAAGAGAATGGTCTTAAAAAGCATATCATCCATGATTGAATGGCAGTGCAAACTCAGTAGGTTGAATAGCCTAGACCTGCTCTTATGTCTTATGGTTTCTCCATTTCTGAGAGGACATTCCAATCCAGACTCATTCAGAAATGTGGAATAGTATTTCCATTTTGACAGCTCCTTTTTGCAGCATTGGGAAAGGAAGGCAAACCACATCTCCATTTTACAGCAGTCCCTTGCTGCATTCTGACATGTAAAGGTCCTCACGCTCACTTGCCAAAGTGTACGTAAGTAAGGTACGTTGAAGTTAGGGTGCTGGGTGGGGAGGGTGCCATGTAAGCAGTATGCAGGATGATAGGGTGCTAGTTGGGAAGTGAGAAAATTGCCAGGGCTAGGATGCAAGATTGCAGATTATAGCATGGAGGGAGGGAACCAGGTAAGCAGGATGTCCACTGGGTGGGGGTTAGGAAGCCAAGTGGTGAAAGGGTATGGTGCTGAATTTGTTAGAGTTGCTGTGTCAATATGGCAAGGAACGTCATGCAGTATTCAAGGTAGGTTGGGTGGCTGGAAGAAATGGAGTCCAGTAGAGCGCAGAGTGAGGGTGTGCGAATGTTGGGTTGGTGGATTGGGGGGCTATTGGGTCCAGTGGTTGAGGGAATGTCAGGTCAAGGTCTGGGGTGTGTAATTGGTCTTGGGGTGGTGTCATTTTCTATATGTGAGGTAAGCATAGGAATAAACAGTTTAATAGTTACCGAGGAGTTAGACTAAGTATTTAATAGCCAAACTTTCCTGACTAGCTATTTTACTTAATCGGAACTCTCCAAAAATCTGAGTTTTACGGTGTAGAGGAATTGCCCAGTGGAAAAATCAATTTCCTAGGCACTTCCTTCAGATTGTGCTGCAGTGGGGGATACTGCAGGATTCCCAAGTGCATCTCACTATCAAGACTGGAATAATGATGGTCTGGCTGGTGAAAAATCCAGGCCAGTGTTTCTTCTCCTTGTGGGGAGGGGGAGCTGGAAGTGGGGCTTACAGGAGGATCTACACAGTTGAGCACTCACTTTTTTCAGCATCCTTCGACAACACTGGAGAAGGATTAGGACATGTTGTGGATTTGTTTCCAATTGGACAAGGCATCTACTGTGAGGGCAAGCATGTTCTCTTGAGTACTGGAAATACTAAACTGCTGGTGATGGGGATGGGGAAAGGTGGCTGTTTATCAGACTGTCTCAAAGGTTTGGAAACCTTTGGTTGCCTGGCACATATTTTTAAACAATTTAAGCATTCACACTTCTCAGGGGATGCTGGATCAACATTGTACATCAATGCTTTAACTTTCATCAGGTTTCAGATCACTTTCCTTTCATTTGTGTTTTCCGGACTGTTCAGCTGAAAAGTCCCTCTGGTCAAATGCAAACAGTTAATTAACAGAAATTGCATCCAAAAATTGGCTCTAACATGTTTTGAGTTGGGAATTCCCTGTCGTAGACTGATCAGATAAATGCAAGGAAGCCAGAAATCCATGCTCCTAGCCTCTAAATGTAAGTCCTCAGCTGTGATCTCCCAAAACTTCTGTTACTGAACTACTGAACTGAAGTTTGCAATCTCAAGAGGAGGCCACTCCATGAATATTCTATACGTTTGTCGTAAAGGTAAGTTCCACAGGCCACTTTTTCCCCCCAGTTTGTTTTTTCAAGTTGCATGTTGGGAGTTCCGTTCTTTCCTCAGTTTGAGTCCCACTGCACGCTTATGTCTAGCATTGTGGTGTACCAGCTCTGCCAGTGCTGCACAAAACTGGAATGGCATGGCAATTGGAAATTCCCATCGTCCTGCAACACTAATCTTCCTGACCCACCCACTTGCTGGTTTCCTGTTTTTGGGTGGATGGAAGTGCCAATCCCTGTAAGACCCAAGTGAACTTCCAGGAATGCTGGAAGTCAATGTAATTTTCAACTCTTACACCGTAGTCCCACTAGTGTTAGATCAACAGGGAGTGGAAGAGCCACAGATATTGGACTTTGACTTGGTCAGCAAATGTAACACATCATTTTGGAGCATTCAATAGGTTTACTTCTGAGGTATTGTTTTTACAATGTCTTTTTAATCTGGGACACAACCATTTGCAAAAAATGCATCAAACCCCAGAGACTGGATCAAATACTTTCCTTGCTGGAAACCACACCACTTCTTCAGTTAAGTCCCTGCTGAAATCTTTCATATTTGTGTTAATTGCTTTGACAGATTTTTGGCTGTTTTAAAACACCATTTCAGTTAAAGCTTCCCAAGTGGTGACCCCTGTGGTCTCTTTAACCTGTGCACTTAGAGATGTCAAGGGAGGGGGAAGTTATGTTTGAAAGACAGAGTATTTTAAGATGCACAATAAGTGCAGTTACCACCATATGAAAACTAAGGGTAATCTGCACAAGACCTGCTCTCAGCTTGAATTGCAAGTTTTAACTCTGCTGATGCTTTAACACAGGCAGATTGTTTGATATTCAAAGAGACTGGTTTGAACTAAGAGTGGACCATATTTTCTTCTGTCCATTCTATAATGGTAATAGTAAATGGTTGGGAAATTGCACTTCAGTACTCCAAGAGTACAGTCCAAGCACATGGCAGGAAATCCTACATGCCCAGTCTATGTTTTTGCAGCCATTAATTTTAATAGTTGGAAGTTACCAAGATAAAGATTATTAAGGTAGAAATGCTTGGTAGAGTCCAAAGGTGTGCAGGTTAGGTGAATTGGCCATGATAAATTGCCCGTAGTGTGAGGTGAAGGAGTAAATGTAGGGGAATGGGTCTGGTTGGGTTGCCCTTCGGAGGGTCGGTGTGGACTTGCTGGGCCGAAGGGCGTGTTTCCACACTATAAGTAATCTAATCTAATAGTAATCTAATCTAATAGAGATGTGGAAATTCCCCTTGTGTGTCGCTCTGGGAACACCTCAGTTGAGTTTGTTGGCTGACGTGAATGAATAGTGCAGCAATACAGATCCCAGAGCTAATCTTGTCCTACGCAAGAGTCAAGCTACGTCTCTTAAGATTTCTTGCTGATGACTGTTGTGATCTTATTAAGGTAGAAATGCTTGGTAGAGTAGCAGCAAATATTATTGAGTGCTTGGTTATTCAGATCTCGTGGGTGTTATAGAAAAGGAAGACAAGATTTTAAAAAGGAGTTCAGAACTTGTAGTTCAGAAACATTTAAATCTACTGTAGCTCAGTGCCGGAGCACAGAATAATGAAATTAAGAATTTTTTTTTTTTTAAAAGTGTCATATTAAGCTGTCAAGTTGTCATTAAATAAAAAACAGCAGACTGGCTGACTTCAAGAAAGGGAGCTAGCTATGATTCAGGCCTACATCAATACAGTTAACTCTTAACAGCCCTCTAAAGTGACTGAGCAAGGCATTTACAATATGTAAACACACCCGTGTATGTACGCACACGCAAACAAAGCACGCATGTACACATACATTTCCATCAAATGTATACAGCGCCATCAGAGTTCCTGTGAAAATCAATAACCTGAGTTTACAATAGCCTGAGCATGTGTATAAAGTACAGATATACGTGGGACTGTCAGTGTGTGAATAAGACTATGTGTAAAGATACATTTTAATAAGAATAGAACAGCATAAAATTGCACAGATATTCAGGGAGGACCTGAATAGCTTCTGAGTGTAAAAGAAAATTGAGAAAAGGTGAGGAATATGCCGGAGCCTTGTGATTTTGTGATGACAGTGGATTGTGGGCATTGTTAATACATGCCAAACTGCATCAAAATGTATGATAGAACACCCTGAATTTTTGCCTTAGTATTTTGTATCATAATAAAAGAATCCATTCTTTCAGATGTGCAGAAAATCTGCAGCATTTGAAGTTCTCTTCAAAAAAACTTATCAGGGGAATTACATTTGCCATGCGTGATCTGATGGCTTCACATGATTTAACAAAGTTTTGATGGAATCAATATTATTCATGAAAATTGTGTCATACTGTTGTCGTTATTTCGGGCTCCTATTGATCATTGGGCTACCTCTGCTTGTGAAATGGGAGGTTTCAACCCACATCTGTCTCCTCCGCTGTATTGATATTTGGTAAGAAAAGCAATATTTCTGATTAAATATCCTAATTTAACCATGTGTAAAAAGGAGAGCAGGTTTAGCCCATTAGGGCTATCAATGTTAAGCACATACTCATTCAATAGAGGAAGCTAGACCTAAACACGCTGTTTTCTTGAGTGTGCAAAAGGAAATGTTACGGCCAATTTCAGAAAAATTCTTTGGTAAATTTGTTCCTGCCAAGCAAGGCTTCAGGTATCTTTAACACACATCTAGACTTAATGGCCTTAGTAAAGGAAGACTGATTGGACAGGAACATATGACTTCCACCCATTAAACCAGTTCCAAAGTCACAGAATCTCTACTTCACTTTAGTTCTATTGCCCTTCAACAGTGTCAAAAAACTTTACATTTATAGCACCCTCAAGTTCTATTGGTTCTCTGAGTAGTCACTGACACCTGTGCCTGTGTGCCAATTGGAAAATCAGAAACTGCTGGGAAAACTCAGCAGGTCTGGCAGCATCTGTGGAGAAAAGACAAAATTAACATTTCACGTCCAGTGACTCTTTCTCAAACCTGCATGAAGATATCGTATCGAAGCTGCACATTCACCTTTTGCTACCCAAACTTGAATCTGTGTTTGCTTATTCTAGAATTTAACCCAGAGTTTGTGTTATAATTTAAAACAACTGGAATCTTGTTTATTTGTTCCCTTTATCACCCTACAAAGGTCAATAGGATCACAACTGAGTCACTTTCTTATCCTGTGTGAACATCTCTGATATATGTAATTTTCCCCTGTAATTCAAATGTTTTGTTCTTTTATGCTTCACTTGAAAGGCCAGGATGTTGTTGGGTGTGTGTTTCCAGGATATCCTCCAAGTGGAGGGCAGACCAGTCTTTTCTCTAAACTAATTATACTTTCATAGAATCGTACAGCACCGGAAGTGGTCATTTGGCCCATTTATGCCTGTGCCAGCTCTGTAAAAAAAATGATCCAAGTACTTCCTGTTCAGTCCCTTTAGCCCTGCAATTTTATTTGAGTGCATATCTTTTAAAGGTTACTGTTAAATCAGCAGCCATTGTCCTTTTAGGTGGTGACCTATAGTAACAATTCACTGCAAAAAAAGTACTCTTCTTATCTCCGCTCTGGATTTCTTTTTAACAATTATGTTAAATCAGTATTCTCTGGTTATTGATTCTCTTCCCAAAAGAAAACCGTTCTCCTATTTTACTCCATTTCTTCTCCTATGCTGTTTTCTGTTAATTGTTCTCATTTATTCAATAAATATATTTTATCATATAAATTTTATAAATATATAATTATTTTATAATTTACCTGCCTCAGCTTCTTTTTATGTTGTGTTCTCTGTCCTGAAGAACTCCTCTTCTCAGCCCAGTGTCCCAAACTAAACTGATCTCACTGCAATTAGAGCGGCCATGTGCTATTTATTTTCACCGACCAAACTTTGATAGAAATGAGGTTGGAGAACTGTTACCATCTCTCCATTCAAATTCCTAATATCCATGACATTATCATTGGCCCTTGAGCTACCCCCTCTGGTGCCCAGTCACCTCATTTTATTTGTTTTTCCTTTTAAAAATGTCTTTTTAACTCAATCAACCACGTGTCCACTTAAAAAGATTAGATAAGATTCCCCTACAGTATGGAACCAGGCCCTTAGGCCCAACTAGTCCACACCGACCCTCCGAAGTGTAACCCACCTCAACCATTTCCCTCTATTTAATGCACCTAACACTATGGGCAATTTAGCATGGCCAATTCACCTGACCCACACACCTTTGGACTGTGGGAGGAAACCGGAGCATCCGGAGGAAACACACGCAGTCACTGGGCGAACGTGCAAACTCCACACAGACAGTCACCCAGTGTGGGAATTGAACCTAGGTCCCTGGCGCTGTGAGGCAGCAGCGCAAACCACTGAGCCACCGTGCCACCCCAAAAGCAATGCTTCACCCAACATGGGGCTCGAACCCACGACCCTGAGATTAAGAGTCTCATGTGCTACCAACTGAGCTAGCCGGGCCTCTAAAACATTCTTCTGTGTAATCCCCTATGTGTGTCAAAGGTTTGTTCCGGTTAGGTACTTTAAATGTAGTGCATTCTCCTTTCCAATGAAATCCATCATGGTTTCAGAAAGGAATTAGACTTACACACGTAAAGACTAAATTTACGCGGTTATGGTGAAGCAGCAGGAAATGCCATTGTGGAGGGATGAATGTGGGGGTGCTGGTGTTGGACTGGGGTGGACAAAGTCAGAAGTCACATGGCACCAGGTTAAAGTCCAATAGGTTTATTTGAAATCACAAGCTTTTGGAACACCGACGAAGAAGCAGCACTCCAAAAGCTTGTGATTTCAAATAAACCTGTTGGACTGTAACATGGTGTTGTGTGACTTCTGACTATGGAGGGAATTGCAGGATTTTGATCCAGCGACAGTAAAGGAACAGTGGTATATTTCCAAGTTTGGTGATTGACCTGAAGGGAAACTTACAGGTGGTGGTGTTCTAGTGTATTTGCTGCCCTCGTACTTTAGATGGCAGTAGTCATAGGTTTCGAAAGTACTGTCTAATGAAACTTGGTGAATTCCTGCAGTGATGGTACACACTTCTGGTACTGAACATCGGTGGTGATGTAATTTGTTGATGTAATAGATCAAGGAAGAACTGTAAATTTCCTTGCTCTTACACCATGCTTCTCCTGATGCCCCACTATCTCTTTTTCACTTCCAATGACTATATTCATAACCAATGACAAGCTCACCGCTCTATAGTTTAGTGGAGTATACTTCTGACCATTTTTATTCATCCATGGGGATTGTTTGCTTTTTATTGTATGGTTCATCAGGGCCAAGCATTTTGCTCTTTGTTTTACTATTTTCCTTCTGTTCAGTACTCCTTCTGAATATTTTAATACATTCTTATTCTTTGCTTTTTCACTTTAAGTCACAGTTTGACGTGGAGATGGCGGTTCTTATGCTAATGTGTTTTCATCTCCAAACTGTCAATACCTTGTACTAAACTGCTCAAACTAGCTGCACTCAAAAAGGGGGTATTCAACAGAACCCATGGACATAGCACCAGCTGGCAGGAGAATGGGGGTAGCCCAGGATCAGCTCCCTTTGGGAATGTTGGTGAGTTAAGTCTCAATCATACACTTAACTGAGCAGTGCCTGAGAGTTATTATTGTTACTGGATCCAAGCCAGAGGGAAGTGATAGCCAGAAGGAGGGAGGGGTGGGCTTCTCATGGTTGAGAGTTGCAGGGGAGTTGGCAGCAAGACTAGGAGAAATGGCTCCTCTTCCTGATGCCAGGTCTCTGGATCAGGTACTAAGTGAATATTTTGCATCTGTATTTACTGTTGAAAAGGATACTGAAGATATAGAATGTAGGGAAATAGATGGTGACATCTTGCAAAATGTCCAGATTACGGAGGAGGAAGTGCTGGATGTTTTGAAATGGTTAAGTGGATAAATCCCCAGGACCTGATCGGGTGTACCCGAGAACTCTGTGGGAAGCTAGAGAAGTGATTGCTGGACCTCTTGCTGAGATAT
>NC_057726.1:51417795-51421711 GCF_004010195.1 Chiloscyllium plagiosum
TTTGGTATGCTTTCCTTTATTGGTCAGAGTATTGCGTACAGGAGTTGGGAGATCATGTTGCGGCTGTACAGGACATTGGTTAGGCCACTGTTGGAATATTGCGTGCAATTTTGGTCTTCTTCCTATCTGAAAGATGTTGTGAAACTTGAAAGGGTTCAGAAAGATTTACAAGGATGTTTTCAGGGTTGGAGGATCTGAGCTACAGGGAGAGGCTGAACAGGCTGGGGCTGTTTTCCCTGGAGCGTCAGAGGCTGAGGGAGTGACCTTATAGACGTTTACAAAATTGAGGGGCATGGATAGGATAAATAGACAAAGTCTTTTTTCTGGGACCGGGGAGTCCAGAACTAGAGGGCATAGGTTTAGGGTGAGAGGGGAAAGATATAAAAGAGACCTAAGGGGCAACTTTTTCATGCAGAGGGTAGATTGTAGTATGAAATGAGCTGCCAGAGGATGTGGTGGAGGCTGGTACAATTGCAACATTTTGAGAGGCATTTGGATGTGTATATGAATAGGAAGGGTTTGGAGGGAAATCGGCTGGGTGCTGGCAGGTTGGAGTAGATTGGGTTGGGATATCTGGTCGGCATGGACAGGTTGGACCGAAGGGTCTGTTTCTATGCTGTACATCTCTGTGACTCTATGACTAAGTGATTTTGAATGAAGGGGTTCTCTGTGGGTGACTGCAAGCATACCTGCACCCCCATGGCATGTTCACTATCTAACACTGAGTGAAGCTCTTAAAGATACAGTAATAGCCCAGTGAAGCTCCACAGTTGGCAGTCGGATGGGAAGGCCACAGATATAATCAGGGTAGAGTCAGGACGACTGGGTGTTCCCCATCCACTACCTTTCCATCGGATTAAGTACAGCACCACCAAATTTGCTACAAAAGAGGGTGTTAAATTCTGCCAAAAGAATCTGACCTGTGCTGAGATGGTGGATCTCAGCAGGGGGCAGTAATTGAAACCGTTAGCCATGCCCCACAGACATGAGACAAAAATAAATCTGTTCTGTTCCTGCACCTGATCACTGAAAGTGAACATATATGGATGTGAGGCAATGATAAGCCTTGGCACCATTCCTCCTATTATTAAATACACTGCATACACTATGGGTGAGCTCTCTCAAAATATCCACTATGTGTAGAACTGTCTTTGGTATTAGGTGGTACTCTTGACTGTTCAAATCTGTCTGTTGTCAACTTAAAAGGTCAGGAAAATCTATTCCACTATACTACAGAACATTGTAATAAGGGAAAAATGACAGTGCCGGTTTTAAATTCACCTCTCATGTTGGACATGACCTTGGCTGCACAGTTTTGTTTCTTACTGGATATCTTACTCTTTGAAATGCTTTATAAACAGTTGCAGAATGTTAAGTGTTGGACCACAGTATGGGAGGTTTGTTCCCTCCCACAGTGAAACATGCCACCTCGCAAACAAATTAATTAGAGATGTCAGAAAACGTGGTTGTGAGCCATAGCTACTTTTTTTTTTAATTGTAGTGACTGAACTGACCTTTTTGCAGTATTGCTGCTGTATTGTGTTAAAACAAAGATGGTGTTTGCTTCCTGTTGTGATAAATGTTAGTCATCTTAACCTAATCCTTACCTTGCAAAGAACTGATGGGATCTCAATGGACATGTGTTTTACACCCCACCCAAACTTACCTTTCAATGAAGACTCTGGATAGTGGGGTCATACACTGGTTTGTCAGGTGATTGATCTGGTCTCATCAGATTTGTGCTGAACATGAGATTAAAATGACACCACTGCTTCCCTACAGTCAGGCAGAGACCTTCTTGAAGGATTTCTACAAAACCCAGACTCATCATGTGAGCTTTAAATTATTCCTCATCAACGTTGTGCACTTTTGAGAGAGAAAAATTTGGATTTTGATAAACCTCCTGTCTGACATTGAAAACAGCACCAGGGTTTTGTGTGACTTAATGCTGATTGCTCTTTCCCCAAATGGGCATTAGTCTCTCCATCAGTTAATGGATTTTTAGCTGAACAACCATAACACTCAGGTCATTTATGTTTGCAGCACTGAGGGAGGCCATTTGTCTCATCATGCCCATTCTGGTCAACAAAGATCTGACTGCACGAATGCCATTTTTCCATCTCTTGGCCTATAGCTCTGGAGGTTATGGTAATGCAGATAAATATTGTTCAAACATTGAGCATTTCTGACTCAACCATCCTTTCAGGCAGTGAGTTCCAAACTCCCACAACCCACTTTGGGGTGAAAAACCTTCTCCTCAACTCTTTTCTTAGCCTTCTACTTTCAGCCTTATATCTATGCCCCCTGGTGGTTGACCCACTACTAGCAGAAAATGTTCTTTCCTATCCACCCTAGATGCCCTTCATTATCTTAAGACTCCTCTCTCAGGTCTCCTCTCAACAGAACAGAAACAACATGTTACAATTGCCATCCAAGCTTTGGCCAAACCTTTGGGAATAAGAGCCTCTCTATGCACCAATCACCTCTGTCCTACAGATGCATGCACGAAGACTTTGGAAAGTGGGCATGGGGCATTTTATGCAACCTGACTTGACCAGATTATCTTCTGGCTCTCATCTTGTTCTAAATACATCAGATTTAGGGATCACCACTGGGATTGACAATGGGCACAGACACAAAAAATTCGAGGCACCAACCCGTTGATCCCGATCACCCCAACCAGGCTTCTGCCTTTTGCCAATCCCCTGGAGCTGTGGTCGGCTGCCCTCTGCTTCCTTACTGGGGCCTCCTGATTGATGGGTGGATTTCAGCAAGGACTACTCCCCTAAGATTTTAGGGCATGCTGCCTGTTTGTCACGTAAAAGCTGCTGGCAATGATGCAGATATGGAATTGACAGAGCACAGTGCTGTCTGTCAAGATGTACCCTCCCTTCACCTGAAGAGATCCATTCTGTGCAGAAAGAAATTTAAAAATTGTGTTACTATGGTAGTAACTTCCATCATTAAGCTCACATTTATCATCTAACGATTTTCTGAAAGAAGGAACATTACAATATTAGATGAGTACTCTATGTTTATTCTATCTGTTCAAATGTTTAAACTGTTGGCTCTTGAAAAGCTCAGTGTGGATAGCTTAATGAGTTGTTATTGCCATTGTCACGGTCAGTGTGTTCTGTACACCAGTAATGTTAAGCCTTCTAGGGTAAAATATCAACAGTTACTATTACAGTTTAATTTTGTGTATTTTGTCCTTGGCAAAGTTAGAGGTGTTTATGCATGAAACGTGGTTATGAACCAATTTGGTATGTGGCATTGGATTTGTAAGTCGAGAACATCTCAGGATGTTTAATTTGGCACCATGCAAGTTGCTCTGAGTGAATCCTTACACTATGTGGAAAACAGATGTACCTTCCACCCTACCAACCTTCGCACCCAACCCTCCACCTGTAACAAGGACAGAACCCCCCTGGTGCTCACCTTCCACCCTACCAACCTTCGCATAAACCAAATCATCCGCCGACATTTCCGCCACCTCCAAACAGACCCCACCACCAGGAATATATTTCCCTCCCCACCCCTTTCCGCCTTCCGCAAAGACCGTTCCCTCCGTGACTACCTGGTCAGGTTCATGCCTCCCTACAACCCACCCTCCCATCCTGGCACCCTCCCCTGCCACTGCAGGAATTGCAAAACCTGCAACCACATCTCCTCCCTCACCTCCATCCAAGGCCCCAAAGGAGCCTTCCACATCCATCAAAGTTTTATCTGCACATCCATCAATGTCATTTATTGTGCCCGTTGCTCCCGATGCGGTCCCCTCTACATTGGGGAGACTGGGCGCCTCCTAGCAGAGGGCTTTAGGGAACATTTCCGAGACACGCACACCAATCAACCACACCACCCCGTGGCCCAACATTTCAACTCCCCCTCCCACTCTGCCGAGGACATGGAGGTC
>NC_057726.1:51421816-51435091 GCF_004010195.1 Chiloscyllium plagiosum
TCTCCCCACCCCCACCCTCCACTAACTTATCTCTCCAACCTTCAGGCTCTCTGCCTGTATCCCTGATGAAGGGCTTTTGCCCGAAACGTCGATTTTACTGCTCCTCGGATGCTGCCTGAACTGCTGTGCTCTTCCAGCACCACTAATCCAGAATCTGGTTTCCAGCATCTGCAGTCATTGTTTTTACCTAGATGTCCCTTATCAGTCTCCTGAAGAAACTGGTACTCATAACACCTGGTTGAAATTGGTATTTGGAAGGTGAATACGAGAACACATGCCTATAATACAGTACTTCAAGTCACCTGCCATGATTAGATCGAAGAAAGATGAGTGGCTACTGCTGAAACTACACACCTCCACTTCATTGGTTGGGAGGAACCTAGTAATCTACTGACTCATTTTATGAGGTTCACTATGTTGCTGTTGGGAGTTGATGGCCATTGCATCCAGGACTCAAATCCATGCTACTCAGTTGTCTATTGACCAGCTAATAACCTCTTGAAGTGGTCTTTAAGTTCACTTGATGTCTTCTTTGAGAAATAGGTAAAAGGTATTCCATTGGAGTTGAGATTACTCCAAGATTATATGGCAGGTAATGGTAGCTCAGAAAAATTAAGTCAGCCAAGACACCCTAATTTTTATTTGTTGCCTGCCAGTAATTTGGTTAATTGCATAAGTCCTTTAAATGTTTCCACTCAGTTACACATGTAGTAACTTAAAGAGACTGACTTATGGATAGAATTCTGCTTTTTGCCTAGCCACACAATTTAGCGAGAATATTAAAGTCAGTCTTCTGTCTGATACTTTAACCTAGCAGCCTGCACTACTCAAGGGCACTGTTAATAATTGACTCACCACAACCTAGCTCACAAGTTAAACTTTAAGGTTCAATTTGTCAAAGGGGCCCAGGGTTGTATCCACTCAGGTTTCAGGAAACTCTGTTAATCAAAGCTCCTGTGGCTAATGCATTCCTGGATAAAGATGCATTTGGGAGTCGCTCTGGTAAGCTGCACAATATTAGCTACAAAAACACCAGGACTACCATTTCATTGTGGACAATAAATGCTGGCATAGCCAGGGACACCCTCATTCTGTAATGAAAAACACAATTGTGTGCCCTTAAATTGTGACTCTGGATATTGAAAAGTGGCTTTCAAGGAGAGGGTAAACATTCCAGGTTAGGTAAATAGCTGACTGTAGTGAGTGTGTTGCTGGAAAAGCACAGCAGGTCAGGCAGCATTCGAGGAGCAGGAAAATTGACGTTTCGGGCCGGAGCCCTTCTTCAGGAGATTCCTGATAGAGGGCTCCAGCTCAAAACATCGGTTTTCCTGCTCCTCGGATGCTGCCTGACCTGCTGTGCTTTTCCAGGACCACACTTTTTCAACTCTGCTCTCCAGCATCTGCAGACCTCACCATCTCCAAATAGATGACTGTAGCTTTCTCAGTTTAGGTGATGAGTTGCTGCAGATGTCAAACACTTGGGTGACAGAAAGAAACCAAAATTCTCATTTTGTGACTCCAGGGATCAGCATTAAATCTCCGACACTGAGGCTAGGAACAAGAACTTTTCAAGGGTAACCTCATGTGTAGGACTTTGTGCAACAGTGTTAGGAGTTCAATGTGATGTTTTATCAATTTCCCAAATTAGACAGCCCATCTCGCAAACTTTGGCAATTTTGCCCACCTACAAACTGGATTGAGATTTCTTATATAATTCCAGTTTACACCACCGACAGGCAAGACAGCAAGGTGAAGCTGAATCCAGGTCTCAACAATGAAGAGGAAATGTATAATCAGATATACTACTTTGCCCTCCTCTATTCAATCATTTGTTTCTTTTGTTTTGTGAATCCAACTTCTTTTTTTTTTAATGAAATTTTGAAGTCCGTATATTATCCCCTGTAATTTACATTTTGTATGGTGACAAAAGGTGAATGGCTCCGGTCATGGAAGATGCAGAATGTGGGAAATAATGGTGACATCTTGAAAATGGTCATATTACAGAGGAGGAATTGCTGGATGTCTTAAAATGCATAAAGGTGGATAAATCCCCAGGGCCTAATCAGGTGTACCCTAGAACTCTGTGGGAAGCTGGGGAAGTGATTGCTGGGCCCTTTGTTGAGATATTTAGATCATCAATAGTCACAGGTGAGGTGCCGGAAGATTAGATTCTGGATTAGTGGTGCTGGAAAAGCACAGCAATTCAGGCAGCATCGGAGGTTTTTACCTAGCCGGAAGATTAGAGCTTGGCTAATGTGTGCCAAATATTTATTTAATAAAGATGGTAAGGAAAAGCCAGGGAACTATAAATCGGTGAGCCTGACATTGGTGATGGGCAAGTTGATGGAGGGAATCCTGAGGGACAGGATTTTTCTGTATTTGGATAGGGAAGGACTGATCAGGGATAGTCAACATGGCTTTGTGCGTGGGAGATCACTAAGGTGTTCGACAAGTTTCCTCATGGTAGCCAGATTAGATCACATGGAATACAGGGAGAACTAGCCATTTGGATACAGAACTGGCTCAAAGGTAGAGGGTGGTAGTGGAGGGTTGCTATTCAGACTGGAGGCCTGTGACCAGTGGTGTGTCACAAGGATCGGTGCTGGGTCCAATGCTTTTCATCATTTATATAAATGATTTGAATGTGAACATAGGAGGTATAGTTTGTAAGTTTGCACATGACACCAAATTGGAGATGTAGTGGACAGGGAAGAAGATTACCTCAGAATACGATGGGCCAATGGGCCAAGGAGTGGCAGATGGTGTTTAATTTAGATAAATGCGAGGTGCTGCATTTTGGAAAAGCAAATCAGGACAGGATTTATATATTTAATGGTAAGGTCCTAGGGAGTGTTGCTGAACAAAGAGACATTGGAGTGCAGGTTCAAAGTTCCTTGACAATGGAGTCTCAGGTAGATAGGATAGTGAAGAAGGTGTTTAATATGCTTTCCTTTATTGGTCAGAGCATTGAGTATAGGAGCTGGGAGGTCATATTGCGGCTGTATAGGACATTGGTTAGGCCACTTTTGGAATATTGCGTGCAATTCTGGTCTCCCTCCTATAGGAAGGATGTTACAAAACTTGAAAAGGTTCAGAAAAGATTTACAAGGATGTTGCCAGGGTTGGAGGTTTGAGCTATAGGGAAAGTCTGAATAGGGTGGGGCTGTTTTCCCTGGAGCATTGGGAAACTGAGGGGTGACCTTATAGAGATTTATAAAATCATGAGGGACATGGATAGGGTAAATAGACAAGATTTTTTCCCTGGATTAGGGGAGTCCAGAACTAGAGGGCATAGGTTTAGGGTGAGAGAGGAAAGATATAAAAGGGACTTAAGGGGCAACATTTTATCGCAGAATGAGCTGCCAGAGGAGGTGGTGGAGGCTGGCACAATTACGATATTTAAAAGGCATCTGGATGGGTACATGAATAGGAAGGGTTTAGAGGGATATCGGTCAAGTGCTGGCAAATGGGACTAGATTAATTTAGGATATCTAGTCGGTATGGACAAGTTGGACCGAAGGGTTTGTTTCAGTGCTGTATGACTCTTTATTAACTACTACTCGATGCTGGGTCTTTCATAGCCACACCCTGGTAATGTGCTCGGGACAGCACAATCAATTGCCTAGGGCACAAAGTGGTAAACATTATTGTTGTGTGTGATCTACCGTTTGTGTACTGTGTCTTATGCACATAGCCTTAACTGTTTCTTTTGAACTGTTTCTTTTGAACTGTTTGTTTAGAACAAGTTGTACAACTATAATTGTAAGAAAACTTTTTAATAATCAGATACAGTTATATTTTGTGATCGGCTAAGTGGATTATTGTATATTTAATTGTTTCATTTCAGTTTTAAAAAATAATTACGTTCATCAGGCCAATTCAGTTAATCATCATTACTAAATATATTTTTCTTTTGCTTGTTGTCATGTCTTATGTTCTCACAGTATATTTGAAGAGCAGTTGATTGCATCAGTTGGGTAGGATACCTATGAAATAAAAACAAAGCACTGGGAATATCTGTAGACAGAGAAACAGAGTTGACATTTTGAGTCCAGTATGACTCCTCTTCAGAACAGAAAGGAGCCAGAAAGATTTGTTTTTAGATTAGTGGCAGAGGCTGGGGAGGACCGAGTAGAACAGATGGTCATTGGCCTATGACAAAAGACGGACAGTGATAATGTTGTAAAGGAGAGATAGAGATGTAAAATAGATGTAAATGTTAACTGTGAAAAGGAGGAAATGGGTTTACTCTCCTGAGAGCAAAAGCCAATAAGACACAAACAAGGTACAGCTGGGAGAGGGTGGAGTATGAAAAACAGTGTAACATGGTAATATTCTGAACTTGTGGGATTCAATATTAAGTAAGCTTAATACTAGCCTTTCCTTTTCTATTAATTGGAATACCTGTTTTCTGTATTACATCCACAACGGAATTTATCATGTGCATGCAAATCTCCACCAACCATTGTATTTCACACAAATAATTGTCTTCAGCTCCATGTGCATGAGAACAATAAGACAATTTCATTATGACCAATTGGAAATTCATATAATCAATTTACTCCAGATTTTGAAATAATCCATTGAATCGTTGACCACACTCCATCCCTTTCACTAATTGATTTCAAAGGGAAAAATAATAGGGACGTGTAGTTTATCAGTCTGCATCTAGTGATCTACAGCTGATTGTTCACATAATCTCCAAATGTCTGTCAGGATAAAATGGGTCACGGTGTTTATTATTAAATTACATCACTGTCAGCATGCATCACCTATAAATGGTTACCATAGCAACTGATAGCTTGGAAAAGGAGACTTGTTTTCCTTTAAGTTGTTTGGTAATTCTCCATGTAGATGGTATTCAAGGCAATACATTTGAATATTAAGTTACTTCACTGTCAGAGCAATGATTTTCTGTTTGGAAATCAATATCAAAGTATTTCTGCTGTCCAGAAAGAATTTAAATTGCTAGACTGTTTTATTCCACAAACATTCTTATAATAATGTTGGCTATTTTTATGGTCAGTTTCATTGCAACAGGGTGAATTTTCTCGACAAAATAAATTCTGCAGCATCTTTATTTTATCATATTTATAGTGTTGATTTTATGTACAGTTCTAGTGTCAACACTGCGAATATGGATAGATTATATATGAAGTTTTAATGATGAAGAATCACTTTAGCCTTTAAAAGAAGTGCAGTCATTGATGGTTTCAATTGCTCACCATTTCAAAGCTCCATTTTTTACTGCAACCATCACTCCCACTAGTACCGGGGTGGACCACCACCCAAAAGGGTGCATATGCAAGGAGCAAAGGGCAACACTGATAGTACAGTTAAATGGATTCATGCATGGGACCCAACCATGAGTGGCATTGTTGTACACAGTGATACTGTACACGGAGATGCTGTTGGTATTTCTGTGCATTAAGAAAGGAATCTGAGTGATTCTTGCTGCTGTCATGTTTGCCTGATGTCTATGTCAATGATGTGGCTCAGAGCAAGTGCTCACTATGTGGAGAATTGCAGAATCACACCCAGCACCTGGCACACCTGCTAAATAGAAATAACAATTTCTTCATTGTTACTTTCTATTGCTGTTCTTAAATTCTACTTTGATGCTTTCCTTTGTGTGACTGGGTAACAGAGATTATCTCCTTTGCTATTTTGCTCATGGCAATACAGAAGTAAAAGAAGAGCCAGGGAAGATACTACAATTTTGATTAAGTGACACTGAACTTGTTAAAATACATCCAGTAATTGCACCCTGTACCAGACATGTCATAAGGACAGATAAGAGTTGGAATTTTGTGAATGTTGCTCATTGGAATGTCTATCCAGAAATAGTGATAATACTATTGGTATTGCACCATCAGAAACTCTGTTACATAAGAAGCACTGTTCAGGCAATGTTCCAATTTTTAAAAGTTAGCTTGGGGTGTCATCTCCTTTCTTTTTCAAACCCAATTGCTTATGGTTGATACTCCTAGGACATCTGTTGGTGTGTAATTTCTTTCACTGGCTCATTTCTACACTGCGATGGGAGATGGAAAATAGGAACCTGTTAGTTTCTGAGCAAAGGTAGAAGATGGCAGACAAGACAGTCTTCCTATTGTCATCATCATTAGTTCCTGTTGGCAAATAGTCTGTCCCTGTAAATGAATAGGGGAAGAGAGATGCAGCAGGAATTGAAACTAACATATGTAATATGCCTTTTCAAGGACATTTATCAGTAAATACAAGTCCCAAGAAGACACAAAAAGTTATAAAAATATTAACAAAAACGTTGTCATTTTGGAATTATTTGCCTTTCACCAGAACAATCTCAGATAAAAGGATGGGTAATTGTATCTAATCTTGCTGTCAGAAATAATACATCAAGAACAGACTTGTGGTTTAACACTGACTTACAGCTTTTGATCGATGATGACGTGCTTCTATTCATTTTATGGTGCTCTCATCTCAATGCTGTTAAAGTTTCCATTTATTTCATTTGGTATCTGATGGATATTTTTCAGTTTGTTTTGTATCAGGTATGGCTATAAAAAATTAATATCCCAACAAACAGATATATCTGAATTATTTTCATTCCGATTATGAAGCTATCATTCTTCCAGCTGAATAAAGAAAATTTATTCTATGAATGTACAAATTAGATCAAAAGGCTCACCCATGTTTCAGGGCAGCACGGTTCAGTGGTTAGCACTGCTGCCTCACGGCACCAGGGTCCCAGGTTTGATTCCAGCCTCTGGCAACTGTCTGTGTGGAGTTTGCACATTCTCCCCATGTCTGTGTTTCCTCCAGGTGCTTTCCACAGTCCAAAGATGTGGAGGTCAGGCAAATTGGCCATGCTAAATTGCCCATAGTGTTAGGTGCATTAGTCAGAGAGAAATGGGTCTGGGTGGGTTATTCTTCCGAGGGTTGGTGTGGACATGGTTAGGCCGAAGGGCCTGTTTCCACACTGTAGGGAACCTAATCTAATCAAACAAATGATCCACATACATTGCCATGTCACAAGGTTGATTCTCTGTCTGATGTGTATTGGCTGATTTCAGCCAGGGTGACAGGGAGTGTCGCCATTGACTTCAATGTTCCTTGTCTCTTCATGAACCCAATGAAGTTTCATTCTCATGAATGGAATTGGTATACCAACATGATTTAAAGTCATGGTCAGTGACCACTTATTTGAGGTGCAAAAAGGTGCATGGCATTTAGGAGTCGCAGAACAGCAGGTAGCAACATCTTGAAGAGAGCTATGGAAAAGAAAATCACAAAAATTAACCAAGTAGCAAAAATAAAGGATCATTTAAAGCATAAAAAGAGTTCAGAGTCAAATTTCAATAATTTAAGGAAGTATTACAAATGCTGGAGTTTACACAAATGTTATGTTTTAAAATATCTCCTTTAACTTCAGGTCAGGTTGGAAATTTTGAGTATCACCCCAGATTGGAGACAGGCCTGTGTGATGTGGGTGCCATTGGGGATGAAATTCCAGCTGATTGCCATTGAGACCAAGTAACAGTTTTTAATCCGTCCCTCAGTAACTCAAGTAGAGGAACAGCTGCTTTTGTGAGACACAGACAAAGAGAAACAAAGCAGATCCTGCTGTGGAGAAGTAGTGGGCTTTATAAGAATTTGTCCTCTATTCAAGAGGAAAGGAACAATGTAGATTTGAAAAACAAGGAGTCCCCAGAATTCTGGGTTGAACTATTTTTGAAAAACATTTAAACTTGTGACAGAGTTACTGTAGTAATATTTTATTTCTGTAATACTGCACATCTGGTCAAATTTGGTGTATAGCAAAAAGGGTTGTAAGGTGTAACTTGATTACATTGTTAAATGAATGCAATGAGCCTTTTGTTTTCCCACATCCCTTTCTCTAGTACATCTATGACTGTATCAGTGCTACTCCTGCTCTTGTTCAGGACTAGAAACATTATACAATTTTGCTTTTAATTTTCCTCTTTCTCTCATATTCATCTAATGCATCTCTAACACTTCCTCTTCTGTCCTTAACTTCTCTGTTTCCATATCCAGGAATAGGCTGTCCACTATTATTCATCACCAAATTCCTCCCTGGGTTTCCTCAGCTACCTCACAACCCTCCTGCTGTAAGGACTTCATTCCATTCTCCCAATTTCTCTGATCTCCCATTCAATAATGCTATCTTCCACGATGGTGCCTCTGACATGTCTACCTTTTCCCTCGGGTGAAGATTGCTCCCAAAAAACATCCCACCCAACTACTGAGGTTGACAGGGTCCTCAACAGGGTCTGACCCACTTCCCACATTTCTATCCTTACCTTTTCCCCTCCTACTTAGAACCATGATTGGGTTTCTCTTCTCCTCACTTTCCACACCACTAATCTCCATCTTTAAAGGATTATCCTCACCATATCTGCCACCTCCAACATAATGCCATCATCAAACACATCCTCTCCAGACAGCATTCCAAGGGAATAATTCCATGACACACCAGTTCACAACTCAATCATCCCCAAAGTCTCATCTCCTTACCTCCTTTCTCCTCACTGTCCCAACACCCCAAACACTCCTTCCAGGTAAAGCAACTTATTTATACTACGCTCCAACACCATGGGTTCTTATTGAGTCACAGAGATATACAGTACAGAAACAGACCCTTCGGTCCAACTCGTCCATGCTGATCAGATATCCCAACCCAATCTAGTCCCACCTGCCAGCACCTGGCCCATAAACCTCCAAACCCTTCCTATTCATATACCGATCCAGATGGTTTTTAAATGTTGCAATTGTACTATCCTCCGCCACTTCTTCTGGCAGCTCATACCATACACATACCACCCCCTGTGTGAAAAAGTTACCCCTTAGAATTCTCTTATGTCTTTCCCCTTTCAACCTAAACCTATGCCCTCTAGTTCTGGACTCCGCCACCCCAGGGAAAAGACTTTGTCTATTTATCCTATCCATGCCCCTCATGATTTTATAAACTTTGATAAGGTCACCCTTCAGCCTCTGACGCTCTAGGGAAGACAGCCCCAGCCTGTTCAGCCTCTCCCTATAGCTCAATTCCTCCAACCCTGACAACATCCTTGTTAATTTTTTCTGAATCCTTTCAAGTTTCACAACATCCTTCCAATAGGAAGGAGACCAGAATTGCATGCAATTTTCCAACAGTGGCCTAACCAATGTTCTGTACAGGGGCAACATGACCTCCCAACTCCTGTATTCAATACTCTGACCAATAACGGAAAGCATACCAAATGCCCCCTTCACTATCGTATCTACCTGCGACTCTATTTCCAAGGAGCTATGAACCTGCATTCCAAGATCTCTTTGTTCAGCAACACTCCCTAGGACCTTACCATTAAGTGTATAAGTCCTGCTAAGATTTGCTTTCCCAAAATGCAGCACCTCGCTTTTATCTAAATTAAACTCCAAATATATTTTCATGGACAGATAATTGGCTAATTAATAGCAGGCAGCTGTTGGAATAGAGGAGGCATTTTGAGGATGGTACTCAGTAAGTAGCAGAGTCCGACAGCGATTAGTGCCGTGGCTACAATTATTTACAATATATATTGACGATTAGGAGAGTAAATATACTATCACCAAGTTCTCAAATGACACAAAAGTAGGTGGGAATGCAAGAGATGAGGATGACACAAAGGGTCTTCAGAGGGAGATAGACATGAAAATTAAAGGAGCTAAAGATTATTTCGAGAGTAAGAGCTAGAGCTTAGCAGGATTTGAGGGGCCTTGTGTGTGAATTACTAAAAGCTAGCATTCCAGTTTGGGAATAGGTAAGGCAAATGGAATGTTAACCCTTGTTTCACAGGGAATAGAGTATAAAAATAGAGAAGATTTGTTAAAACTATAGAAGGCAGTAGCCCACATCTGGAATACTGTGAATAGTTTTGTTTCCCCTGTCTAAGGAAAGATATACTGGAATTGGAGGTAGTCCGGAGAAGGTCCTCTAGGCTCATTCTAGAGGATAGATTTTCTTATGAGAAGAGATTGAATGGGTTGGGATTATATTCATAGAATGTTAGAGGAATAAGAAGTGACTTTATTGAAACGTATACAATTTTATTGGATGTAACAAGGTATATGCACAGAAGTTGTTTCCCTGTGGGAAAGTCTAGGACCACAGGGCATAGCTTCAGAATAAGGCAACAATGAGGAGGCATTTCTTGTCTGAGGGTAATGAAACTGTAGAATACTTTACCATACGAGGCTTTCAAGGCTGAAGCAGTAAGTATATTCAATCAGTAAGGGAATCAAGGGTCATGGGAATAAAACAGGAGTTGGAATTGCGGATTATTAGTTCTGCCATGATCTCATTGAACTGCAGAACAGATAAATAGACCCAAATGGCCTACTTCTGCTCCTCTGTTTTATTGTCTTATGATCTTTCTCTGGAGCACCAAATGCAGATTTGGTAGCTGTATGGTCACAACTCTGTGTCTGCGTGGGTTTCCTCCGGGTGCTCCGGTTTCCTCCCACAGTCCAAAAACGTGCAGGTCAGGTGAATTGGTCGTGCTAAATTGCTCGTAGTGTTAGGTGCATTAGTCAGAGGGAAATGGGTCTGGTGTGGTTGGGCCAAAGGGCCTGTTTCCACACTGTAGGGAATCTAATCTAATCAAACAAATGATCCACATACATTGTGTTAGGTGCATTAGTCAGAGGCAAATGGGTCTGGGTGGGTTACTCTTCAGAGGGTCAATGTGGACTGGTTGTGCCGAAGGGCCTGGTTCCACACTCTAAGGAATCTAATGTAATCTAATTCTGGGTCAATGGCTAGTAATAAAAAAAAACTGACATTCTGACTTTTCTTCCCTAACATACAATGCTGATGTTAACTCCAACATACTGAGTTATGTACAGATTGGCAATTGAATCTAGGACTTTTTTTACAAGGAGAAACTTAGAGCCATCCTGGAAATTTTACTCACTTAATGGGAATCAGTCTCGACTTTTGACCATTTGTGACCTCTGATTACATCAAGCTTTACAATCAATGCATTCCTAAGTCAACTTTATGGCAACTACAAATGAATACTTAATGCAGATTACCTTTTAAATGGACAGGCCTGGCTCAGAAATAGTGCAGAACAAAACATTGATCTTTATCTCCATTGGGATATGGTTCTCTGAGATAGTAACACAGAGATTGCACCAGGTATCAGAAAAAGGGAGCTTCAGCTTCACATTCTATGTGATTACTGTGTACATAACTATCGTTCAGGAGGACCTTGTATTTATAGAAAGTGAATACAAGCAGTGAATTACCAAAGGAATTATTTTTCAAGGTAAAATTAGCTGCATTAAAACTTACTGGAAATTGAACCAGGCAACTTTTAGGACTGAATTTTAATCTGACTTAAAGGATGAATTTGGGTTAGGTGGTGAAGGGGAGGGAGCTAAATGTCTGAAATATCTACTTTTCAGAATCAAAAGCATCCACAAACCCCACACTTTTGACTCTATCTGATGCAAAAAGGTGCATGGGAGACCACTCAAAGATACGTGTTGGAACTTTAAGTATGATAATGAGCCTTTATTTTGCAGTTTTGTCCATGCTGATATTTCCCAGTGTGCTTGGGGGCCTTTCATCACCAGAGGCACCACAGGGACTGAAGGCTTTCTTTGTTAATGGAAATACTTTATATTTTCATTTACCTTTTGTTCAATTTAGGTTATTAGCTTTGTCTCTCTAAGAGAGCACTTTAGATTTGGTTGATGACACCAGGACAACTCTGAAAGGTTTATTATTTTAAAAAGTAGAAAATGTATATTGACACAGGTGTGTTATTATGTAATTGAGGGAATTTATTGTGGAAGCTATTAACATCAAAGCAAATTTTATTTAAAAAAGGCATGAAAATCTGCCAGAAAATGTTATTGTCAAATTTTTGGAAAACTGTTTTCTTCAATTCCCTTTGTTTCAGAATATCTTCAAATTAATTTGGAACTTTATCTCAGGCCTGACTGCATCCAGTCAGTCATTATGCTGATGGAAACACTGATAATACAGGTCAGAGATTCCATCGTAATGAGTGTCATATCAACAACGCAATCCTGACTCACATGTCAACTTTATGTTAATGCAGAGCATCTGTGCTTGGTGTTTGTTTTTATTTTCTGAGCATGGTAAGTCTTGTGAAAACCATAGTTTATGGTTAAATTTTATGGTCGTAACTATTCATTGACTATTACAGTTCAACTTTTTACCGGTGGGAGGTTGATTCTTCCATCACCAGAGAGTTTGTGTTATTTCCAGTGAACCAGAGTCGTGCCTGAAGGTTTCTGTTTGGAGTTTAGGGTAGTTAAATTTACCTAAATGTTACTGGAGCAGGAGCACATTCCAGACTGTACCAAAGGAGGGTTGCTTAAAGGAGTGGTCCACAGCACTGTACCCAAAGAAACTGATCAGTGAAATACTTGGGAAAATTTTTGCAAGGATGCTTCATTGCTATATAACTGTAAGTCTTCTATTGTCTATGAGAGACTTATACTTCAACCTGAGTACTCTCTACTCTGGTGGCCTCAGTACTTTGCATAACAAATTAAGTGGGAGGCCATTTAACTGGCCAAGCCTGTTCCTCGAATTGTAGGTTGATCTGTACTTTAACTTCATCTACACGCCTTGATTATCTCTGTTCATCTGCTCATGAAAACTTTGTTTCTTCTAGATTTAACTATCTTGACACACTTCTGGCTGGCCTCCCACCTTCTATCCTCCATAAACTTAAATTCATTCAAAATTCTGCTGCTGCATCCTAACACACACTACGTCCTGCTCACCCATCACCCCAGTGTTCACGTTGACTCCTAGTTTAGCGATGCATTGTTTTGAAAATCCTCATCCATATTTTAAATGGTAGCCTCACTGCTCACTTTCTTTGGACAGTAATCCCTCCAGCCCCACAAACCTCTCAGATATCTGCCCTTCTCCAATTCCGACCTCATGAACATTCCTGGTTTTGTTTTAATTTCAAAAATATATTTTATTCATCAAAATCTTTTGGTATCTGGACAGTTGGTGATGCTATTCATATGTACACATTGCATGTCTTTACATAGATCAGACTGCGTCATTTGTATGTTAACCATCCAGCCTCTTAATGTTTAGCTGAGGTGTCAGTGGAGCCTAATTACTGAGTGGGTCACCCCGTTCTTCTTCGGCAGGCAGACCTTATACAGTGGAGAGATAAGCTAGAGGAGGGTGGGGATAGAGTAGCATAGAGTACAATAGGTCAGTGGGGGAGGAGATGAAGGTGATAGGTCAGGGAG
>NC_057726.1:51436028-51440523 GCF_004010195.1 Chiloscyllium plagiosum
TCCATATCCCGCACCTCCGCCCTCAGACCCACCCCCTCCAACCGCAACAAGGACAGAACTCCCCTGGTGCTCACCTTCCACCCTACCAACCTTCGCATAAACCAAATCATCCGCCGACATTTCCGCCACCTCCAAACAGACCCCACCACCAGGGATATATTTCCCTCCCCACCCCTCTCTGCCTTCCGCAAAGACCGTTCCCTCCATGACTACCTGGACAGGTCCACGCCCCCCTACGACCCACCCTCCCATCCTGGCACTTTCCCCTGCCACCGCAGGAACTGTAAAACCTGTGCCCATACCTCCCCCATCACCTCTATCCAAGGCCCTAAAGGAGCTTTCCACATCCATCAAAGTTTTACTTGCACATCCACTAATATCATTTATTGTATCCGTTGCTCCCGATGCGGTCTCCTCTACATCGGGGAGACTGGGCGCCTACTAGCAGAGCGCTTTAGGGAACATTTCCGGGACACCCGCACCAATCAACCACACCACCCCTTGGCCCAACATTCCAACTCCCCCTCCCACTCTGCCGAGGACATGGAGGTGCTGGGCCTCCTCCACCGCCGGTCCCTCACCACCAGACGCATGGAAGAAGAACGCCTAATCTTCCGCCTCGGAACTCTTCAACCCCAGGGCATCAATGTGGACTTCAACAGCTTCCTCATTTCCCCTTTCCCCACCTCATCCTAGTTCCTAACCTCCAGTTCAACACTGTCCCCTTGACTTGTCCGGACTTGTCCGACCTGCCCAGCTCCTTTTCCACCTATCCACTCCACCCTCTCCTCCCTGACCTATCACCTTCATCTCCTCCCCCACTGACCTATTGTACTCTATGCTACTCTATCCCCACCCTCCTCTAGCTTATCTCTCCACTGTATAAGGTCTGCCTGCCGAAGAAGAACGGGGTGACCCACTCAGTAATTAGGCTCCACTGACACCTCAGCTAAACATTAAGAGGCTGGATGGTTAACATACAAATGACTCAGTCTGATCTATGTAAAGACATGCAATGTGTACATATGAATAGCATCACCAACTGTACAGATACCAAAAGATTTTGATGAATAAAGAATATTTTTGAAATTAAAACAAAACCAGGAATGTTCAGGAGGTCGGAATTGGAGAAGGGCAGATATCTGAGAGGTTTGTGGGGCTGGAGGGATTACTGTCCAAAGAAAGTGAGCAGCGAGGCTACCATTTAAAATATGGATGAGGATTTTCAAAGCAATGCATCGCTAAACTAGGAGTCAACGTGAACACTGGGGTGATGGGTGAGCAGGACTTAGTGTGTGTTAGGATGCAGCAGCAGAATTTTGAATGAATTTAAGTTTATGGAGGATAGAAGGTGGGAGGCCAGCCAGAAGTGTGTCAAGATAGTTAAATCTAGAAGAAACAAAGTTTTCATGAGCAGATGAACAGAGATAATCAAGGCGTGTAGATGAAGTTAAAGTACAGATCAACCTACAATTCGAGGAACAGGCTTGGCCAGTTAAATGGCCTCCCACGTAATTTGTTATGCAAAGTACTGAGGCCACCAGAGTAGAGAGTAGAGAGTACTCAGGTTGAAGTATAAGTCTCTCTTAGACAATAGACAATAGAAGACTTACAGTTATATAGCAATGAAGCATCCTTGCAAAAATTTTCCCAAGTATTTCATTGATCAGTTTCTTTGGGTACAGTGCTGTAGACCACTGACCTATTGTACTCTATGCTACTCTATCCCCACCCTCCTCTAGCTTATCTCTCCACGCTTCAGGCTCTCTGCCTTTATTCCTGATGAAGGGATTTTGCCCAAAACGTCAATTTTGCCTGTCCTCGGATGCTGCCTGAATTGCTGTGCTCTTCCAGCACCACTGATCCAGAATCTGATTTCCAGCATCTGCAGTCATTGTTTTTACCTCGACCTTATACAGTGGTCTTTCCCCACTGTGTCTTGGCAGCAGCTGCCCCACGCTTCAGCATGTCCCTCAACACATAGTCCTGGACCTTGGAATGTGCCAGTCTGCAACACTCAGTCGAAGTCAACTCCTTCACCTGGAAGACCAACAGGTTTCAGGCAGACCAAAGAGAGTCTTTCACCGAGTTGATAATCCTCCAGGCACAGTTGATGTTCGTCTCAGTGTGCGTCCCAGGAACAGACGGTAGAGCACGGAGTCCCGCGTCACGACGCTGCTCAGGATGAACCTCAACAAACACCACTGCATTCCTCTCCAGACTTCCTTTGCGTAGGCACATTCCAGAAGGAGTTTTGTGACAGTCTCGTCCCCTCCGCAGCCGCTTCGAGGGCAGCGTGCGATGGCACAGAGAGTCGGGGCCTGTGTAAAGGATCCCACCGGCAGAGCCCTTCTCACCACCAGCCAAGCCATGTCTTGGTGCGTGTTTGAAAGTTCATTCCTGGTTTTATTATCCCACCAATGACAGCTGTGCCTTCAGCTGAAAATGTGGAATTCTGCACACAATCTCTCTGCTTGTTTATCTCCCTTTGCTCCTTTATGTCACACATTAAAACCTGTCTCCTTGACCAGGTTATATTTTTGCTTACCTACCTTTAGCAGTACTTACTGTCAAGTTCTACTTATTATGCTCACGTGAAGAAACCGGGGATGTTTTATTACATTAGAAGGGCTAAATAAATGCAATTATTTGTTATTGGTCCTGTTGTCATCACAACTTGTCCAATAAAATACATAAGTCTCAATGGAAATTTTTTATTAATCCGGGCTCACTAGCTTTTTGTCAGAGTTCTGGATTTTCACCACTATTCGTGAAAAAAATGTTTTTTGACATCACGGTTAAACTGCCAAGCACAAATGTCATGTGCCCTTGTTCGAGATTCTCTTGACTGGCTATCTCTCTCTACGCGAGCAAAGACTTTAGTTGTTATGAAGCACCTCAATTAGATCACCCTCTAAGCTTCTACACTCAGACATACCAACCTCGTCTATGCAATCTGCTGTCAATCTAACCCTTTTAGCTCCCAGGATCACGCCAGTAAGTCTCGCCGTGTACAGAACCGAGCCCACTATTCAAAGAAACGGGGTGTCAGCTGGGGTCCCATGTAACTGTACCATAACTTCCTCCCAGTCCCTGTAAGATAAAAGACAACATTCCCACTTGCAAATACATGTTTAATTTCCACAGAATTAAAAACTATGCGTTTCGCGAGTGATTGGAATGAGTATGAATCATGATTGGGATGAAGTGCATAATCAGTAAACCTCAGTAATATGGACAAGGCAATATTTTGGTGCAGCATTTTTTTTTGCAGTGGCTGTTCATTGCACAGCTGCTTATTGTTCGCTAGATGCACTGTGTAATACGGACTTCGGGGTGTTCCCAAGCGCCCGCAGTGGAACGGGTGTAGCCCGGGTTTGCCGCTGGGGCTGTGGATGGAGGGGATCTGCAGTCTGCCCGGGCCAAGTGGGAATCCCGCACCAGCGGCAGACACACCGAGGTTTGGTGCTTTTCCAGCGGCTTGAGGCTCCTCCTCTGTCAGCTCTGAGCACCAACTGGTGGCTCGCCAGTGAAGAGAGAGAGAGGGAGGAGAAGGGAGGAAGCAGACCTGAAGGCACTGAGTCGGGAACTTCTCTCTCTCCCTCTCTCCCCCTCTTTCCTGTGTGAACTGGGACATGCTGCCAATCCAGCTTTAAGCTGTTGCCTGACCGCAGGAATCGCCGAAAAACGTTTGGATTTAACGGTGGGAGCTGGGACTCCCTATATTTGCAGCCATGTAAGAACTGTCTGTCTTTTTTCTCTCTCTCTCTGCTCTGGCTTCGTTTTTTTTGTTTTCCCCCACCCCTTTCTCTCTCTCTCTCTCTGTCTCCGATGGAGATTTTCTTGGCATCAAGCTCTCCGAGAGCGCGTTACTAAAATTGGGTGGAAATTGTGCTGTAACGGAACGTGGTAGCCTCAGGCCCCGAGGGGGTTTTTTTTTTAAATCGTCTTTTGAGCAGAAATGTCTAAATAAAAAATCGCGTTGAGGGGTAAAGCAGATCAGTGCAAAGAGATTAAAATATTAAGAGCATTGTTGTACTTTAAGTATTTCCCCCAGAAAGCTGGACCCAGCAGCGTTCTGCCTTCACATTCAACGGATTAGGGAGAAACAGTGTTGCCACCAGCCGTCACATTTTAACAGGCGGGTGTTACATTGTCAAACTTTTTATTTTGTTTTGATTTTTGGCCAGAGGGTGGAGGTGATGTCGGTGGGATTGTGAGGTTTTCATACCTGGGCCCTCCAGTCTCAGGTGGGTTCATGGACTCCGCTGCTCAAGGAAGAAATACAAACCCCTGGGGTGTGTCTGTGGAGTAGACCCTACAACAGGCGGCAGGAGGCACCATCCTGAACAACCCACTGCCCCGCACTGCTCACATGCACAGGGACTTACCCCTCCGTCCCTCCCCTCCATCCCTTCATCCCCTCCCCTCCATCCCTTCACCCCCCTCCCCTCCGTCCCTTCACCCCCCTCCCCTCCGTCCCTTCACCCCCCCC
>NC_057726.1:51444413-51491744 GCF_004010195.1 Chiloscyllium plagiosum
ACTGACTGCGTCACTGTCACCCTGACCCCCTCACACTTACTGTGCCAATACCATCCTGATCCCCACACTTACTGTCTCACTGCCCCCCTAGCCCTTCACACTTACTGTGTCACTGTAACCCTGACCCACTCACACTGACTGCGTCACTGTCACCCTGACGGCTTCACACTTACAGTATCACTGTCACCCTGGCCCCCTCACACTTACTGCGTCATTGTCACCCTGAATCCCTCACACTTACTGTGTCACTGTCACCCTGACCCCTCACACTGACTGCATCACTACTCCCCCCCCCCCCCGTCCCCCTCTCTCTCCGTGGTTCCCCCTGCTCTCTCAAGGATGGGAATCTGGCCATCAATAAACTGAATTTTGAAATTTAATGATTCACAAGATATGTCTATCATCAATCAATCAGTTTAAGGCACCTAAAATTTACTTTAGTAATTCATGTGTAATGGATTATTTTAATAATGGGTCACATTCTACACCACCCCCCCCCCCCCCAAAAAAAAACCTATGAATTTGTGGCCTAACTGCTCTAATGTTAGCATGGTGGAGTGAATCTGTTGCACTATTCGCCTTTGTGTTGACTGCACTTATGCCTAGAACTGAAAGTGATATTCAAAAGTATGTTGGAACCAAATATGGAAGCACTTTATTAGTTTCGGCCACTCCATTTATACACAATGTTAGAAAATGTCTGCAGTGATCTAAATCACGAGGGCAGCCATCAGAATTATAACTTTATAGGTCCTTACAGTGAAATGTTGGTGATTGAGATGTGTAGTATTGACCATTTTTGGCTTCTGTCAATATTGCCTTGCTATTGATCTACAGGTAACTCACTTCCATGGGACCAAGTACTTGATAGCCCCCACTTGATGTTCCTAGTGTCCAGCATTATTTTGGTTTTGGAATTGTTTATTATATACAAAGGAATTGACATATTGTGGACAATTTTACATATTGTGGAAAAGTTCTGACAGATCTTAAGCCATAACATGATATTTTCATTTTAAAACACTTAACAGAATTAGTTAAGTAATCAGTATTATTTCACTTTGTAAAGTTGCCCTATACATAAAAGTATTTGGTACCATTATTAACCAAGGTAGCTATGATTTAAGGACCAATTTGTAATCCCAAAACAGCCCTTAAAAAGTTTAAATGAAAATTCTGTGTCTGAAGAAAAACTAAGACAGAGTATATTCTATAACTTTCACTCCTCCTGAAACTGCACTGTTTGGTAATCCTTGTGTGCTGTCACCTGCTTTTTAATTTTCAGTAACTTTTTTTCTCATTCACCTTGTCCACCTTTTGTCAGGAGAGAAGGGGGGAAGAAAGCAAGCCTTTCTGAAAAGGGACCCAATTCAGTTTACCAGCATGTGAGCCATGAACTGTCGTGAGTAATTTGCCATGGAGTGCAGGCTCTTACACTTTCAATTCGAGGCAGTGTGAATCCAGCTTTGTGCAGCCATTTAAAAAGCAGGCACAGATTCCAAACTATTGGTGTAATGTTTGAAGAGTTGGCATGTCTGCTTTTTAAAAAGAAATTGTTCTGCGGATGTGGACATTGCCAGCTAGGCAACTGTTCACAGTTTCTCTTGAGAAGGTACTGGTGAGCCGTTCCTTTGAGCTCTTGCAGTCCCCAGGAGGGTAACTACACCCACACCCCCTCGGAGGGTAACTACGCCCCCCGAAGGGTAGCCATGCCCCAGTGCTGATAGGAAGAAAGTTCCAAAGGTTTGATCTGGATTTTTACTGATCTGTTTGGGAACCAGTTGAAAACCTGGTTTGGTTTACCAACACCACAGTAGTTTTGGCTTTTTTTTTGGTGATTAAGACCACTTTAGTCCTGTGACAATATCTATCTCAAAAGTTAAGACATCAATTACTCCTACCTTTCCAAGCAATTATGGCTACAAACAAAACAGCCAAATCTGTGTTTGGATCTCCAGCTGTCTTCCTTGCAGTTCAGCTTGCTTCTTAACTAAATGAGCTTTAGTCCAAATAATGTAGGAGAATTGACGGTTTAGAAATGACATTGTCATTTAAACATAATGCTTAGATATTTATCCTGACATGTTTCTGAATTAGCCATCAAGGTTTTGAGATCAGATAACTTGTTGTTACATAATCTGTTGGCTGCAGTTTGGTTTAGTGTCAAAAGACTGCTGGTCAATAGTATATATCTGTGTATCCTATTTCTGGAATGTGTTTCTGTAAAATACTTATTATCAAACAATACAATAATTAATGAACAGTAATGAGATAGTTACAGCCATGGTTCTATTGCTTAGGCTGAGGTATATTCTAATTTGATTGTTTAGATGTATTTTACAAAGTTAGTTAAAAATATTTTTAAAATTAAACGTTAATTGCAAAATTAGAAACGTTAAGTAGTTTGTTCTGAGACCATTGCAGTTTTTTTCACAATTATTAGCCCTAAGTTTGAGTATGCTCTAACATGGTCTAAATAGTTGCCAAACTATAAATATTTTCTTCTGCAATTTTAATTCTGAAAGTAAGTTGCAGCTTGTGGTAATGCTAAGACAGTCTGTGTAGCACTGATCCTTTGAAAAGATGATGGTGTAATACTGCTAGGGTAGACATTTAAAAATTGAATTGAAGTGGGTGTAAATCGTATACTGTTATAGTTTTTTGATGTTTTGCAGTATTCAAAAGATGTGAGGCAGCAAGATTGATGCACAATTTTAAATTAATCAATTGTAGCTTTGCTGATGGGGTTTTAGAACTCTGGTTGTGCATTGTGTAATTTGACCTGCATCTTATCAGAAAGTGTATAAAAGCAGAGGTGGTATTGCCAAAATAGTGCAGGGGATTGGAGACCAAGAAATAATAACATTTTATTATAGCGTAACTTTGGCCTTTTGATGTGTAATTTTTCTGAGGAGCTGTTAAAATGTGTTCTTTTAGGAGTGGTTGGTTCGTGGCTAATATAATCTGTTTAAAAATGGTAGGCCAGAAGTAGTTGTTGCATGAGTGAATTCTCATAAGAATGCGCAGGTAAAAATAAAACTCTCTTTCATGAAGACTGATGCTGACAGGATTGTTACCTGGGCCATGTGCCAATTGGCGTAGGGTTAAGCAGATTAGAGATTTAAACATTTGGCACAAAGGGTGGTATGAGAAGAATGAGCTTCGACTTACAGGACATTGGCACTGCCACTGGATAAAGAGAGAGCTATTCCCTTGGGGTGGGCCCTACTTAAACCAGTTTGGGATCAGTGTCTTGGTAAATTGTATAACTAGGGCTGTGAAAGGGAAGGGGGAAGGTGGGATCAGATGAAGGCAGACTTAAAAATCTAAAGAGAGAGGTCAAGGTAGAAATATGGTAAAGGCAAGCAGCATGGTACAGCAGGGAAGAAAGATTTTAAATGATAATTGCACATCTACAAATAAGTTCCACACAATGAATTATGTTATATTGCTGAAGGGATTTATTGAACTTTGCATTCTGAAGTTAATGATTTGCTGTGAGTATTTAATGGTATCATTGCAGGCATTAAGTCATGGCAGTATATAAAGGAACGACTTGGAATTAGAAGAAGTCTAAGGCTAGGAATGAATGATTGTCACATGTGTTTCACAGTGAGGAAAACAGAATACAGTGACAAGCTTTTCCAGTGTCACCATGATCCAGTGCCATTTTGAGTAGTTTAAGTATAAGAGAAAAAAAAGATACCGCTTAAGGAGACTCCATCAGTTCTGAGCATGCCTGCACCACTATCCTCCCTCCACTCCCTCACCCCTGTCCATATAGACCCAATCAATGTTGTAGTCTCCCCTTTACAGGCACCAGCTTTTGCCACTGGGCCAATTCTCCTCTGCCTCTGCCACTGCCTCACTACGGCCTGCACTGAACCCACTTGGTTCAAAGCTCTCTCTGCCACCATTTTGGGGTTTATTTTCAAAAAAGTGAGCATGTACGCCCAGGCGAGAGGCTTCACATGTTGTACACAATTGTGTAACACTTACAAACAAAATCCCATTTTTTAAAATGAGGTAAAGCTCCAGCTTTAATCTTCAAAGACATTCTCACCTCAGCTGTTAACTGAGTTAGTTTTTTTTACTTTGTAGGACACAGAAAGTCATTGGACAGTTTGGAGACAAAAAAAATTGAATTCCCTTTTAGTACAAGATGTCTCTGGTTTTAATTGTAAAGTTAATTATAGACAGTCTGCTGCACCTTATGACAGAAAATCGATATTCTGCTTAATATTTTTTTATTGGCAATTTGAAACTGGAGAATATTGTATTGTGTTGAAAGTGCATTGCTTCATGGGGAAGCTGTTGTGAGCATGCCAAAAACAGTAATTTACACTGTGCCTATTTAATAATGTCAGGGATAATTACAGATTTGCTTTGAGGCTTGGAGTACGTTGAAAGGTGGGGTCAGTTGTAGGATGGTGTTGCTCATGCCCACAGCAGAGAGTTTGACACTTCTCATATAGTGCAGCCACAATTTGCCATCCAGTGTTCGTTAGCAGAAAGTAGATTGCAGTGTACACATGTTTTAAACAGTGTTGTTTTTGTTATCTGGTTGCGTGTTTGTTCTGAGCTGATCATTGCTTTGATTGCCTTCCGTAAGCCAGAGTTGGACCTGAGTAATGGTTGGTATGCTTTAATGAAAGTTAATGATTTGCATAGATAGAGTCTTTTGATACCTCCCAGCATGTCTAAGTGTTATTTGTACCGCATTCAATGTTCGAACATAGGGAACATGGCAGCCAATGTGTATACATCCTGCAAACAACAATGTGGTAATGACCAGTTACCTTGCTTTGGTCATCTTGGATGAGTGATAAGTATTGGACCAATGTGTTCATCATTGAAATAAAGCCATGGCAATTTTATATCCACATGTTCAGGCAGTTGGTTTAAAACTTCATGTGAAAGCTGCATTTTAGAGTTAGGCTGGATTCTGTGCTAAGGTCTCTGGAGTTGGATGTCAAGTCCTGACTCCGAGATGAGTGTACTCTCCTGAGGTCCAAGAGTGTAGAATTGTCAGAACCTTTCTATCCACATCATGCTGCAAGTTGCCATTTGCATGGCAGATTATAGAGTCAGAGAGATGTACAGCACTGACCAGGTACCCCAACCTAATCTGGTTCCATTTGCTCACACTTGGCCCCTATCCCTCTGAATCCTTCCTATTTCAAGCACTCATCCAGATGCCTTTTTAAATGTTGTAACAGTACAAGCCCCCACCACTTCCACTGGCAGCTCATTCCATTCACCCATTCACACACTACTGTGCGTAAAAAAGCTGTCCCTTAGGACCCTTTTAAATCTTTTCCCTCACCCTAAACCTATGCCCGATAGTTCTGGATTCCCCCTGGCAACATGCTTGTAAATCTTTTCTGAACTCTTTCAAATTTCAGAACATCTTTCTTATAGGTGAGAAACCAGAATTGCAAACACTATTCCAAAAATTGTATTGCAGCAATTTTTTTTAACATTAACTTTGCAAGCTCCTGATGTTTAGGTGGATGTTTGTTGATGGGATGGTAAACAGCATTTTTGTACTCCTTCCACTTGCTGTTAGATTCTTAGAAGTGCCATAATTGATGAGTACCATATGTATGCAATAAAAAGCTGCATTCACTTTGGATTTTGTGGCCTTGGATGCAGTTTCTCAAATATTTTGCTCTAAGCTCTGATTAATTAAGATTTGGAGATGCCGGTGTTGGGCTGGGATGTACGAAGTTAAAAATCACGCAACACCAGGTTGTAGTCCAACAGGTTTAATTGGAAGCACACTAGCTTTCGGAGCGACGCTTCTTCATCAGGTGACTATCACATGATGAAGGAGTGTCGCTCCGAAAGCTAGTGTGCTTCCAGTTAAACCTGTTGGACTATAACCTGGTGTTGTGTGATTTTTAACTCTGATTAATTAAAGTTTGCATGTTGGTACGTGTTAGATTACCCCGTGTATTGCAAATCGTATTTTGAGGTAGAGGAAGTGACTAAATATTTACAATTGCTTTCGTTAAAAGACACTGTGTATGAAAAATAATTACATTTATATAGTTCCTAATCCCATCGCAAGACCTCAATGTTTCACAAAATGTGCGAAATGCTGTGTCCGCTCTCATGATAAATTTTAGCATTCCTTTCTTTGTATAGCATGTTTATAACCTCAATTTTAAAAAAATATTTGTATTGCCATGTTTTGCCATCATGCATGTTCCAAGGGGAGGGAATTGCTGTTTGCTGTTCAGTGGCAAAATTGAACATCTTATTTACTTGCCTACTAAATATGCCCAGAGACTACAAGGATAAATTGTCTGTGGATATAGGTTCACTGAATGAGATGATGACTTATCTTTAAATGTTTTAAATTGTAATGTGTGTAACTGAGTATATTTTCAAATGGCTTCTTAAAATGTGTGATATAGTAGTCACAATGTCAGTGTTGAAAAATGTTGATCAGTATTTTGTTTTGAAGATTTAAAGGGAGATCTAATTGAAGTGTTTGAGGTTAGAAGGTTGACAGGAGCAGACTGTTTTGGTGGATGAATCCAAAATAAAGTATCTAAAACTTTTTAAAGAAAAGGAAATTGGAGCTTGGCAGACTGAAACCATTTGTTTTTTGTTCCCCACTCCAATCTCTGTTCCCTAGCTACAACTCCTGACTGTTTGTATAATTGATGTCTCATTTTAATCCTAAATTGAGCCTCTGACCAAATATGCGTTGCATCATTAAGATCACCTATTTCCATTGCATCTACTGCAAAGTGTCATCTGTGCCTCTACGTCCTTTAAACTTGTCAGTTCCAATGCACCCCCGACTGTTCTCCGATACTCTACCCTCTGTAAACTTGAGGCCATGCGAAAACTTAGTGCCGTTGTCTTGAGGCATATGCACTTTTAAATCCAGTCTCTTGTGCACCATTGGTAGTTATTCCATAAGCTCCCTATGCCTAAAGCTCTGGACTCCTTTAGGATGCTCCCCTTCTCTCCATCACTTTCCTCCCATTAAGGCTCTTCGAACAAGCTCTTTGGTCATCAGACCTAATCTCTTTGAGTCATAGAGCTGTACAATATGGATACAGACCCTTCGGTCCAAATCATTCATGCTGACCAGAGATCCTACATAAATCTAGTCCAATTTGGCCTATATCCCTTTTAAACCCCTCGTATTAATTTATCCATCCAGATGCCTTATAACTGTACCAGCCTTCACTACTTCCTCTGGCAGCTCATCCAATACATGCACCACCCTGTGCGTGAAAAAGTTGCCCCTTAGGTCCCTTTAAAAAATTTTCTCCTCTCACCCTAAACCTATGCTGTCTAATTTTGGACTCCCCTCCCCCAGAGAAATAACCTTGTCCATTTACCTTATCCATGCCCCTCAATATTTTGTAAACCTCTAGAAGGTCACCCCTCAGCCTCCGACGCTCCAGGGAAAACAGCCCCAGCCGATTCAGCCTCTCCCTGTAGCTGAAACCCTGGCAACATTGTAAATCTTTTCTGAACCCTTTCAAGTTTCACAACATCCTTTTTATAGCAGGGAGACTAGACTTGCGTGCACTATTCTAAAAGTAACCTAACCAATGTTCTGTACAGCCACAACATGACCTCCCAACTCCCATGCTCAATGCCCTGTCCAATAACGGAGACCATGTCAAGTACCTTCTTCACTATCCTATGTACCTGAGACTCCACTGTCAAGGAACTGTGAACCTGCAACTCCAAGGTCTCTTTGTTCAGTAGCAACGCTCCCAGGACCTTACCACTAAGTGTATAAGTCCTGCCCTGATTTGCCTTTCCAAAATGCAACACCTCGCATTTACCTAAATTAAAATCCATCTGCTACTCCTTGGCCCATTGATCCATCTTATCAAGACCTCATTGTACTCTGAGGTAACCTTCTTTGCTGTCCGCTTCACCTCAAATTTTGGTGTCATCTGCAAACTTACTAACTATACCTCCTATGCTCACATAAATGATGAAAAGCAGTGGACAGAGCACCGATCCTTGTGGCACAGTGTCACACTTTGTTTCTGTGAAGCGCCTTGGGATGTTTTACATTAATGGTGCTATATAAATGTAAATTATTGTCCACTGTTTGGGGGAATGGGAATATGGAACTTGTTGCACAAAAAAAGTTGTTCAAGCTTGGGTTAATGGAAAATCCAAAGCTGAGTTTGTTAGATTCTTGTTAGACAAAGCTGTGAAGTGATATGTAACCAAGGCTGGTAAATAATCCTATGTTTCAGATCAACCGTGATCTAATTGAATGATGGACTAAGCCTAAGGGAATGAGTGACCTGCACCTACTACTTTGTTCCTAATTGAATTCTGTGCCATGCTGTGGTGTCAGTGTGCCAACGCAACCCTCTCTATCCCCTTGGCTGGATGTAAAACATTCCATGGCACTATTTCAAAGAAGAGCAAGAGAGTTTGAAAACTTTTTTTAAAAATTCTTAAATGGCTAAGCAGAATGGGTGCAGAAAAAATGTTTCCTCTTGTGTTAGGGTTGTATAATGCCAGGGACACCATCTCAGAATAAGGGCAAGCCATTTAGGACAGCGATAAAGAGGAACTTTTTCACTCAGGTTGGTGATCTTTGAAATTCTGTACCCCAGAGAGTTTTGGGCGTTCAGTCATTCGCTAAGTACCAAACAGCGATTGACAGATTTCTAGATACTAATGACCCATTAAAAGATGTGTGGATAGCACAGGAAAATGGCTTTGTGGTAGATTATCAGTTCTTAATCTAGAATGGTACAGCAGTTTAAAGGGACTGAATATCCTTTCCCTTCCCCTGTATCTTTTCTCTTTCTGTTATTCCTAATGCCCGGCCTATATTTGTCCCTTAAACATCATCACACCTTGAGCTATTATTGTCAGGTTGGTGGTTGTGGGAAATTGCCATGCACAAATTAGCTGCTGTGTTTCCTACATTACAAAAGGCATCAGAAAGACTTCATTGGCTGTAAGTTACTTTGGAATGTCTTGTGGTCATGAAGTGCAACAGATAAGTGCAAGTTCTTTTATTGCTCATTTCAGTACTTTCTTGTGTGATCTCTGCAGAAAGAGGACATCCATTGCAGAAAGAGGAGGGGATTTGCCAGAATGTACATTCCTTATTGCCAGTGAGTCTGCAGGTAGATCTGGATACACTACTCAGACTCCTGAGCAACATGTGTGTGAAGAGAGGGAGAGATGAAGCACATTGAGCTTTAGAAAATTTAAATCAACAAGGCAGATATATTTAAATATTGAAAGATTTGGTTTCATAACTAGCAGAGCCATTTCACTTTGGTTTCGATGTTAATGATTATTGCAAGGTAATAAAAACGTACTTTTAGATTTATTTTTCCAGCTTCCTACCCTACCCCATTCCCACATTCTGCGATTGAATGCACCGGGAAACAAAAGGAAAATTTAGAATTGGGAACTTTTTTTTTAACATTTGTCTTTTTAAGGAAGTGGTAAATTGCACAAAATATATTTTGGTGTTTTTTAGACGCACACTATTTTTCTTTTTATATGTCATGATTTAGGTGGACTTCAAAATGTATTAAAAACAATAATGCTTCAGAAAATAAATCAATGATTAATCAATGAGGCCAGCATTTTATTTATGCAAATAACTTTACAATCTTTTTATGGCTATAGGGGATTTCTAGCTATGTTTACAATCATCCATGCCAACATGGTGTGTTGAAATTGCATTGGATTATGTTAACTGCACATCATCATGTTTCGTGTTGGTAAATATGTTTACATTGGACAAACATTTAGATAGTTTACATATATAAAAAAAATCAAAAGGCACTCTTTGTCAAACAAACTTCAGTGTACTCAATTACATATCTGGCAAATCTAAATTTTCTGATTCAGTATGTGGATGCACCGACTAGAGAAGGTGCAAAACTTGACCTACTTTTGGGAAATAAGGCAGGGCAGGTATCTGAAGTGTCAGTGGGGGAGCATGTTGGGGCCAGATGGGCCAATGGGCTGAGAAGTGGCAGATGGAGTTTAATTCAGATAAATGCGAGGTGCTGCATTTTGGGAAAGCAGCAGGACTAATACGATTAATGGTAAGGTCCAAGGGAGTGTTGTTGAACAAAGAGACCTTGGAGTGCACATTCATAGCTCCTTGAAAGTAGAGTCGCAGGTGGATAGGATAGTGAAGAAGGCATTTGGTATGCTTTCCTTTATTGGTCAGAGTGTTGAGTACAGGAGTTGGGAGGTCATGTTGTGGCTGTACAGGACATTGGTTAGGCCACTGTTGGAATATTGCGTGCAATTATGGTCTCCTTCCTATCGGAAAGATGTTGTGAAACTTGAAAGGATTCAGAAAAGATTTACAAGGACGTTGCCAGGGTTGGAGGATTTGAACTATAGGGAGAGGCTGAACAGGCTGGGGCTGTTTTCCCTGGAGCGTCGGAGGCTGAGAGGTGACCTTTATAGAGGTTTACAAAATCATCAAGGGCATGGATAGGGTAAATAGACAAAGCCTTTTCCCTGGGGCCGGAGAGTCCAGAACTAGAGGGAATAGGTTTAGAGTGAGAGGGGAAAGATATAAAAGAGACCTACAGAGCAACCTTTTCACACAGAGGGTGGCACGGGTGTGGAATGAGCTGCCAGAGGAAATGGTGGAGGCTGGTACAATTGCAACATTTAAGAGGCATTTGGATGGGTATATGAATAGGAAGGGTTTGGAGGGATATGGGCCGAGTGCTGGCAGATGGGACTAGATTGGGTTGGGATAGCTGGTCGACATGGACGGGTTGGACTGAAGGGTCTGTTTCCGTGCTGTACATCTCTATGACTGCATAAACAGTCCCTAATTTAAATACATGATTGAACTGTAACAATGGTTCAAGTAACTTCCTGTCAAAGAAAAAGCAATGTGGACAGATTTGGATATCTCCATAGCTGCAAGGGAGTCTGCTCAATGACTTTGAGGTCTCTGAATTTAGCAGCTTACCATTTCTTTCATGAAAGCCTGTGGGTTCCTTTGGGAGATGAGAAAGGAGGCAAGCTGACCAAGGATTTGCGCAAAATATACTTTTTGTAAAAAAAAAAGATATGTTTTTGTCCATAAATCTGAGCTCCAGACCATTTTGGACTTCTAGTTGCATTGTACTGTTTTTGAAACAACTAACTTGCAGTTTTTGACTTCTCTTTACTTGTGTGGTATACCTGGACAGAAGGTGGACTGCACTTCAGTTCCTAACCAGGTGCTGGTCAATTTCTCTCACATTGTATTTCAGATTTGTTGATGTAGTTGCCGACTAAGCATAGGTCCCATGAATATGAATAAGGGGAAACTTCTGACTTGACTGTGACAATTCTTTAATATGATTTTAAAGGCTTTTAAAATCATTCATAATAGCTAATTGATGAAGTTTCCAATTCTAATTTCCATGTTTACTGTGTGGTTATGCCAGACAAAGTAATGAATTACTTGCTCCCTTTAAATTTTTATGAAGGTCATTCACATTTAAAGGCATTTAAAGAATGATTATGCTCCTGAAGTGGTGATCCACTTGGTATGGGTGAGCTGGTGTTTAATGTTTTAGCTCTATAGCACAGTTTAATGATCCATTCTGTGCTCCTGTTCAACAAGCTTCTGCTCTAAGAGTGGAACCTGTTTGAAGTTGACCTTTTTAATTTCATTTCATTTTCTATCCAGTTGTTACTATCATTGGCCAAGAACTGTTGTTGGGTGGGGTTCCTCTGCCAACCCACCTTTTCAATAACCAGCTCCTTGTAGACTGGCTGTGCTAGTTGAAAGTGAGGACTGCAGATGCTGGAGATCAGAGCTGCAAATGTGTTGCTGGAAAAGTGCAGCATGTCAGGCAGCATCCAAGGAGCAGGAGAATCGCCGTTTCGGGCATTAGCCTGAAGAAGGGCTCATGCCCGAAATGTCGATTCTCCTGCTCCTTGGATGCTGCCTGACCTGCTGCGCTTTTCCAGCAACACATTTTCAGCTCTTGGCTGTGCTAGTTACTGAGCTCTGAAAACTGCAACCTCGTTAATCTGGAATTAAAAAAAGCTGACCTAATGACAACCATATTGATAGTAATTTTAAAAATAAGCTCGTTCACATCACGTTTTTAGTGAAGGAAATCTGCCATGGCTACCTGGTCTAACCTACAAATGACTCTACTTGGTTGACTCTTAACTGTCTCCCGGATAGTTAGGGATGGGCAATAAGTGCTGGCCCAGCCAACAGCAGTTACGTGTTCATCTATATCAGAATAAATAGATTCTCCTGATACATTCCGATGCACTGAGAATCAGAAGAGCCTTTAAACTCTGCTGTTGGTTCAGAGGCAGCTGTCTTTGCTTTGAAAGAGGTGCCTCTGTAAATATTCTCATCCAGAGCTCCATTATCTGGTTCCTACTTGTACCATTAGCCATTTGCTATAAAGATGGGGCTCACTGACAGACCTGATTCTGTCCAGCAACACTTCATTTTAAAAAATAAAAATTCTCACCTTTCCTAGTCCTGTATCTATCCAAATGTCTTTTAAACATTGTAATTTTGCTTACATACACCACTTTCTCAGGAAATTCATTCCACATGTGAACAACCCTCTCCGTAAAAAAAAAATTTGCATCAAGTCTTTTTTAAATCTCTCTCCTCTCACCTTAAAACTGTGCTCCCTAATTTTGAAATCCCCAATCCTAGGAAAAAGACAATTACCATTAATTCTATTGAAACGTCTCATTATTTTATAAGCTTCTTTCAGATCACTTCTCAACCTCCCTATATTCCAGTGAAAAAAGGTCCCAGCCTAACCAGTCTTTCTTTATAACTCAAATCTTCCATACCAGGCAAATTTCTTCTGAACTCTCTCCAGCCTGATGATACTCTTCCTGTAACTGGGCAATCAGAACGGGACTCAGTATTCCAGAAAAGGCCTCACCGATGTCATGTACAACCTCATCATGAGGCTGAGGGGTGACATTACAGAGGTTTATCAAATCATGAGGGACATGGATAAGATAAATAGACAAAGACTCTTCCCTGGGGCGGGGGAGTTCAGAACTAGAGGGCATAGGTTTAGAGTGAGAGGGGAAAGATATAAAAGGGACCTAAGGGGCAACCTTTTCATGCAGAGGGTGGTACATGTATGGAATGAGGTGCCAGAGGAAGTGGTGGAGGCTAGTACAATGACTGCATATAAAAGGCACTTGGATGGGTATACGGATAGGTAGGGTTTGGAGGGATATGGGCCAAGTACTGGCAAATGGGGCTAGATTGAGTTGGGATATTTGGTCGGCATGGACATGTTGGACCGAAGGGTCTGTTTCCATGCTGTACATCTCGATGACTCTGACTATGACTTCCCAAATCATATACTCAAAGGGCTAAGCAATGAGGGAAGCGTGCCAAATGGCTTTTTAACCACCCTATCTACATGTGGCGCAAACTTCAAAGAGTTATGTATCTGTATCCCGAGGTCCCTCTCAGCTACAAAACTACCTAAGGCCCTACCCTTGTTTGTTGTGCCAAAATGCAATACCTCACATTTATCCAGATTGAACTCCATCTGCCATTTTTCACCTCATTGACCCATTTGATCAAAATCCATTTGTAATCTTAGAAATTCTTTTTCACTGCCCACATTGCTACCAGTTTTGGTGTCTTCCACAAAATTACTAACCATGTTGTGATACAAAAACCTGAATTCAGCTCTAAAAAGGTTGTCCGTTACCTAATTCGTGAAATAAAATACCTAATAGGCAGAACAGTGGATAGTGTAATTTAATACAACAAGAAAGTAATATCTGTTCAATAAATGGTAGTAAAATAGGGGTGGAGTTGAAAAAGATTTGGAGGCATGAGTATACTTTCTCCACTCTAAAATTCCCTATAGGATCCCACCACCTCCATCACTTCTTTCCATCAAAGGCTTTTCAAATATCCCTCTTCCCAATGATGCAGAAGCCAGTACAAAAGACAATGCTGAAGCATTTCCAAGCATCTTCAGTTAGAAGTTACCAAGTGGACAATCATTTCAGCCTCCTCCTCCTGCTGTCCCCAGCATTACCACTACCGGCCTTCAGTTAATTTGCTCCACTCCATATGAGATCAAGAAATGGCTGAAGGCACTGGATATTGCAAAGATTATGAGCCCTGTTAACATTCTAGCACTAGTACTGAAGAGGCAGCTGGTTCATTTGGTCTAGAGATATGATTCTGGCTTTGGAGTGTGTAATACATCAAAATGCCAGGGGGGGTCTGTGTTCAAATCCCAGGGAAACCCTCATGTGGTGTTAACTGTTTTGACTTCAGAACTTTTTATCCGAGAAGGTCATTGATTCTTTTCACGGCAGAGCTGAATAGGTTCTTGTGACACAGTCTGAATTCTGCCAGTGCCACTCTTCTCTGACCTTATTACAGACTAGGTCTGACATGGGCAAAGCAGCTGAGTTCCAGAGTGGGAGTGAGGGTGACTATTGCCCTCGATTGTGTGTGGCAGTCCATGGTGGGAGTAACCTCTGCCATCTGGAGTCATTACCTACCATACAAAAAATGCTTTTTCCTCTTCCAGCCTGTTATCAAAAGGTCGGATCCCGTTTCAAGATAGTAACATTGACAGCTGTACTGTGATCTATATTTGAGAGAAAGCACATTAAAGTTTTATTTTCTATGCTGCATCATGGACAGCCATGTGCTCATCTGTCCAGGTCTACAGATGCCTAGCTGTGTCTCTTGCACTTGAAATCTACTGAATTGAACAAGCTTTTGGTAAACTATCATAGAATCCCTATTGTGCAGATAGAGCTGATTCAGCCTTCAAGTCTGTACCGACCCTCCAAACAGCATTCCCCTATATCCCCACATTTCCTATGATTAATCCACCTAGCCTGCCCAATCCTGGACACTATGGGCAATTTAACATGGGCAATCCACCTCACCCGCGCACAACTTTGGGCTATTGGAGGAAACCAGAGCACCCAGCAAAAACCCATGCAGATGGAGGGGAGGGAGGGGAGATGGTGCAAACTCCACAAAGTCAGTCACCCAAGGCTGAAATTGAACCTGGGGCCCTGACATTGTGAGGCAGCAGTGCTAACTACTGTGCTGTGTCTTAGTATCTCCTTGAGTAACTTGGTGTCACATTTTGTTTTCTGTCACTCATGTGAAGCGTCTGGGGCTATGTTACCATATTAAAGCCTTTTTAAGTACATAACAAAAGGTTGGTATATAAATGAATTTTGTTGGAGATCAATCATTCCAAGACATCTCAGCAGGAACTCCTCAGGCTAGTGTTCTAGGCCCATCCATCTTCAGTTGCTTCTTCAATGACCTCAGATATATTTACACCCCATGGAGGATAATGGTTCAAGATGGCAGTTCACTATCATCACCGCTCGGGCAATTAGGGACAAGCAATCAATGCTGACCTAGTTTGTGATACCGACATCCTGTAAAAGGTCTTAAAGAGAAACCTTTTTTAATTCAGTTTGTTGGAGATGATATATAACTGCAAGTTATTGAACGTGCCTCTGGCCATGTCGGTTTGCTTCTGACAGTGTAAACATTGAAAAGGTACCAACATGGTGGCTCAGTGGTTAGCACCACTGCTTCGTAGTGCCAGGTACCCAGGTTCAATTCTACTTGCGGGCAACTAACTGCTTAAGGAGTTTGCACACTCCATGTGTCTGGGTGGGTTTCCTCCCACAGTCCAAAGTTGTGCAGGATAGGCAGATGAACCATAAGAAATGCAGGATTACACAAAGGATGGGGGGATAAGCCTGGGTGAGATGGATTTAGGAGGGCTGGTGTTGACTCGATGGGCCAAATGGCTTGCTTCTACACTGTCGGGATTCTCTGATTCTATTCAGTGAAATCACTGCAGTGGGTAAGCTTGTTCTCCACATCAAAGCTGCCAAGTTTTGTTTTCAACAGAAATAGTGCTGGAGAGATGTAGGAAAGAGAAAAGAATATGTTGCATTGTGATGCATTTTGACCTGGAACTATTTGCGTGGTGAAGGATAAAAGCCTATTTGTAACTTCAAACCAATAGTTCCAAACTGGCAGATAATGTTCTTTGGCCTTGCACACCATTCCCAAATTTCCTCTCCAGTAGAGTTTGGCTGTACAACGCCATGTTTTCACAGTGACAGAAATACTTCAGAACAGCCACAACCATATATTTAAATAGGGCTACTCCTCTGAAACGCAACATGTTTGTAGCCAAATGTAATTTAAAAACACCTTTCAAAACTGCAGGTTCTGGGTGGGGGAAGCGGAGGAACCTGGACAATTCTTGGATCCGTAATGTGGAAAGGAAAGGCTATTCTAAAAATGTATGGAGGAGAAATTATTTGAGGATTGCTTTCTACTCCCTGCATCCAAGCATACCCCGTTCCCCTTATTTATTGCAACTGCACTTTAATTACAGGATCAGGGCAAAACAATACAAGAGATACACTATCACAAAATAATTTGCATTTATTTGTAATTCAAATATACTGTACTTGGGCAAACTGCACGCAGATAGTCTTTGTAAATTCCAAATGGGGCGCCTGACTAGCGGCTACATTGGAGTTTAGCCAAATGGTTTTTCAACTATCTTCAAGGGTGATTTTTTTTTTTAATCAAATCGCCGAATACAGTAAAACTGGAAAGTTGACTGTGATTCATTTTGGTTGCAGGCATGCGGCCAAATTTGTTTGGTAAGCATTGAATAATCTGAAGATAACTATTTCCACTAAGTTGCTCAGCTGTACTTGAGAGTCAAAGACTGTGGTGCTGGAAAAGCACGGCCGGTCAGGCAGCATCTGTGGAGCAGGAGCACCACACTTTTTGACTCTGATCTCCAGCATCTGCAGCCCTCACTTTCTCCCAGCTGTAATTTAGCCAAAGTTGGCCACTTGTGCACAACGTTTGTGGAATATGAAAGGCAAGTTCAGTGCAAATTGTCTATTTCCACACTTTTCTGCTGGTTTCTAAAACATCGTACTGGCAGCAGGCCCTGTCCGCCAAACTAGTCATGTTCCCACAGCAGAAGCAGAAGATGGATGATCCAATCCATACCAGAAAGATTAGAGAAGTATGCAAGGGGCTGCTGTGTTCATACTGTCTACATATGAACAGTATTTAGGCAGAGGCTTGATGGTGGGTCTCCAGGTCCTTGTCCACTGTCCCTGCAGTTACAGGAGTCCACTTTAACACAACTATAAACCACTGAACCTTGGGTTTAAAAGGCACACATTCACTTTAGTAGAAACAAGATGAAGCATGACCTCATTTGTTACTCATGAGTGTCGGTTTAAAAATATCATTTTTTTTCTTAAAAATAACACATTTTGAGCACTTTAACTAAGATTGCACCAAGTTACCACGTTAGGTAGATTGGGTCATATATTTTAATGCAAGATATGTTCCAAAATGTTGCTCAGTTGCCCAGGTTAGTGGAAGATTTTACATATGGGGATTATGCAAACACATTTGAGTGGAAATTGAGCAAAACATATTTTGTGTGCAAACTGGCATGACTTGCTCCCAGGTTGCAGATTGGGCCCAAGGCAGAATGTTTTGTTTTAGAACAGTGCACTTTTTTTCTAAAACAAATAAGTCAGCAGCCAGAAACCAGCCTACTTCTTGTTTTGGAATTCCCCTCTAGATTCAAGTTTATGTAAGTTCATGCAATAGTGACTTTGAACCACAGGTTCTCCAGAGGGAGTGTACCATCTCAAACGTCTCCCACTGAGTAACTATGAAACTGATTAATTTTTCCTCAAAGAGGCATTACTCCCACTATAAAATTTGAGAACATCGTCAAAACTGATATTGCAATGCAGTACCCCGACAATGCTGTACTGTTGAAGGTGCTATCTTTTAGATGAGAAATTAAACTGGGGCCTTGTTGATTCTCTCAAGCAGATGTCGAAGAATCAATGGCACTATTTTAAAGAGGAGCAGGGACGCTATCTAGTCAACATTTGCAATAAAATAATATCTGGTCATTATCACTTTACTATTTGTCAGAAAGTGAGTAGATGCCCTTCCTTTTTACAACAGTGACCGTGTTTCAAGAGTACTTTATTGGCTGTGAAGATGCTGTCTTATCAAGGAAGACACTTTATAAATGCATTCATTTTTCCCTCTTCTGGACTTCTATCAAAAGGTCAGTTCTCTGCTCAGAATAGTAACATTGACAGCTGGCGGAGTCCTTTTAAAGTGGTAGACCATTTGTTAACGTGAGCTCTGTGAAGGACAGGGTAGATCCATCATCTCACTGACTTCACCCGTTCAGAGAGGGAGTCTTTTTGTCACAGAATTCTCTGATGTTTTTGCTGTCTGGAGAAATATGTCTCTTCTTAGAAAGAATGTCACCTAGGTTTCTGTGGATTCAGCTGGATTGTGAGCTATCTTGGAGAGAGAGCATGTTGTTCTGTTATTTTCTGTGATTGGCAATCATGTTCAGCTGCCTAGGGCTGAAGCCTGGAAATAGCCCCCCTGAATGTCCCTAATGCTTCTCCTTTAAAACCTAATTCTCAAAAAATTAGTTTATTTGGCAGTTTTTCAGGATACAGGATCAACTTCACAAAATCAGAAGCCATGCCATTGGGGGGATTAGTGGAGGTGCCTGATCTGAAGGATGGAATGCAGTTCCTGTTCAGATGGTCATCAAAAGGTTTTTACATTTGGGAATTTTTATTACCCCTGCCTTCCACCAGCTGTATAAAGCTAACTATGCACAATTACTAGAGAGGATGAAATTAGTATAGGTACTCTTACACACTGCTTTTGGTCTTGTTGCAAGATCTGGAGATGCCGGAGTGCCATGGTAAGGGAGCTGAAGGAAATCCTGGGAAGTGAAGTCAAAGTGGACCTGGTACTACTTCTGGGGTTGCCAAATTTGCCCCCTCTGGGGGAACACGGGAAGAGACTGTGTAACATTCTTACACACTGTGTGAGGAAGAACATTTTTAATGAATTGGATGCAGCAGTGGGAAAGATTACCGTTCTTGTCGTTAGGCCAAATAGCCCTGATTAAAATGAATGTTCTTCCTCGCCTGTTGTACCTCATGAGAATGCTCCCATTGTTGCTACCCAGATTAGTATTACGGAGGCTCAGTGGTTGGCTAGGTTCTTTTATTTGGTGTCATAGGTACTCCCTAATTAAATTTACCAAATTGCAGTTCCCTCAGGGTGAGATTGGGCAAGGGATGGACTTTCTGGACTTGAAGAGATATCAAACAAGCGCCCTGTTAGCATATATGGGTGACTGGGTACCGGGGAGATTCGGAGTCGATTTGGCTTGACGTTGAAACCTCGCAATGGAGATGTCCCCTAGTTAATTTATTATTCATGGATGAGATTAAATCTGTGATCGAGCAGTGTAAGCGCCCAATCATTTTAAATATGGTGAAAGCCTGGAGGATAATGAGGCAAGACGAGGACAATTGGCTTAAGACCTCGCCATTTACCTCCATTGGTGGGAGCCCAAGGATTTAAACCTGGGGCAATGGACTCCAGCTTTACACTATGGGAAAATAGGGGAATCTCTTGTTTGGGAGATTTATTCGAGGGGAAGGTCTTGATGTCATTTAGCCAATTAAGTCAGAAATATGGATTGTCCTATAGGGACCTTTTTCTGGTAACTTCAGATAAGGGATTATATACAGAGGAAGACCATGCTCCTGGCTCAGCCTTATAAGTCAGACATGGAGAAAGAGTGTTCTAGTGCACAGACGCTCTTTCAGTTAGTACTTTGTATTATTTACAGAAGGGACGTGTCTTAGGAGATGTGGAGGGACTCTGTAGGACTTGGAATCGGGAACTAGGAGAGGATATCTCACTGGAAGCATGGGAAGATATATGGGAAAATGTTTTTAAAAATCTCAATACGTAACAAAGCGCAGGCTATGCAAATGAAGATTTTGCACAGGGCTCATATGGCGCCAAAGACTCTAGCTAAGTTCAAGAGAGGAGTGTCATCACGGTGTCCCAAATGTAAAATTAGTATAGGTACTCTTGCAACATGACCAAAAGCAGTGTGTAAGATCTGGAGATACTGGAGTGCCATGGTAAGGGAGCTGAAGGAAATCCAGGGAATGGAAGTCAAAGTGGACCTGGTATTTCTTCTTCTGGGGTTGCCAAATTTGCCCCCTCTGGGGGAACACAGGAATGGAATGTATAACATTCTCACCCACTGTGAGAGGAAGAACATGTTAATGAATTGGACATTGGAAAACCCCCCAGGTCTTATTGGGTGGCGCAAACTGATGATGGAGTATCTCCCCCAAATATGGTGCACCACGAAATGGAGCAGTTTTATAAGACATGGCGGCCCTTTCTAAATTATGTTGAAGCAGACTTTTCAGCAATATTAATTAGGGATGAGATATAGCTGTGGGAATTGGTTTGGGTGCCCGTGGGGCTCTGGGAGGGAGAAGCTGGGGAAAAAAAATACGGGTACAATGATTGGTGCTCCCAGGGGTTGGAGCTTTAGTGGAGGTGTGGGGAGTAAAATCGAATAAAGAAATGTGGTATAATTTATTTCAAGATAATTTGAATTTGGCTTAATTCAATTTTTATTTAATTTGATTGTAGTTTAGTTTAAGTTAAGTAGATATGTTTGTTCTGGGAAAATAGGTAGTTTATCATTAATAGTATTGTGATATGACATTGTACTACCCCTATCTTTTTGTATTTTGTTTTTTTAATATAGTTCTTTTGTAAAAGATTTTAAGTTTTTAATAAAAATATTAATAAAAACCCTAATTAACCATGATTTTGGTAAATGGTCTTATTGTCTCTGTAGCAGATATGGTGTCAGATTTTGTTTGCTGTCACTTGTGAAGAACTTCAGAACATTTCACTTGTTCAAAGACACCAAATGAATGCAAATTCTCATGGAGAAGTTAACTTGGTTTCTTTCTGCTACTGCTGCTGGATGTCAGTATTTTTTGTTGTGGTTCTGTTCGCCAAGCTGGGAATTTGTGTTGCAGACGTTTCGTCCCCTGTCTAGGTGACATCCTCAGTGCTTGGGAGCCTCCTTGAAGCGCATCTGTGATGTTTCCTCTGGCATTTATAGTGGTTTGTCTCTGCCGCTTCTGGTTGTCAGTTCCAGCTGTCCGCTGCAGTGGCTGGTATATTGGGTCCAGGTCGATGTGCTTATTGATTAAATCTGTGGATGAGTGCCATGCCTCGAGGAATTCCCTGGCTGTTCTCTGTTTGGCTTGTCCTATGATAATAGTGTTGTCCCACTCAAACTCAAAGCAACATGAGTTTGACTGGGACAACACTACTATTATAGGACAAGCCAAACAGAGAACAGCCAGGGAATTCCTAGAGGCATGGCACTCATCCACAGATTCAATCAATAAGCACATCGACCTGGACCCAATATACCGACCACTGCAGCGGACAGCTGGAACTGACACCGGAAGCGGCAGATTCGAACCACTACAAATGCAGGAGGAAAGATCACAGAAGCGCTTCACAGGAGGCTCCCAAGCACTGAGGATGTCACCTAGACAGGGGACGAAACGTCTGCAACACAAATTCTCAGTTCGGCGAACAGAACCACAACAATGAGCACCCGAGCTACAAATCTCCTCACAAACTTTGGTCAGTATTTTTCATTCTTATTCTATGTGAATGCAAGTTACTTTTTATGATTCAAAGATTGTAGGAGATAACATATGTCAAACAATGTGCATAGGATATGATTTCAATACCTCTTCTCAATAGAGTGTTTATACAGCTCAACCAGAATATGTTTTCAGTCATTGGTGTTTTATGAGGTGCCTCAGTTACATTTTAATTTCACTAGATGTTGTGCTCTTATTTTTTTGAGTCATCAATGCATTCAAAAGTATGTGGTACTTTATTTTTACTTATTGTAAAGAAGATCATCCAGCTGGTTATTGCACACGTTTGCACACTCCATTTTGTTTTGGTTTAAATATTTGGTTCTCATACCCCTTTGCCACTGTACTTTCTCTCTCCGGTTGAGGGACTAAATTAATTTGGTCAACCTAGTTGTGGTACATCTCTCTCCCCCCTCAACAAAAAGCCAAAATGCTGGCCCTGTTTTGTCCAATGACCTAGATCCTACAAAACCCCACTGGATGAGAGCACTAGTCTTCAAGTGATATTTCCATTTAGGAATTTAATTGATTGCAACCTGGGTTGGACTCCAATACTGTATTAAAAATGTCTAGTGTCTAGTTCCTAGTTCCATGATTTAATATTTTAGAGCTTTAAGGGGTTCAAACTGACATGCAAAATCAATTTATTGTTCCAGCTTGTTAAAGCTCAATGCAGTTGGAATGTATTAGTGGTTGCCTTTGAATTTGAATGCTGGTCCTTTATTGAATGCAGGCTGGTTGGGTATAACTGGCCACTGATTGCTGTGGCTTGCATAGTACATAAGCTGTGGTCTGATGTGCAGCCAGATTTATATCTGACCTTGCGTGACGTGAAATCCAAGTTGAAAAGTCATTATATCCCAGAGTCTCTTGAGATTTCTAAATATAGCTCTGATGATAGAAATTTGTTTCTTAAAAAGTTTTCTTATGGGAAATTGAAATGACAATGCTTATCTATGAAATGCAGTATTCCTGCTTTTAAATTGTTGGTTTTCTAAAAGTTTTCTTCAGTGAGTGGAAAAGGTGTTCTGAAAATTGTTGTTCCTGCACTTCTCACCATCAAGTCTTTCAGTCCTTTCTGTGTTTGAGTTGGTTAGATGCTGCTATGTTGGTGGGCAACCTGCAACGATGAACTAAGATGGGCCAGATGGCCGTGATATTCAATAATTATGTGAAGTCTGAAATAAATATATCTGCTGACACATTCACATAATTGTATTAGGAAATTCTTTCACCTAAAAGTTAGTGTGATGGTGTAGCAACGTTAATTCAATGCAAAATGACAAAGCAGAGAAGTTTATAGAAAGAGCTTAACGTACCAACCGGCTTTGTGGTTTAATAAACTCAAAGCAAGGGAAGTTTGCTTTTGGCAACTATCTTCTCAAAATATTGATGAGAGGGAGCATATAAGTTTTTTTTAAAGATTTGTTTCTGGTCCGTGATAGAGTAGTGTTTGCATTTTTGTCATGTTTAACTTTATCTTTTATGCATTTATCTTTACCTAGAAATTTATTCTGTGTCATTCTGAATTGAATAAGTTACATATACAACCTTTTCAAAACCTTAATAAATTCTGATCTTACTACCCTGACTTAATCACTGCTGGTGATTACCTTTAAAAATTACAGGGTGTGTCAAATGCATCTCTTTCAAAACCATCAGGACTAAAGAGTCAATTAGAAGGAATAACTAACTATCATTTAGAATCTTATCATTGTTTAACGTTGTTGTTATGTTAGTCATTACTGCTGCCTTCTCCTCCCTCTCTGGGAAATAGCAGAATGTTAGATAAAAGCTTATCTGGTGCATACTGAAGTTGCACTTCCTACGGTATAGTTCCTGTTGTGACAAAGTTCTGGACTGCAGGATGCTGATTGTCATCTTCACCTAATACAACTTACAGCTGGTTGACAGACATAAACTGAATGTATTTGTGTATGTTTGGATCGGAGGGAATGGAGAAGAGTGCAGAATTTTCAAATCAAATTATATTATCTTTTCCACTACCCACCCTATAATGAGAGAAAAATCCTGGTAGATGTGTCCCATCCACCTGAAGCCTCCTACCAATTTCCTGAATGAGATCAGTTCGGGATGCACCTGGCTTAACAGGCTGGTCCATAAGCATAGGCAGGTTGTCATATTTCTATTGATATGTTTTCTTCACCAATGTGAATCAACCTTTTACAGGGAAATCATGAGAAGACACTTACTATTTTGGCTTTTATTTCAAAGGGAGTGAAGTACAGTATAAAAATAAGGAAGCCTTGTTAAAACTATACAAACACTACTTAGACCACCACATATGGGATATTGTAAACAGACTTGGCCCTCTTATCCTCGGAAAGTTATACTGTCATTGGGGCAGTTCTGAGAAGGTCCACTCTAGTGGATAGAGGGGTCCTGTTTTATGAGGAGAGGCTGACCAGGCTGGGCTTGTACTCAGACTTTGAAAAATGAGAGATGACCTTTATTGAAGTGCGTATGATTCTGTGAGCTGGCCAGGGTAGATGCTGAGAGGTTGTTTTATCCTGTGGGAGAGTCTAGGACCGGAGGGCATAATCTGAGTTAGGATAGAGATGAAGAGGAATTTCTCTTGAGGGTAATGAATCAATGGAGTTCTTTACTGCAGCAAGCTGTTGAGGCTGGACCATTGGTTATAATTAATAAAGGAATCCAGGCTTGTGGAAATAAGGAGAAAGTGGCATTGACTATTATCAGATTAGCCATGATCTTATTGAATAATGGAGAAGACTCAGTGGGCCAAATGACCTATTTCGGCTCCTTTTGTTCTTTGGTTTTAAACTTGTGAATGTGGAGTTGACTGAACTAAGTTGAAAGCGCAGCACACAAACCGGCATCCGATTCGACCAGTCCATGCAGCTTCTGTGCTGTGTTGACACGGCCTCTGATCCTGCCTAATCAAAACCCTCAATTCCCTTCTCCATCACATCCGATTTGGCTTCCCCTTTAAATGCATCTGTACGATTCACCTTAGTGAGTTCCACTTTCTTACTGCATAAAACCCCAGTCCGCAAGGGCAGGGACAGAAACATAGATCTCAGTGCTTCTCCTTGCCTGGACCCCAGGAGCTGTGGGATGCACCAGAGTTCCTGCTATCAAGAGAACAGCCACAATTTCTTCAACATACCCACATAACTCAAGTTCCTCATCCTTGGAATCCTTCTTCAGCGTCTTCTTGGCACCCTGTCTAATTTTTTCACAATCTGTCCTGAAGTGTGGTGTGCAGAGGCGATAAGATAAACGTGCTGGAGAATCCCCACCTGCGAAACAAAGTTAATGTTTCAGTTCTGAAGAAGAATCTTATTGGAACTGAAGAGGAATGGAGAAGTGATTTTTTTTCACACTGTTGAAAAAGATGCGGAGGCACAGTTTGAACAAAAGAAACGGTAATGTAAAAGTTAGAACGTGAGGGAGATTGGAGATCTGCAGTGTTGCACATCAAACGATGAAGGGATGGGTAATGGTTGTAGAAAGTGACATCGCATTGATCTAGAGGACTGGTAATAGCAAAATGTAAATCAGCTTTGACGAGCAGCAAAATAATGTGAACCAGGCACAGGAGGGGGCAGTGGTGGTCGATTAATAATTAGAGGATTGGACTAAAGCAGTTGAACTTGATGTTGAATCCAGAGACTATAAATAAGGCATTATTGGAAAATGTGCTGCTATTCCAGCTTTCATTGGGTTTCCCTGGAATGCTGCAGCAGGCCTAGGACACCAGAAGATCAGAATCAAGCTTGGGATTGAATGGCGGTGTTCCGCAAAGTGGTCACCAGCGCTTGCCTTTTCTGTCCCCAGTGCAGATGAGATTGCACTGGGTGTGGTATACTAATTAAAAAGTAGTACATATAAATCAGTGTCAGAAGTCGCACAACGCCAGATTACAGTCCAATAGGTTTATTTGTAATCACAAGCTTTCATAGTGCTGCTCCTTCATCAGATGAAGATTGAAGAATCAGCACTCCGAAAGCTTCTGATTTCAAATAAACCTGTTGGACTATAACCTGGTGTCATGTGACTTCTGACTTTGTCCACGCCAGTCCAACACCAGCACCTCAACGTTATATAAATCAGTGCATCACGTTTTTACCTGCTTCTCCCTCACTGTCCTTCAATCCTCATACTCACTTGGGTAGATCAAGGAGTTCTGCCTACGCATCTTAGCCCATGCTTGGGGAGTAGTCACCCTCAAGCTGTACATAACCAATTGGCTCTCTCTAATTGAGTCTAGTGCGGACTGTGGGTCCTTATCTCATTGTCCACGGTCCCAAACATTGCTTTCGGTGCATACTTAGTTGTTTTTTAAAGTTCAAAATTCATTTTGAGATTAACCAAACCATTGATAGCATGTTTTCAGATGTAATATCTATAACTTTAATGAGATATTTTACAAACTGGGCATGGATTTTTTTTTTTGTTTGAAGAGCATTTAATTATATCTTGAAGTTGTCCCTGATTCCCTAAGCTCAAATCCTGTTTGGACAATATAAGGTATTAAAAGAGGTCTGCCTTCAGTTTTATATTTCACTGATGCTTTTCAAGTCATTATAATTGAATTACTTAGTCTAAAGCACAGCTAATAAGGGCTCTTGAGGTACAGTGTTAAGTCCCTACCCCTGGACAGGAGACCCAGGTTCAGTTCCCACCTGTCCCAAAGGTGTGTAATAACATCTCTGAACAGGTTGCTTAGAAAATATCTGAAGCACAGCTAACTGTGACGGCCTCATACAGGCAGATGGCTGTCACTTCGGTGTTTCCAGTCTGCTCATCCTGTCGTTTAATCCTATGTTGTAAAACTGATTTCCTTTTCGTTTAGCTATGAGTCCAATCAATGAAATCCAGTGTTTAGATTTCTTAATGCCTCTTTAATCTGGGTATATTTGCCCGTATATACTGCTAGATAGTTAACTACAATCATCAAAATTGCATTGAGTGATGAGGGATTTGTCGTATGAAGAGAGATTGAACAGTTTAAGCCTATGCTCTGGAGTTTAGAAGAACGAGGGGAGATCAAATTGAGGTATTCGAATTGAGGAAATGTGTGGATAAAATAGACATAGACTGCATGTTTACTCTTGTGGGGCATTCTAGGACGAGAGGTCATAGTCTTAGGATAAGAGGTAGCAAATTCAAAACAGAGTTGAGGGGAAACCAATTCTCCCTATGGGTTGTGAATCTGTGGAATTTGCTATCCCAAAGTGCAGTGGATGCTGGGAGAGTGAATAAATTTGAGGAGGAGTCAGACATTTCTAATTGGTAATGGGTTGAAGGGATATAGAGAAAAGGCAGGAAAATGAGGGTCAGGAGCATATCAGCCATGATCGAATGTTGGAGCAGACTCAATGGGCCAATGGTCTAATTCTGCTCCTATATCGTATGAACTTATGTTCTGTTTCTTTTGTGAGATTGGTTCATCTTCTGATATAGGGTCAATGACCTGAGGTATTTAATTTGATTTCTCTCTCCACAGAAGCTACCTGTCCTGCAGAATATTTCTAGCCTACCTGTTTTTATTTAATATTTTCAGTATCTGTAGTAATTTGTTTTTGTATTATATGCCTGTATTTGATATACTTCTGCTCCTTCCCTCACTCCACTGGTGGTTCATATTAGACTTCTTTTTATTTACTCACGGGACATGGTCATTGCCGGCTGGCCAGCATTTATTGCCCTTGAGAATGTAGGGCAGAGTATTAACTGAGGAATTGTGGGTACTCAAACTGAACCAGTTGTTTAATTGTTTGCTTCATGTACTTAATCATTATTCCAGAGCAGTATGTACAAACAAGAAAGCATTAAACTACCATTATGGAAATGAGCGTGAGTTAACGCTGCAAGGCACAATGGCTTCTTCAAATGGGCTTTCTAAATATGCTTAGATCAGACCATTTATGATTATTTCTGTGGATAGAGCTTCAGTTCAATGTTTGGTGAAGGAACTTCATAAATAAGTAGTTCATTTTCACTTTGTCAAAAACATATTAAAAACACTCCTGTTTGGGCACTATATTTTTCCATTATCAAGGAGCTTACAGCAGGATACAGTACTTAGAAAATCATGGTTTGATCAGGTAGAGCCAACATAGCTTTGTAAAGGGGAAATCGTATTTAATGAATTTGTTTAGAAGTTTTTTTGTCAGGCAAAGATCATAGTAGACAGAGGGGAGCTGGGTGATGTGAAGAACTTAAATTTTCAAAAGGCATATTTGGTAAGATGCCACATTGAAGGTTGCTGCATCTAAGGACACATGGTGTTGAAGGTAACTTGGTAACGTGGATTTAAAGGATTGTATAGCTGACAAGAAACAGAGATTAGGGGTTAAGTGTTCTTTTACTGTACTTGAGTTGGCAAGCTGGATCAGTGCTGGAGTCTCAACTAATTGCTTTCCATATCAATGAATTGGATGAGGAGGATGGCAATGTATGGAGTCTAAATTTTAATGGTGGCACCAAGATGGTCAGAAAGTAAGGTGTCAAGGGGAAGGAGAGAGTCTGCAAAGAGATATGATTTAATATAGGCTCAGAGATTTGGGCAGTTAAATGGTTGCATGTGTAAATAGAAAACCAGTATGCTATTTAAATGGTGACAGATTGCAAGACTGGGTGGTATAGAGGGGAATGGGTGTCCTGCTACATGCAGTAATTTGCAACTCCAGCACATGATTGGGATGGCAAGTTGAGTTTAGTTAATTGTAAGGAGAATGAAATATAAAAATAGGGACGTTTTACTGCAGTTATACAGGGTGTTGGTGAGATCACATCTCAAATACTGTGAACAGCTTTGGTCTCCTTTTTCGCAAAACAAAAAAGGTCTAATTGTTTTAGAACTAATGTTTAAAGAAAGCTTGCTTGACCCATTCCTGGGATTAAAAATGTGTTGCTGGAAAAGCGCAACAGGTCAGGCAGCATCCAAGGAGAAGGAGAATCGACATTTTGGGCATGAGCCCTTCTTCAGGCTCATGCCCGAAACGTCGATTCTCCTGCTCCTTGGATGCTGCCTGACCTGCTGCGCCTTTCCAGCAACACATTTTTAAGCTCGGATCTCCATCATCTGCAGTCCTCACTTTCTCCCATTCCTGGGATGGCAGGGTTATCACAAAGAAAAGCTGAACAAGTGTGTACCCATTGGAGGCTAGAAGAATGAGACGTCCAGACAGGAATGTGGAAGTGAGACCACAGACATGATCTTATTCAATACTGGAGCCGGCATGAAGGTCCAAACATCCTATTGATGCACTGTTCTTGACTTGCAACCGCCTGAAAGTGTGGAATTACTGTAGTGAGGAGTCTATGAGTGAAGACTGCTCCCAGCACTGCATTATTTGGCATTATTCACAATAGGGGTTATTAGCAAGACATTTGTTCACAGTCCATGGTTTTAAATGTCTGGTTTGAACAGTCAGAATATATACTTGGATCTACAGAAGGGGAAGAGGGCTGGGTGGAGATGGGGGACAGGCATGTGCAGATATGGTGACAGAGGCTGTGGAGTGACACTTGGGCAGAGTTCCTAGATGATCCAGAGGTGGTACATCACACTGGGAGAGTTATATCATACCAATGCACCCCTTCCTGTAATTCATTAACTCGGCTAGGCCCAGGTATCAAGTTTATTTTCAAGCTCTGTAATCGGCCTGTTAAGTTTATGGAAGCATTTTAGTATAGCTGTAGTTATAAAAGTTATTGAAATGCAGAAAGTCATTCTTTTAATTTTTGATATTTTTATTAAAATGAAAAAAAGTTCCAGATTGTTTGTTTTTTGTGGACTGTTTGAGAAGTTCTGGCAAAGTTGTTTGAAGTGTTAGTTTTGATAAATGTGCTTTGCCTGAACTTGTGTAAGAGTCTGTGCAGTTAATTATTCAATGGTAGTGTTCACATTTTAATTATTGCAGCCCTAACTGCTCCCTGCACTTAGTTGATACCTAAATTAGTAGCTTTCAGTATGACTTTATTGTGGTTTCATGTTCACTGAAGCATTCTGATTTGGTGTGATATTGCAATATGAGGGAGTACAGTATATTAATAGCACGAGTGCATTAAAACTCTATTATTGCATATTCTTGAAATCTCTCTTAATCTCCTTGAAATGATTTCGGGTGTTCGTTTTAAAATGCCATTTGTGTCATTGGCATAAGATGTATTTCACAGTGATGACAAATGCACTTTGCTGCTCCCATCTCTCAAATGGCAACAAACTTAGTTTCAGTTTTCTGCCTTTTTCTCCAAAGGCAGAGAACAATGTGCTGGAGTGTTCAGAGTGCCAAAAGATCTTACAGCATTCAAATGATTTTGAGGTTTTTAGATAAGGGAGTGAGCAAGTTCCTATCATTGGGGAGCAGAGGGGTACCAATTCATTGTAAAGTAACCGGTGTGAAGTTGGATGTTTTTAAATGTTTGTTCCCACTTATAGTTTTTCAGTGAAATTTTATTTTGTCATCTCCCAACTTCTCTTTTTTGTACTGCTCTTGTGCTTTTTGTTGAATGGTGATATCCTATGCTCTCAGCACTTTGCAAGTAGCCGATAAACCCAGGGTCTGGTTTTGACTCTGAACCGCTGTCATATTTAATCAGACATGATTGGCCCTTGGACTGCTGCTGGTAAACAGGGTATTAGGGAATTAAAGTAAGTTAGTCAGCAGTCTGTAGATCTTAACGTCTGAAAATAATGTATTAAGAAGATGAGTTCAGACACAAGCCATCTGCTGCATTTCTAAGTCCATTAGTTCACATTCACATCTCTGGATAATTGTGGATTTTTATTTAGCCAAAACCATTTGGTTGAAAAAACACAAAACTGTTGCTTATGGAAAAAGAGATTCTAGCCCGTCATTAGGCAGAAACTGATAAATCAGTTTAATGGAAAATGGTTTTAAAGGTGTGTTCCTAAATTGCAGATGCGACAATGATTGATTGTAGCTCAAGCCAGCTAATCCCCATTATAATTATCAAACCAGGTATTTACTATCAAAAGAAAGATGTTTGTTTACTTAGCATTTTCTCGGCCATCAGATGTCTGAGCACTGTACGACTAATTAAATACTATTGAAACATAATCATGCATTTCATGTCAAAATGCATCACCACAATTTGTGCACAGCAAGCTCCCACAAAAAGCAACCTGATAATGATAGATTAACAGTTGCTTGTGATGTTGAAAGGAGGATAACTATTATTGACTAGGACATCCGAGATAGTATCCGTACTCCTCTTTGACGTAGTGAGAAAGGATCTTTTACATTCGCCTGAGCAGACCGACGTAACCTTTTTTTTTAATGTCTCATCCAAAAGATGGCACCTCATGCACTGCAGTGTTCCCTCAGTACTGTAGTATTTGATTTTTGTGCTGAAGTCTTGAAATAGGGTTTGAAACCAGAACCTGGTGACTCAGCGATGAAGCTATGATCAACTGATTCTTTTTTCTTTATTTCTTCACGGTACATGAGCATTTCTGGCTACACCGACATTTAGAGAATATCCCTAATTGCCCTGGAGATGTTGGTGGTGAGTTGCTTTCATGGACCACCGCAGTCAATGCACTTCTTGCTGCTCTTCATTATAAGGAAAAAGAGACAACAAAAAATTTGCATCAATTATAAATTTTTACATTTCATGTTATTTTGTGAATGCAGTAGCCAGTCAACATGCAGCAACTCCCATAAACATCCAATGACCAGATAACCAGTTCGTTATAATGTTGGTTGTGTACCTAGAGTGAAATCCTCTTCTTCACATGGTGCCACAAATGTACTTTCATTTTAGTATGAAAGGCCTTATTTCTGACATTGCAGCACTTCCTTAATTCTGAATCGATGCCTAGAGTAAGTTCTTAGTGTCTAAAAGCATTTGTCTCCTTTTTGAGTCGCTAACAGAAAACAACTCTACAAAATGGTAATGGTGTATAATTTCTACATCCTATATTCTCCTTCTCTGATCCAAACAATGCACGCAGGTATAACCTGCATATCTTCCACAGCCAAGTTAGAGGCTCTAGGTTGAGTGCCAAACTAACTGTTGAATAGAAAATTAATAAAAAGTGTGACCTCTACTTTGAGAAGTATACACGTAGTTGAGCCCATGAGCTGTGGTTCTAGCAGAATTACCATCCATTTTAATACAGTATAAACAAAGGCCTTTTTCATTTATCAGTCTCAACACAGGCAGAAATAAATTAAAAAGCTTGCAACAATTAGTCTCTCAACCATTCCTCATCAAAGCAGTGTTAATCACAGCATTATGTGGTTTTTATTTCAATTTATATTATCTAAGCACCTAAATCCCAGACTTCCTTACTTCTATGACCAGAACTGCTTAACGTAATTTAAATTTGGACATTGCGTCTTAAAGGAGAGCCACAATTTAAACTGGAGCAAGTGCAAGTTAAAACTAAGTGTACAAGGTGCTGGTGAGACCACATTTGCAATACTGTGTGCAGTTTTTGGTCCCCTTATTTAAGTAGGAGGAAGTGAGGACTGCAGATACTGGAGATCAGAAAAATGTGTTGCTGGAAAAGCGCAGCAGGTCAGGCAGCATCCAAGGAGAAGGAGAAACGACATTTCAGACATAAGCCCTTCTTCAGGAATGAGGAGGGTGTGCCAAGCAGGCTAAGATAAAAGGTAGGGAGGAGGGACTTTCCACCTAGGAACCCTCCAGCCACAGGGGATTAATGCGGATTTCTCCAGCTTCCTCATTTTCCCCTCCCCCCACCTTTTCTCAGTCCCAATCCTCAGATTTAGCACCGCCTTCTTGACCTGCAATCTTCTTCCCAACCTCTCCGCCCCCACCCCCTCTCCGGCCTATCACCCTCACCTTAACCTCCTTCCACCTATCGCATTCCCAACGCCCCTCCCCCAAGTCCCTCCTCCCTACCTTTTATCTTCCCCTTATTTAAGGCGATATATCATTTTATTAGAGGCAGTTCAGAGCAGATTGGCTAGGAAGATCCCTGGTATGGAAGGATTGTCTTCTGAGCAAAGATTAAACAGGTTGGGACTCTACTCACTGGTGTTTAGAAGAGTAAGAGGTATTATCATTGAAACACATTGGATTCTTTAAGGGTAAATGCTGAGAGCATGTTATCCCTCATTGGAGAGTCCAGGACCTTAGGGCACAGTCTCAGAATAAAGGGGTGTCAATGTAAGTCTGAGGTAGAGTTGTACAGCATGGAAATAGGCCGTTCAGCCCAGCTCATCAATGCCGACCAGATATCTTAAATAAATCTAGTCCCATTTGCCAGCATTTGGCTCATATCCTTCTCAACCCTTTTATTCATATACCCATCCAGATGCCTTTTAAATGTTGTAATTGTACCAGCCTCCACCACTTTCTCTGGCATTCCATACACGCACCACTCTCTATGTGAAAAAGTTGCCCCTTAGGTCCCTTTTATATCTTTCCCCTCTCGCCCTAAACCTGTGCCGTCTAGTTCTAGACTCTCCAACCCCAGGAAAAAGACCATGTCTATTTACTCTGTCTGTGTCCCTCATGATTTTATAAACCTGTATAAGGTCACTCCTCAGCCTCCAATGCGCCAGGGAAAACAGCCCCAGCCTATTCAGCCTTTCCCAAAAGCTCAAACCCTCCAACCCTGGCAACATCCTTGTAAATCTTTTCTGAACCTTTTCAAATTTCACAACATCCTTCCTGTAGGAAGGAGACCAGAATTGCACACACTATTCCAAAAGTAGCCTCACCAATGTCCTGTACAGCCGCAACATAACTTCCCAACTCATTCCTGAAGAAGGGCTCATACCCGAAACGTTGATTCTCCTGCTCCTTGGATGCTGCCTGACCTGCTGCACTTTTCCAGCAACACATTTTCAGTTCCCAACTCCAATACTCAATGCTCTGACTTATAAAGGAAAGCATACCAAACACTTCTTCAGAATTTCTTCACTGAGGGTTGAGAGAATCTTTTGGAACTCCTTACCACAGTGAGGTGTGGGGGCAGGATCCTTGTGTATACTTAAAGCTGAGATAGATTCTTGATCCATGGGGAAATCAAGGGGTTACAAGGAAAACAGGAAAGTGGACATAAGGAATGTTGATCCTGCACAATCCTATTGAATAGTGGAGTGGGCTATTCATATTCCTATGCTGAAAATGTGTTGCTGGAAAAGCGCAGCAGGTCAGGTAGCATCCAAGAAACAGGAGAATCGACGTTTTGGGCATAAGCCCTTCTTCAGGATAGCCCCAGCCCTTCCTGAAGAAGGGCTTATGCCCGAAACGTCGATTCTCCTGTTCCTTGGATGCTGCTTGACCTGCTGCGCTTTTCCAGCAACACATTTTCAGCTCTGATCTCCAGCATCTGCAGCCCTCACTTTCTCTCTATTCATATTCCTATTTCTTATTGTCTTAAATGCTCAAGTTCCAATTGGATCTGGAATTGTAATTTAATCCTAACGCTCTCTCAAACGCATTTTGAAAGATTGCATTTCATTTGGTTTTGAAGTACCTTCTTCAGCCCGAGGTATTAATTGAAATTAGTGTAAATGGAAAGCTTGGTTTTGTGAACAGAAGGTATAATCAGCAGTGTGATCTGATCATTATCATTGTTACTAAGACTGAGACAAACACTCTTATTAGCTGGTGAAGATCTGTATCTTGCACTTTTGACCCTCACTGTAACAACAAGCAGAATTGGGTTACCTTGGTCCTCAATGTGAGGCATTCATAATGGAGTATTGAGCCACATCATTGCACACCAGAGGTAAATGGTCAGAATTTATTTGCAAAAATGTTCTCCTTCATTTTGGCTATACTTAACCTATTTTTATTGATGTTGCATGTTTGATTCCTCTTCTTGACTCTTGACATTTGTTCTACCTATGGCAATGAATATCCAATAGGCCTGAACTACTTTAGGCTGTACAGTAATGACAGAACCTGGGCAGTCGTGCAGATTGAAACCACAGAACCTGCTTGTCACCAAGTGTTTTTGTAAGATATAATGATTCTGTTGGAGAGCCAGTGAAGGTATACTTATTAGTGTACTTGGCAAAAGAACCAAATCCAGTTATGTATGTGCTGTCTGAAAGGGTGGACAAATCGATTCCATAATAACTTTCAAGAGAATGGGATAATTAGTTGAGTGGGGAAGAATTTGCAAAATAGTGGGCAAAGAGCAGAGGGATGGGACAAATTGGATCTGTTCCTGAAGAGCTGGCATAGGCTATCAGTCACTATTATTGAAAATCAGTATTGTCCTTTTTCTCCCCTCTCTGATCAGATTGTTGGCCTAGTTTTTGTTGCTAGTGCTGATCAAGCAGTGTCCAATGTTCGTTCCACTTTCCTGCAGATTTTAATCCTCTAATGACCAAGGCTGAAGGACTGCATAATTGTTCTAGTCCCATTACTCCACAGGCCACAGTATGAAATAAAAATCATTTTTCCAGTTATTGGGATGGTCAGGTATCTATATCCAATTTTAACAAGCCGATCTATAAACTAGTTGTTTTTAATAAATACAATTCTTGTTTTATTATCTAAACAAAATTTCTTCAATGAGGATGGTGTAATTGGTTAACTTAGACAGTAAATAACATAAAGGTATAAATATTTGTCTTTCTAAACATATCCAAAACACGCGCACACATCTTCTCTCTTCAGGCAAAGGGGAAAAACAGACTTCTCTGCAAATATTGGCTTTCTACAAGTTAGTCAATAAGTTCTTAATAGCAAGAGGATAAAACACTGTCTGTTCAGAAGTCAGTTGCTATTCTGATGTTCTGGCACGTACGATCAAAGTAACTGGTTATCTTTGGAGTCTCATCAAATGCAACACTAAGATGTTCTTTAATCACTGTTGCAGAAGAACAAGATTATACTACCCTGAACTCAGCAAGAAGTTTCATTCAGAAACCGAGGTGATCAGACAGGCAGCCCTTCCACATAGGTCTTTGAACGCCCCCCCGGTTCATATCAATCTGGCGCCCTCAATGAAATCCAGAGCTGGTGAAAACCGGGCAACAATAGTTACTACTTTAACCAAAGAATTGAAGAAAATCAGACTGAGCCACTTGTAATCTGAAGCAGAAACTGTAAATTATAATTAACTCAGGATCAAAGCATCTACAGTACAAAGTAAACAGCAGAAAAGAAATGGGGTTACTGGGAAGATAACAGATGAGGGAAGAGAAAATTTTATGAATTGCTACTTTTTAAATCTCCAACTACAATTAACACCAAAGGAATTATACGATATACTTTTGTAAAAGCTAACATTCGTGAGTTAGTTTACTGATTCTCAGAAAGATTTGTGACTCTCGGTGAAATGGACAGGTGCTACTTTTCAGGCACTTCGGTAAATCAATACCCAATAAGTGCTATATCTTCACACTGTTTGAAATGTTTCATTGTGTAGTCTCTATTTTTAAAAAAAATCTTTTGAGATATGGCACCTGGATTTATCTTTTCCAGCTATAGAAACATTTATTAATTGTTTGTGTGTTCTTTGGCAACTTATTCTCATTTTCTTTTTACACATCAATTACTTCGTCATCCTTTACTAAAACCTAAAATCCTCTCAATCCTCAGGAGTTTTATTCTCAATGTTTTAAGCCTTTTCTTTTGAATGGATATTTACTTCAACTCCTGTTTAGACCCGTTTGGACATTTTCTTGTGGCTCTTTTGTGCCTTAAAGATAGGTATATTTGCTGCAAATTATACATTATTTCTTGAAATACTTGCCATAGTTAGTTTGTCCTATGTTTTAATGCAGTCTCCCAATCCACCAGCACAATTTGTTTTGTGTCAAGTTAGTATCCTACCTAATTGGATCAGCTCAAATTTCTTTCACATTCTATCAAGCATGCCATCAGCTGTGGTCTCTGAGGTACCCTTCAAACATTCTCCTGTTAAATTTAGTGCCAACCCTTTTCGTACTTGTCTGATCTGTTGATCTGCTCAATGAGAGAATTAATTGATCCGTGATCTGCTCAGTGAGAGAATTGATTGATCCGTGATCTGCTCAGTGAGACAATGGATTGGTTGATCTGCTCAGTGAGAGATTGAGTAACAACGCAACTCTCTCTCTCACCGGGTCCTGTATTTCTGGGCAATCTCACAGAATTAGACAGTCTAGTACTTAAGGTTACATTTGGAAATGTTGATGACAAATTTGGATGGTAAGAAATTGGCATTTTACAAATTTGATTCAAACATTCCCAAAGGCCTTTTTGTGACAGCTGGTTTCTTTTGAAAGTTAAGAATTATGGACATAATGTCAGTGTGTTTTGGCACAGTCAGTCCCAAAACTAAGGCAGACATCCACATTGAAACATGTGATAGCTTTTTAAAGGTTGCATTTCCAGCAGCTTGTCAGATTGCTCAAAGGAGTGGGTTAATGTAAGAATAAGTGTTGAATAGTTTCTTACTCGGTCTATCCCAAATCCCTTCATAGGAACAGAGGCAATATTTATTTGGAGAACTAGTCATGCTTGCAGTCCAGGTACTACAAATCATTTCCTCAAACTGAATTCTGCCCGTCCTAGATACAATTTGAAAGACTGACAGCCAGGATCAACAATTTCACAGTCCATCAAACGTTTGCCCTTTTGGGATCAACTTTCCACTCCTGTCGACTCTCAGCAGTTTGGTTATGTTGCAATGTCAAAATCAAATACAAATTGAGATTTGAACTGAACGTAACTGCACAATTTAGGTTTTACTAAGAAAAGATTTAGCGAACACTGGCCTTGTGTTTATATGATGTGCTCCCACATGCGTTTCTACAGTTGCAAAAGTCAACAGAATTGACATTTCACTGAACCTTAGAACACATAATCCTCTGTATTTTGAATTTTTAAAAAAATGAGGATTTATATAATGCCTTAAATATAGTTAGAAAGTCCCATGGTGCTTCTAATGATGTCTCTGCCTCAGATGACACAATGGAGCAATCCCAGGTAGAGGGGGCAAGAGTTAGACTGAAGAAATGTTCAGAATTTGATATCAAGGTGCATTAGGGGATTATAGCAAATGGGGGTCATTTACGGTGTTTGTTTTTATTTTAATCCATTCACAGGATGGGAGTATCGCAGGCCAGCATTTATCTCGCATCCCTAATTGCCCAGAGGGGAGTTAAGAGTTAATCACATTGTTAGAGTCACATGTCAACCAGACCATGTAACGATGACAGTTTCCATCCCTAAAGGACATTACTGATCCAGATGGCTCTTTCGGAAAATCAGCAAATGGTTTAATGGTCGTCGTGACACTTTTTTGTTTCCAGATTTTTTTTATTGAATTCCAATTCCGCCCATAGTGTTAGGTGCATTAGTCAAAGGGAAATGGGTCTGGGTGGGTTGCTCCTCGGAGGGTCAGTGGGGACTTGTTGGGCCAAAGGGCCTGTTTCCACACTGTAGGGAAACTCATCTAATCTAATCTAATCGAATCTGCCCTGTTGGAGATTTGAGCCTGGATGCCCACAATATTACCTGAATCTGTGGATTAATTGTCCAGCAATAACACTACTAGGCCATCACTCTCCCACAAGCAGGGAAGAGAAATAGGAAAAAGAGCAAAGGTTTAGAATTTCAGAATGTCGGGCGAAAGCCACTGAAATGACAGGCATCAATGATGAAATATTTGAAAGCAAAGATGCTGCAGATGCCAGGAACTGGAGAAGTGCAGAGATATCAGAGGGTGGTAAGATTGCAGAAAGTTGCATTATCATGAAGGGATTTGAAAACGGGAGCAGGAATTATAAAACCATGACATGGCCGGACAGAGAGGTGATAAAGATCAGCGAGCCCAGGAGTACTGGGTGGACAGGACTTTGTGCAAATTAAGATACAAATAGAGTTTTGGATGAATTTGAGTTTCTGGATGTTGGAAGATGGGAGACAGGCCAAAATGGCACCCTCACAACAGAACTTAATAAATTCTCAAAATCTAGAATATTCGAGCAATGGTATTGTAATGCAGTAAGAATTCCATTTTTAGATTTCAATCCTTGCTCTTGCTGTCTCACACACACACTGCTCTTGCACTTTCTTTCAGAAAAAAAGTGCCAAAATTCTTTGTTCTTCTATAGCACTTCACATCTTTTCTCTTTTCAGAACCAATGTGCAATAAATTGGAGTTTGGAGAGTTACTTGAATGCTGTTATCATTAATGCCTAGAATTATAGAAATCCTACAGTGCGAAAAGCAGCCCATTGAGTCCACACCAAATCTCTGAAGAGGACCCCATACAGACTCAGCCCCCAACCTATCACTGTAACCTCATGTTTACCGTGGCTAATCCACCTAACCTACGCATCCCCGGGCAGTACAGTCAATTTTAGCATGGCCAATCTACCTGACTTGCATATCTTTGGACTGTGGGAGGAAACCCATGAAGACACTGGGACAACACCCAAATTCCACACAAACAGTCACCCATGTCTGGAATTGAACCTGGGGCCTTAGCACTGAGACAGCAGTGCTTACCATTGAGCTACTGTGCCCACAAGTTCCCAACATCCAAAAAACCCTATTTTACTTTATCAACAGATAAGTCATTTCTTGATTTTTCCCTACAGCATCTGTCAAAAATAATGGGACACAGCACCTGGACTTGTGATCCAAATTAATGACGTCAGTCGTCAGCACTTGCCATTGAACTTTAAATTGCACAGCAACTTGCAGTGACCACAAATGTGCATTTAAACATGGAAATCGGGAGATTGTTGTACAAATTGCCCTGCTTCTCTAGAGACTTTGCAGGATCAATATCTCAACAAGCTGCAATGACCAAACAAGTCAGTAAGTTCAAGGGCAATTAAGGATGGGCCATAAATGGGATTAAATAATGGTAATTTTTGGACAAGGAGACCTAGGGTTTTGAAAGGTATAGCTGGAGAGATAGTAGGGTGGATTTGTTTTGACTTCCAGAGTTCCTGGGATTCTAGAATAGTTTCCAGTGATTAGAAGATGATAAACTTAATTCTGCTATTTTTTAAAAATGAGGAAGATTAATGGACAGAAAGCGTCATGGGAATAAATGTAATGTTTTAAGATTGGCTGGTTGAGACTAATAATATCACATGGTTCAGTACTTTTAGAATCTATATCAATGACTTCTCTCGGACTGAGTGAAATGTATCCATTTTGTTAATGACACAAAGTTCCATGCTGAATGACTCTAAGTTAGGTGGAAGAGTAAGTGGTAAAGAAGCTGCAAAGAGGCTACAGTGCATTAAAGGCAGGCTGGGTGAGTGGAAAGGTGGAGTACCAAATGGTGGTGTTAAGTTTTACACATGGTACAACTTCCACTTAGTGGTGACTTTACATTGAATGTTAGAATAATATGAATTAATAATCTTCCAGGACCAGAAAACCTATCGAATCAGCAGGAGTTGAGTAAATTTTAAAAAAAAAATTTTTGAATGAAGGACTGAAATAGTTGCATTTATTCTGTACTTTAATAACAGTTCATGTGCAGGCGGAGACTGCAGTTTGTAGTGGGAAATAGCATATCAGCTAAGGTCACTAAGTCAGTGGATACAAGTGTACAAAAAATGTCTTCGACAATTCTCAAAGACATCAGTGAGGCCATACCTGGAGTACTTTGTGCAGTTTCTGTCCCCCTTCTGGGCAGCACGGTGGCTCAATGGTTAGCATTGCAGCTTCACAGCACCAGGGACCCAGGTTCAATTCCAGCCTCTGGTAACTGTCTGTGTGGAGTTTGCACAATCTCCCTGTATCTGCGTGGGTTTCCTCCAGGTGCTGCGGTTTCCTCCCACAGTCCAAAGACATGCAGGTCAGGTGAATTGATCATGCTAGATTGCCCATCCTGTTAGGTGCATTAGTCAGAGGGAAATGGGTCTGGGTGGGTTACTGTTCGGAGAGTTGGTGTGGACTTGTTGGGCCAAAGAGCCTGTTTCCACACTGTGGGGAATCTAATCACCTGAAAAGCAGACTCAGTTGCTCTAGAAACAGTGCAACTAAGTTTAACTAGACTGGTTTCTGGCCTAAGGGGAATATCCTATCAGGAAGTATTGAGTCGATTATACTTGGGATTTGGAAAAAAATGGGCAGTGATTTATTTGAAATGTAAAATTCTTAAGGAGTTTAATAGGGCAGATGCCAAGAAATTGTTTCCCCTACCTGAGGAATCTAGAATATCAAGTCAAAATAAAGGATTGATTCTTCAGAAATATGCTGAGAGGAAATCTCTTCACTCGAAAGATTGTGACCCTTTGCATTTCTCCACCCTAGAGAACCATAGATTATTGGTCATTGAGTATGTCTAAACCAGACACACAAGGGTAATGTGGGAACGTAGGCTTGAGGTAGAAGACAAGCCATGATCTACTGGAATGGCAGAGTAGACTTGAAGAGCCAAATTATCACTTCCTCCTTACATGCTTTGTTTTTATTCCTGATGTAAACTCATTTATGCATGCAGTGCACACTCATTTATTTGATTATGTTTACCTTTGTAAGTGGCTGCAGTTCAAAAGTAATTCAGTGGCTGTGAAGTGCTATGTGAGGTTCTGAGGATAAATTTATTTTAAAAATAGAACTTTAATTCAAATTGCCGCTGTATACTGTTACTTATATTGAATGTTTCCATAGTGTTAATCACTTTTCAGCACAAAAGTCTACCAAATTGGCAAGGGTTGAGCAAATGTGGGTCCATTTGTTCTTCTGTGGGAAAGATTAGTTAGTCCCATGTGACTTCCTTCATTCTATGAATCACTTTATGCACACACCATGGTAGCAATTTCTGGTACTGGTCATACCCGCCCCAGTAAGGATGTCCTCCCACAATAGTGAACAGTATCGTGAGTTGTTGTCTGGCTAATTCCCTAGTGATGTCAGTCTGAAATGCGTAAGATCAAATGTTTCAATGTGAGTGCAGTCCAGATGATTACAGCATCTGACAAAAATGTGAAGGCGATTGTGCAACTTAAGATTTCTAATATGCATGAAGTGTTTGTCAAATTCAGTACTGATGTTCAGTGAAATATCTGTGACCCTGTGCCTGTGTTTTGTCTAGATAAAGTTTTAACAATGAATGCTGAACATTGGAACTAACTACCAAAGAAAGTGCAAGCTGATTCTTTGTTAGTTAGATGGTTTGTACCTGATCTTTGCAAACTGGGAACATTTTAATGTTGGCCTGAATCAGCAAATGTTTGTCTACTTCCCCTATAGTTTAGTTTAGCTTGTGTGTGGAAAAAAGCTTTGGAGTGGCTGGAAGCAACTGCAGGGCTCACTTTTGATTTCTGTTGCTTTAGAAGCTGAAGAATTCAGTTATATTCTCATTCTGACTCAACCACTGGAATTCTTCTTTGATCACAGAAGTTATTTTTAAAACTCCTTCCTATTTAGCAAATAGAAAAATCTCGTTTGTACCACCTTGTGAAAAAATGTGTCATGATTAAGGCCAGTAAGGCCGAATTTTGATGTTGATCTTGATTGTAATGTCCAGGAATGAGCTGAGGTTGAGTTCTAATATTACAGGACTTATTAACATACTTCATCAGTAACCATGAGAGACACATTTAAAATTTGCATTTTGTGGATCATCACTAAGGAAATGGATTTACTTCAGCATGTGCAGCAAGAGGCAAAAGCCTGGGCAATTGCTTCAGACTCATCATCGCATGCAATCATTTTGATATGTTCTGAGAATGTGCCAGCATCAAGGAGCTGGTCAAAACACATTTTTTAATGTACAATCTCTCTTCTTTTCCTAACTCATCAAGTTCACTGTTGCCATTTAACCAAACTTTCCTCCTAATCTTCTATCCCTTTAGAAGGTTTCCCATTTAGTATTTGTGAAGAAATGTATAATGTAGTTCCAATGCTATACAGACCTCTACAGTGTTTGGGCAGATTGCAAGGTTTGTTTTGTTCAGAAATTGTAATAGTTTAACAAAGGTCAAGGGAAGAAAGCAATGTCCAGAGTTCACGTGATTGTGATTACGGGGAGAGCAGGTTTGATGAGTTAAGTAGCCTCTTTGACTGCTTTGTGACATTCCTCAGAAGTGCTGCAATGGGTTGACAATGCTATATTTTGAATGAGGTGTTAAACTGAAGTCTCAACTGCCATTTTCGAATAAGCTGAAAAGGTCCCATGAAACTGTTTCGAAGAGGTGTAGACCTGTTTTCCCTGGTGACATGGCAAATTTCATTTGTCAACTAACACCAATAAAACCTGATTATTGTATAGTTTGTGACACTTTGATTTTTTTTGCAAATTGGCTGCTGCATTCCCTACAATATGACAATGATACAATTCAGTTATTCGTAAAGTACTTCATGATGTCCTGAGGTTGTGAAAGGCACTATATGACTACACATTTTTCTGTATTTTAACTTTGAAGTGAAGCCATCTTACTTCACTGTGTGATATCAATAACTGATTGAACACACTGAATATTGCAAAAACCAAGGCCCTGACAACACCCTAACAACAGTACTGAATATTTCTGCATGAGAACCAGCAATGTCTTTAGCCAAGCTGTTCCATTACAGCTAATGAAGGGTCCTGCCTGAAACGTTGAATCTCCTGATCCTCTGATGCTGCTTGACCTGCTGTGCTTTTGCCAGCTCCACATATTATTGACTATTGCAACTAAAACACTGGCAGCCAGCTAACAATGTAGAACATTTCCCTGATATGCCCTGTCCACAAAATAAAAGACAAATGGAATCTGTTTACTTTTCACTCCATATATGTGCTAAATTGACAATTATGACAAGGAGGCAGGTCTGAGAATGTGGAGTTGGTAGAAGTTAATCTGTATTCTTCTTGGAGGCACAACGGTTAAATGACTAACTCCAGTTCTTGTTTCTTACATTTAGAATGTGTCTGAGCTAGTGGTAGCAGAGAATGGGAGGAGGGAACAGAGGGATAAGGATAAACCAAAGCTTGCATGTTAACAATATTGTCTCAACTGATAATGTTGGCAGTGTAGGGAATCACGGCATTATGTTCAGACTGCTAAGGTATTTCTGATTTATTGCATTCATTTAAACCCCCTTCAGAGAATCTTTGGGAAACTGAGGTATCAAGCTAGGAAGAGAAGCAACACCTTCACCAAATTTAACTCTGGCTCCAAAACACTTCCTGGCTGGAGACAGCTATCTTTGGCCTGCCAAGCACAAACTCCTCCCTGGACGCTAAGCAGACAGGATGACATGAGGAGGAAGGGAGAGCCCTTCCCCGTGACGTGCCATGGTTTTGGTATGAAGCACTTGAACAAACATTTGACAACTTCTACAGCTAATCTATACATGCTGTGAAAATTTTAACACAAATATTAAAGGGACAAATTTATTACTTAAGCAAATTTTCTACGTGCAACATAAAGTAGTTTTCATGTAAACATTCTAGAATTTGCATTTAATTTAATTGAAAACTATGGATTGCAGAGATTCTAAATTAGTGTTTTGTTTCTCATTATAGACTAGAAATGTTATTAAATTTTAAAATCTATCGTATTATACTCTTATTAAGTTCGTTCTTGTGTCAGGTTTTGCTCACTTTTTCGACAGTACCTGCGTATTGAATTATTTCAGTATTATCTCTCTGTCCTGAACTAATATTTAATGGGTATGTTAAAGGGTGACGCTGAGACTATCCAGTACCTGAGCACTTGTGTGCAGTATTTGAAGCAGCTAGTCAGTTTTCAGTTATAAAATACTCTCTACCTAATTTCTCTATCTGGCAATTGTGCCCTGAAAATTCTGCTCAGCTTCTGAAATTTGTAACCAATTCCAGTGACAAGATAATTCTCAACATATTAAAACAAGCATCTCATTCTAATTAAAACAATTCTCAATATTCTTTTGTAAAAGTTCAGTTCACCCTAGCTCTGAATGGTACTGAATCCTTTTGTTCAGATCTGGATATGAAATTTTTAAATCCGTTCTTCTTTGGGTCATATCCCAACTGTGTCCAAAGTTTAATTAAAATCCATCAATTTAGTTTTTTGAGGGATATTGTTTGCAGGCAAAATCACTACGTCCAACCACCTTGAGTGGCAGAGATAACGAGCAGAATTTATTAAGAGATTAATCTGAAGATGGCTGGACAACCAACAGTAGTGCTGAGATACTTCCTCCTGAAAGAATCATGCCCCAATATCAGAACATCTTTTTCATGTAGAGCAGCTGATAGTGAGAGGCACAAACTGGATGGACAGGTACGTCATGACCTTCACTAGGAGTTGAGCTGTAATTTGAATACAAAGAACCTCACATTTTGTGCATGTCTTTAATGATAACATCCCCAAAACCTTCTCATTCCATGCCAGGAAGTAAGAGTAATGAGATTAGACAATAGTGTATCGAGGAAGTGACCTTGAGAGCATTTCCTCCCTGTTCGGCTATTCTGAGAGGTTTTTATGTACTAACTTTCATTTTAATTTTGAATTGAATCAGAAAGAAGCCAAATCACTCATGATCTCATCGCTTTGAGAAAAAATAACTGATGACTATACTCTCAGCTCCAAAACCCTGGAGTTTGAAAGTCATTCACATCAATTTGTCTTTTTCTGTTCTCATAATTCCAGCTTCAATTTAAGAGGAAGTGTCTAATTGAGATGTTCTTATTTTGTAATTGGATTTGGTGCCGTAAGTGAAAATTTCTACCATGGCTGCTTCTGTTGTTTACTGTCAAGTTACTCGACTGGAAAAAACGTGCATATATTGCAGGACTCTCACTGGCTACTTAGGTTAATACTTGAACTAGCTGGGAAAGGGCTTAAAAAGAGAGATTGGCTGCCTGTTGGTGACCATTGAACAATAAGCATGGCAGCAACTTTGGGAGAAGACTGGTTTTGAAAGAAACTCTTCAAACAGAGTCTTCTGGGTGCTTCTTAGAAAGATTTTTCAGATTTGTTTTGTATAAAATTAATGGCGGTGATTGGAGTTGAGCAGTGGTATTAGATCAATATTCAAATTGGCTCTTTATTTGGAAGCACAGTCATTAATTACTGTCCCTTAGTAGATTAATTAAAGAGAGGAGAATGTACAAGGTCTACTGAATGGGTAGACTTGATGATTGAGTGTTTCTCCTTGTTTTTAGAACTGTTCTTTTATCAGATATATCTGAAGTCCCTACACTAACAAACACAGGTGATTATGGTTTATTATCATTTCAAATTCAGAACCACTTGTTTCCAGAACTGAGTGGCTGTGATTTCTATCTTCCTTTTATGGGTTAAGAGTTCCAGACAGAGACACCTTTTTTAAGTGAGATTCAGTCCTGCTCCAGACTCCATACTAAGGTTGATCAATATCTTGGACTGTTAAGTGGAAAGTGTTCTCACAGCTTGCAGCTGATCAGTACTGCCCCATCAAAAGTTTGGCAGAAGAAAACTTGCTTCAAAAAAATGGTTTGGATTTAAAAGTTTAATATTACACCTTTTTCTGGTTTTCCTGCGTCAAAAATAGCGCTTAATAAAACGTCAGTTTGTGGTTTATGTCAAATGACTGTTAACATTAGATGCTATGTTTCAAATGATTAGTTTATCAAGAAGTATCCAAGTGTTTTGTTTACTCTTACCCCATTTTCTCCCATCCAGTCTTGCTCAAGACTAGATTCTGTCCTTAGTTGCACATGGACATCGGGAATTGAAAGCTGACTGTTCATTGGAAGATTGTTAGGCGAGCCAAATGGTGTTGTTAGTAGCTTCCAACTATAAAGCACATTCCACCTGCCTGATGGAAATGATTTCAAGGAGAGGAACCTTAAAAGCATGTCCTTCCCAGAAAGTAAGTAGAGTTGTGTAGAATTCTGTCCCAATTTTATCAGTAGAATTTAGTATCTGCACTGCCATGGCTGTGTGTACCATTCACCTGATGAACTCTATGAACATGCCAACTCCATTGACATGGTTTCCAAGTCTTTCATAGGTACTGACCATACAAGGAAGACATTAATCAATCAGTGATTCTGCCACTGATTAATATGAAACCATAATTCATGATTACATAGATTGCTCTATGATGATTAACAATAAATAGACTTGTAGTTCTTATAAACATAATCCAGATTGTTCCTCAGACATTTAGTGTAGTCTATAAGCTCTTCAGAAATAAAAACAATAGAATTGGGTAGGAAGGTAGGAAGAGGGGTGGGGAGGTCATTCAGGAGCTCAGGGAGTTAGGCTGGAAGCTAAAAGCTAGGACGGACAGAGTCGTCATCTCTGGGTTGTTGCCGGTGCCACGTGACAGTGAGGCAAGGAATAGGGAGAGAGTGCAGTTAAACACGTGGCTGCAAGGATGGTGTAGGAGGGAGGGCTTCAGGTATTTGGACAATTGGACTGCATTCTGGGGAAGGTGGGACCTGTACAAGCAGGATGGGTTGCACCTGAACCAGAAGGGCACCAATATCCTGGGACGTAGATTTGCTAGCACTCTTCGGGGGTTTTAAACTAATTTGGCAGGGGGTTGGGATCCGGACTTGTAGTCCAGCAAGTAGGTTAGCTGTTTTTCAGGATGTCCAAGAATGTAAGGAGGCTGTGGAGAAGGTAGCTCTGACAGGGAATACTTGCGAATACAGAGATGGGTTCAAGTGTGTATACTTCAACGCAAGGAGTATCAGAAATAAGGTGGGTGAACTCAAGGCGTGGATTGGTACTTGGGACTACGATGTTGTGGCCATCACGGAAATGTGGATAGAAGAGGGACAGGAATGGTTGTTGGCGGTTCCTGGTTACAGATGTTTCAGTAAGATTAGGGAGGGTGGTAAAAAAG
>NC_057726.1:51493744-51582430 GCF_004010195.1 Chiloscyllium plagiosum
TTTGCAGACGATACGAAGATTGGTGGAGTTGTGGATAGTGAGGAGGGCTGTTGTCGGCTGCAAAGGGACTTAGATATGATGCAGAGCTGGACTGAGAAGTGGCAGATGGGGTTCAACCCTGTCAAGTGTGAGGTTGTCCATTTTGGAAGGACAAATAAGAATGCGGAATACAGGGTTAACGGTGGGGGTTCTTAGTAAGGTGGAGGAGCAGAGGGATCTTGGGGTCTATGTTCATAGCTCTTTGAAAGTTGCCACTCAGGTGGATAGAGCTTGTAAAGAACCATTATTGTCAAAAAAATCCTTGATCCTACCCGCCAAAGATTTTTCATGTGAGCATAATAAGAATAACTTGACACTGTGCCAAATAAATAAACATTAGGATAGCTTACCAAAACCTTGTCAAAGTGACACAGTTTAAAGACATTTTTAAAGGAAGAGAGACAGGAGAAAGGATACTGCAGCAGGTTTTTTGCACAGCACGATGTCACTGAGTGTAGAAATGAGTAACCGGGTAATCGTAGTGTGGAGGTGAGGTATGCCTGTAGGCCATGTTCTACTTCAAATAACACTACTTAAGTCCACAGAATAGATTAGCACCTTGATTTAATAACATACAATGATACCGCTGAAGGAAGCTGTTTAACCCTTCATTTCCTGTGCTGGATTTTTTGATAGATCTATCCAATTTGTTCCACTCCACTGCTTTTCCCCATAGCCCCACAGTGTTCTTTCCTCCAAGCATTTATCCTGTTGGGACCAAACTGTTAAATCTGATTGCACCAACTGTTCAGGCAGTGCTTCCAGCTGTGTAAAAAGAAGTTTCCTTCAGTCTTTATTTTTGCCAATTGTCTGAGATCCTGTCCCTGATCATTGGACCTTCTGCTATCATGTATGGTTTCTCCTCATTTACTCAATTTTAATATCTCTATACCTCAGTACATAGACTTACAAATCACATGACATCAGTTTTTTTGGAAGTACAAACTTTTGGAGCGCTGCTCCTTCGTCAGGTAGCTAGTGGAGTAGGACCATAAGACATGGTGTCCTGTGATTCTGTTCCACAAGTTACCTGATGAAGGAGCAGCAGTCTGGAAGCTTGTACTCCCAAGTAACGTGTTGGACTGTAACCTAGTAACGTATGATTTTTAATTTTATCCACCTCAGTCCCACACCGGCACCTCCACATCAGTATATACAGGTATAGTGTAGTACTGCTGCCTCTAAATCAGAAAGTCCTATGTTCAAGTTCTATTCAAGAATCTATTTAAGATTCTATAAATCCCTTTTTTAGATCAGAATCAGTCTGAACATTGGGGCACAGACAGCCTCACACAGGGCACCTCACACCTTCAGTGCATTATCTGGGCCAAAATGGCACCTATTGCTAAAGTTCTGAGATTCACATATGAAAGAACTGAAACCAACATGCCCATTCTAAAAGATGAGAGACTTAACAAACAATCCAGGTCTTTTTCAATGTATAATTTCAGTTACATCACATTGTCAACTTTTGCTATATATTCTGTGTCCTACAATCTTATACTCCACAACCACCTGATGAAGGAGCAGCACTCCAAAAGCTAGTGCTTCCAAATAAACCTGTTAGACTATAACCTGGTGTTATGTGATTTTTAACTTTGTACACCCCAGTCCAACACCGGCACCTCCAAATCATGTATAAATTCAAGTTGGCCTTTCTTGTAAAATTTCTACTTAACATTCTCTGCTGCAAGGAGAAACAAGACTAATTTCTCCAAGTTCTCCATGATTCTTGTATGTAGCTTCTCCACTATCTCTTTCATCCCACACACTGCCTCCTAATACATGGTGTCCAAAATTGATTATGATGGTCCAGCTGAGGCCTTACCTTTCCACATTATGACCATCTCCCACCCAAGGCAAGCTAATCTCCAGAGTTATGATTCTAACTGGCTCAGTGATTTACCGAATATGTTTGCACTTTTGATTTTAAAAAAGTAAACAATGTGGAATCTGTAGGTTTTGCCTGTGAACAGCACAGATGCTGGCCAGATAACTGATCTTTCATTCAGCACCCCCATGGGCTTGGAAGAACAAATTATGACACAAACATTTTTGATCTAAAAGCCAGTACTGTAATTGTTGGAGATCTGAAATAAAAACAAAGTACTGGAGAAATTCAAGTCTGGAAACATCTGTGGAGAGAGAAACAAAGTTAACGTTGCAAGTCCAATAAGAAATCTTTGGAACTGAAAGGGCTGGGAAAGTAGTGGGTCTTTTGTGGTAGAAAAGAAGGGGATGAGCAAGTGGAACAAATGGTAAAGGTGCTCTCAAATGAAAGGTGAGGGGAATATTAAAGCTGATAGCGAAGTGATATAGATAAACAGTTGGTGTTAATAACATAAAATGAAGTACTCTCTCCACTCGCTTTGATTAGATTCCTTACAGTGCAGAAACAGGCCCTTTGGCACAAGTCCACACCAACCCTCGGAAGATTAAACCACCCAGACCCATTCCGCTCCTCCCCACTAATGTACCTATCACTATGGATAATTTAGCATGGCCAATTCACCTGACCTACACCTCTTTGGACTGTGGGAGGAAACCGGAGCACCCCGCAGACACAGGGAGAATTTGCAAACTCCATGCAGACATTCGCCCGAGCTGGAATTGAACCTGGCTCCCTGGCGCTGCGAGGCAGCAGTGCTAATCACTGAGCCACCCAAGCTTTGGGTTTTGCTGGAACGTTGCAGCTGTTCTAGGACAACAATGTTAGCATACAACTAAGGATGGTGTATTGAAATGACAAGCAACTGGAAGATTTGGGTCACTCTTACATTTAGAATGGAGGTGTATAAAAGATTTACTTCCTTTTCCTTCTAAGTCTTGATGTTGGTCAGTCCATTGAGTGATATCTAGGGGGTGGATCTTTTAATTTTCATTTCAAATGCTTAGTGGATTGTGTCATCTGAGCAACCCTCACCACTGACCACTGTTGTATGAGGCTAACTGAAGTATTGCTTGCCATGGGGTAGGTCTTCTGCAGCTGCTACATTTTGATCTACAGACCTGCTTGATCTAGTATGGTGGAGAAAAGCCTCTAGTTAGTCTAATGAAATGAGGTTGTTATCTTAAAGTTCTAGTTTGTTAGCAATCAAACACAAAAGTGACAGATAGGAGTGACATTGTTACAGAGACTGAGTGGCGTGAAAATTCCTATTCCTTTGAGACCCTAAGCTGCTCTTCCACCAGGTCCATGTGATATCATCATCAATTAAGGCACTCCTCAGTATTAGCCCTTTCAGATCCTCCTACATCAGACTGAACCTGACTTACACAACCCTAAAAGGTAATGCTGGTATTTCATAGAGAGCTACTTTAAACTCCACTTTTTAAAAATAGATTTTGCCAAATATAAAATGATCCAAGTTCTGCTAAAATTAAGCAAATGAATGCTGAGAAGTGGTGCATTATCTTTCTGGAACCTGGTGTGTCCTTCCTTACCATGACAATCATGAGCTGTGGAGAGGAACTGAAACAAGTTGCTGCTATTGCTTCTGCTCAGATAATAAATGGCTCTTCATGTGCTCAACCCGCAGCCCCATTTAGAAATGCCATAGCATGATGGCACAGACTGAAAAAGAGGCTGCACTCACCAAATCCCTTTGCAGGGCAGAAATAAATTATTCAGCACACCCCAAACCCTATCCCTGCGTTTCTCCATAGCTAATCCACCTAGCCTGAACATCCCTGGACACGTTGGGCAGTTTAGCAAATCTACCCAACCTCCACATCTTTGGATTTTGGGAGGAGACTGAAGCAGTTGGTGGGAACCCACACAGACAGTTAGCCAAGGGTGGAATCAAACCTGGTCCCTGGCGCTGTGAGGCAGCAGTGCTAATCACTGAGCCACTCAGTTAACAATGTTTCAGTAATGAGAGAGCAAGCAGCGGAGCTCAATGGATATAATGATTGTCCAATAACTCTTGGCTTCTTGTTAGAGGGATGTCAGTCACTGTAGTTGTAAAAGTTGAAGTCCTGTAACAGGCAGAATTTTGCATTATTAAATATCCTTTTAGTAAGCACTTCTGTCCCCAAAGGGATGGTGGATTTCTTCATGCTCCTTAGAGCTGCATCCCTCACTGTACATTGCCAGAGCACACCCACCCTGAGGATTCTGCAGTACTGGAGCTGGAAGTGACATAAGTTTTGAACTCTGTTAGATCTTTCTGTGTTTGGATTGTAAACCAAAGACATGACTTAAAAGCTTAACTGGGCTTGCTGAACTCCTGGCACGGTACTCGTCTGAGGTAGCAGACTTGTGAAGTTAACGTGAGCTAATAGTATTTAACATATTATGCGTTGTTGAAATGGTCTGTTTTGCCTCTGAGTATAGAATTGGATTTTGAATTATCTAAAGTACTAATTTGATGATCATATTTAGGCAAGCTGTACATCTAAATACTTTTGTCAAAAATACAGTTTGATTGTTGTCAGATAATGTTGCTGCTTGCCTCAATAGACTTCTCAGTTCCTCCAATACCTGAATGAGTATAGTATCTTTCATGAATCCATTCAGATTAAATCCTTGTAAACTTCATTTTCATTCAAGATGGGATTGGATTTAAAAATATGGCTCTTTTGAAATGCAAGATGCCAGAACGCTGCATTGTTGCTGGTATAGGTTTTAACAGGGCCTGTGATCTCATAGCTTGAATTCTATTTCAGTAGTTGTTTTTGATGAAGTGGCTTGAATATAGCTTTGTCTTTCAGTGTGACAAAATTTCCCTCATTGCTCTATTCCCCTCTTGTACCATTGTCTGTGGGCTCAGACTGTTATTCAGTCAAACCAAAATTTGCCAAGTGTTGAGCTTCTTCCCCTGTACCCCTCCACCCCCACCCCACGCATCCCTTGGATGATGTGTCCAAGATGGCAAACCCTTGGAGTGTAGTTTGAATATTTTCCTCTTAAGCTTTTTGTTTTCTTCTCTTTGAAATTTAATTATATAGGGGATTGTCCCATCCAATCAAATAAGGCTCTAAGTAAGGCCCCACAACAAGCAATCCTTTAATTTGGCCTCTAATGTTTTGTTGGGGTAAACAGAATTAGCACAAACAGCCAGCCTTTTGGTAATTTTATAACTTAGCACAACTGTGACTGTGCAGTGGAAGCCAGCATACCTTCTAAGATTAGTCCATTCTTTTAAAGTTTCCAGAACTGCCTTAGTCTCTTCCTTCCATTGCAGCGGTTATACTGATGAAATCTGACTGGCAAGCTTTGTGCAGTATTTGTGGAGATGAAAATCACAAATATTGAAATAAAAGAGAACTAGTTTAGAAGAAACAGAAATAAGATAGACTTCAGATTTTAATGGTTAAGTTGCTGAGGGATTTTGTTCCCTCTTTACCCTCCCTACCATTTTGGAGTTGTCCTATCTGATTAGTATAAAGCTTGGAAATGCATTTGGCTTTGCGGTGTCAACAGGTTTTGCAGGCAGTATTACCTTTCTTGATATAGTGTAAAGAAAACCTAGGCCGAGAGTATTTTAATTCCAAGAATGACTTTAACTTGAGTCTTTTGTGTTGTGATGCACAACAAAATAAACCCTAGGTTCACCACAGTTTGCAGGTCCTGGAAATAGTTTACAGAACTTAATGTCTGCTGTAGACCACTAATGCCAACAGACTCCAACCAAATATTCTAAACTGGAATGTGGGCATACTTTAGGATGTTTCTGCTTGTCATCTTGACTGATGTTACCTGATCCACTTGATGCTCTGTTGTTTCAAATTTGCGCTGCAGACGGTGTGTGGTCCTGCACCCTGCGGCACAGAGGATTGAACTCGTCCTTTTTTTTAACTGAAGGTTACAGATTAGTGGGGTTACAGACTAATGCACTGTAAGAAAAGCATGGACTCTTATTACTCAGCAGAACACTAAAAAAGGAAAAGCCAAAGGATCTGTAGCAGTGGCTTAGTCAGCCTTTCTTTTCATCCAGAAGGTGCAGACATTGTATTCTATCTTATGACTCCCAGACATTTAAATAACCAATTTTTAAATCTCAAATGCTGGATGTATTAATTGAATGTATTCCAGTGATCAAAACATAAACTGAGGACTGATATCAGCTACAGAGACTCTAATGGAGTAGTGAGGGGTATATAGCATTCTGAATACTCAAGTCTATATGCACATAATAGTTCCCAACTGTTCATTCTATAATATTTTGTAATTATTAAATTGAATACTACCTGCTTGTGCAGTGTTTAACTCCAGTGCACACTGCTCTGGAGTAGTGAGTTGTGCATTGAGCCTGTGATTTCTCCAGTGTATGTTGGAGCTCCAAGAGAAATTAATTGTTTCTCTAAAAGGTGCAAGCAAATTCAGAGAAGTAAGTCTTGACACTGTCACTAATTTCTGTGTTCCTGATGAAGGGCTTTTGCCCGAAACGTCGATTTTACTGCTCCTCGGATGCTGCCTGACCTGCTGTGCTTTTCCAGCACCACTCTAATGTAGACTCTGGTTTCCAGCATCTGCAGTCATTGATTTTACCACACTGTCACTAATTGGTGTGTATGTCACTATACCCCAAATCGCATTGCAATAATAAGTTAGATATTGATGTTTATGTGAAGTTCACCAGGCATCTTGATTGCAATAAAAATTATACTTTCAGTTCAACTGAGGAATGTCGTCTTATACAAAGCAGCTTCAGTGATTCAGGGTGTATAGAACTTAAGGAGCACAATGTGGGGGGTTGGGGAGAGAGGAGATTTTCCAACTCTCCTTGTCCATATTCATGCTTGCATGAACATCACCAAATAAACCTCTCTAATTTATTACAGGTTTGATCTCGATATGTTTGTCTAGATATGAACACTGATTAAGACCTAATCCTTTAAAGTCCAAGTCTATTAGCTTGAATTATTGAAGAATTTGATTATTTTTCATGCAGCCAGTGGCTTTGTAATTAACAGAAGCCACCTTTCCCCTTCATTGATATCAATACTCTGGGAAGCCTTGGAAGTGAGGAAGTGTATATAAATGAGTTTTCTTTCTCATGAAATTAAAATGTACATTTTGACTTCAAAATTTGATGGATATCCAAAGTTTAAGTCAGTGTTTGCTTTGCAGAATATAGCACAATGTTATGATGATACTTTGTCCTTAATATTGCTTGGAGTTATGTTTTGAAGGATTGTAGAAAGAAGAATTCTTTGTAAATTTTGTGGTTATACCTGGAGTGGTTTCCTCAAAAGAGATCTTTTGAAGGTTGACTGTGGACGCTGTGGAGATTTTTATTATATAAAAGATGCTTTGGAACTCTCTGAGAAATGAAAGGACTGGTGACAACAATCGGTTTGCTGAAGACTCTGCTGGTGCTGATTTGATTAGTGACTGACTTGGAAAGATTTTGGTTTTATCTGGTTCTGTTCCAGAGAAGCCTGAGTGCCAACAGACTTGGACGAACACTTGCTAAGAACCCACTGCCCATTTTGAAATTAAAACCCTCTTCGTCATTTCAAGTGAAACGATTTCGTTCTTTTGAAAGAGTAGTTTAAAAGACATCTCAAGTGTATTTCCTGATCAAGACTTTGAGACAACTGTACATGATGAGTGGCTTGACCACATATGCCAGAACGTCGGAGCAATAGAGCAGAGAACATTCTCCACTCTACCCCTTTGCCTTTAAAAATAACACACTGGCCAAAGTGCTTTCTTTTCCCAAAAGCCAATTCCCTTGCAAAGAAATTGCCTGTGTTTTTGAGATATTTGGTGATAAGCATTTTGGCTTTTATATTGCTGACTATGTGCTTTAACCAATTATTACATCCTTATTGAATAAATTACTGTTTTAATAAACCCATAATTGTATTTGTTATGAAACCTGGTTGATAAATCCAATTATTTACAGTCTAATATAGTTAAGATGTTTACTTGACCATCCCAGTAACTAGGAAAACTATATTTTAATTTTGTGTTGCAGTCTATGGAGCAGTCTGACTAGAGCAACTGTGCACTCTTCCAACCTTGGTCATAACCAGCGATAACCCTATACTGTAATTTGTATTCTGTATTTAAACATGTCTTTGGTCCTGCTTCTCTGTTGTTCTGAACTAAAGTGGCTCGTTATAAAAGTTTGTGTGTATGTCTGAAGTATTATTCGACCCATTGGGAATCCTAGTGACTCAGTAATTCCACCTTGGTACAGTTGGCTCACATTTAAGTAAAAGCATTAATCAGCGGTTCATATGACTAATGGTTCAACCAATACTGGTTTAAAATGACTCAATATAAAGGCATTCATGTCTAAGTGAAATGATCCGGAGATTCTTCAGTAGAAATAGGATTTGTGCAAGATAGTTATGTTGTTGAGTGATGAAGTCCTGGAGGATGGTCTTTAATAGTGGAGACTTTCTCTCTGGATCATTGGTTTCTATCAGTATTGTATAATTGGTCAGGAAATGAAGAATGACCAATGAAAATAAAAGGCCTGTACTTAAAGTTATAACCCTGTGAACCCTAAAATTATGATAATACATGAGTATTATACATGACACTAATTGCCAAAGGAGAGCCTGCAAATATAAAAAGTGGATTTCATTTGTTTCCCTTCATCCATTTCATTCCTATTTGTCTTCCCAGATCCACTCCTGAAATAAGAGTAAACACATTACTTCCGAAGAGGTCCTCCTTCATATTGTCAGGAAAGATTCTTTTGGCCTAAAATTTTGAGGAGCTTGTAGTGTTTTGTTGGGTATATAGCAGTTTCACTTAAATCATCTTGAAACCTGACTTCCAATAGGGTGGTGTTGTATTGCTCACTGCCTGTGTGTTCTTTATACAATAAAACTATATTTCAGGAATGATTAGGAGCAACAGGAAATGCATGATGTCAGTGTGGGAGGGATCCTTAAAGCTCCAAGGCTTGAGCTTCATTCCCGTTTTTATCTGGTGGACAAGAACACACAAACTGGAACTGAATGATGTTGACTCAGTTGTTGAAACTTCTCAACTTTCAGCTTTTGTGGAGTTGAAGGTAAATGTTCCATTCATTGAATTTTACATTTAATATGGCTGGTTGATTACAATTGAATGAATAGAGAAGAGTTGAGTAAATGTGGTCACAGCCTCTGTGATATAATGTTGATGAAAGATAAAGTTCTCTCTGGCAGCCTGGCTTAAGCTCTGGTTCCTTCCTGCGGAGTTCAGTATATCTGATAATGTAGCTACTACTACTGCCCTTCAGGCTATGCTATGCTGTGCCATACCTCTTCCTATACTCCGGAACTGCTTTAATGCTTTTCTTACCTGTACCTAAATGTTGCCACCTGTGTCATTAGCCTCCTAAATACTATTTCCTTTTCCGAAAACCAAAAATGCTTTCCAAATCTATTGAATTTGTGAACCTGTGAACGCCCTGGAATTTCAACTAGGTTTTAAATGTTTTCCGTAAAAAAATTCTGTTGTGTTGAAAGATTAAGTTGATGAATCACTTTATTGAGAAGTGGAATCTTTGAGAAACTATGCTCCCCTAGTTTTGGATCACAAAAGCAAATTCATGTAGTGGAGTAGGGTTCACGGTTATTACATGGGCTCTTGTCAAATAATTGTGTGGGTGTGGGTGTGTAGTAGGTAATTTGTGGACCTAAATCAAATGGCTTAACAGTCAGTTTTTTTTTAAATTCGTGTTCGTTCATCCTCTCTTGTTTGGGAAACTGGTCTAAGCTGATTTCTTTTGTACATATAAGTTATAAAGTGGCCACTATTTCTGTATGAATTTTGCTCGTGAATGTCAACTGTCTCTTTTGCCACAGGGACATTACGACTGAGACCAAGACTGACAGTCCTCACAGATTTTCGCTTGGGTCTGTTTTTTGGTCAGCAAGAAGTGTACAATCTGGTCATGTTTAAAATTTATTTTTCTCTTTCTCTTAACAAAAATTGCAGAAACCAGTCTGTTGTGTTCTGGCTGCTAGTTCAGTGCAAACGTGGTATTGAACCTGAAGCCTGGTTGGTCTATATGATTCAGTTATTACCTGGATAGACTAAATCAGGTGTGTGTGTGTGTGTGTGTGTGTGAGATCACTCTATCCTTGTATAAACAGTAGGAGGAGCAACTTTCTTGAGTAATCAGTCCAGTGGCTGAGATTGAATTAATGAGACAAGAAACATTGATCAATAGATTCATTGATAATGGTTTGGTTGGGAGTTGGTGGCTTCCTCTCTGGATTTGGTCCATCTGCAAACAGCAAGTTTACTGCAATGATCTAGTTTCCTGAGCACAACTTTCTGAGAATAGTTTGTGCACAGTTAGACAAAAAAAAGAGCCTAATCAAGTGTGTTAAAAGCTTACTAAGAGCCCAGTTTAATGGGAATAAGTGCATGACTTGTTTGATAGAACTGAACCCAAATCAGAAATATTTCCGCTTCAGTATTGGTCTGTGCTAATATGTCAATCAACGTATCAGAAGCATGTGACTCTTTCCTATACAGTAATGATGGTGCAGTGGTGTACAATAGGGGTAACCGAGCAAAGTAACCTGCATAAATAGTGTACTTCAGTCATGGTGTTCAAGGGGAGTTCATTCTACTCTCTAGACCAGAAAGATTGGTTTTACCAAATCCGAATATAATCCTTAGTCAGACGCTGTCTTAAAGGCCACGTTGGCATATCAAAGGGTGATATTAAGACAGTTTTATTGCCCAGTAAATTTCACAAGTGACCATTCTTCATAAATGATCCAGTATTGGAAAACTGTTCCAACCAAACCAATCTTCCTTTCACTTAATGTCCACTTACTTGCACTTTAGAGAGAAACGCTGTGCACAGTTTTGAAGTATGAAATCTTGCCAGTTTCTCCCTGCCATTCACCGTACTTCTAGTACCTTCATGATGAGCTCCTTGGATTTACTACGCAGGGCTAAAAAATGTGTCGCTGGAAAAGGGCAGCGGGTCAGGCAGCATCCAAGGAGCAGGAGAATCGACGTTTCGGGCCTAAGCGTCGATTCTCCTGCTCCTTGGATGCTGTCTGACCTGCTGCACTTTTCCAGCAACACATTTTTCAGCTCTGATCTCCATCTTCAGTCCTCACTTTCTCCTAGTTGATTTACTACGCAGGGTTGAGAATCTGATGGTGGGAAATGTCTGGTCCTGAACCTGCAATGTGTCATCCACGTGGCACTATCTTGATCCAGTAATATCTTAAATGAGCTGAAGGTGATTTTGGTACCCAGTTAGTCGTGCTGAGTGCAACCAGTTGATTATTCAGCTAGGAACTGGCAATTTCTATCTTGGTCCATCTGGAGGCAGAAGGTTTATTGGAATACTCTTAGTTCCCTGCCTGAAAAGCACCAAAAGCAAAGGCAGATGACAGACATGATGAGGTTTACTGTTACTTTGCCGAAGAGATTAAGCAGCATCCCAGATGTTCAGCAGTGCCCTCCCCAACTTGAGCCTGGCGCCACCAGAGTATAAGAGGTTCATTGAATTAGCAGTCAAAACTCTGACCTGCCCCTCCCTAGATTGTTAACAGATTCACCTTAATAAACCAATAAATGGAGGTGAATGGATTCCTTGCTTTGACATTTGTTTGAAATCACAATGTATCCTGAAGAGTTGGAATTCAGAAATGCCATCCGTGATACTTCAACCTCATCCACACTTTATCCAAATCCCTCCAGTATTTGAAAGCCCAGTGCCAAGTTTCAGGTTAGATTTCTGATCACACCTTTTACTATATGGCATTCTGTTCCCTCATTCTAATCTGAAGCCGTTGTAATTCTGCAATGCCTGAAGACCATAAAACCAAAGACCCAAACAGGCCATTCGCTCCATCAAATCTGCTCTGCTATTTCAGTGAAATCTGATAATCCTCAATTCCATTACCACTTTATTCCCATAACCTTTGGTTCCCTTTCTAATTTAAAAAAAGTCTCTAAGTTTACCTTGAATGTACTTAACAACCCAGCCTTCTGCCCTTATCAGCAGAACCAATGGAGGAATTTGCATTGCTCTGTTTACAGTGATCATTCAAGGCAAATTGGTGCCTTGATGTTTCAGCTGTTCAACAGTGTGGAAAATCTATAATAATTGCTATTTGATTTCATTTTATTCCCAAATGCCACCAATATATTAGTTTCATAAGTGGACAGTATGCTTTGGCATATTCTAACAGTTGCTCTGAAATGTATTTTTTAAAAATTCCATTGTTTTTAAAATGAAATTCCTTTGGTGATCAAGTGCTGTTTCTTTGTGGCTATTTTGAAATAGTCAAAATCAATGTTTATTTAGTCCATGGGTGAAGAGAGATTAGGTCACTTTTAAACCAGTACAATTTAGTAATATAGTATTGTGCTTTCAAGATTTATTGCTGGATATCCCTGTTTTATTATTTGTAAAGAGCTGGGAAGTAATTGCTAAGTGAGGGTAAATCCTGAGTTGTTATCATTTGCTGCACTGTAGTCGTATACAAGTACCAATATATCAATGCAGCCACCAGTAAGAAATACAATTAAAGTTCCAGCATTTTGAGTCTAAAGTCAGATTGTTTCTAATGATAGGGTCAGAAGATATGACTTAATCCCTATGTGTTTGTTTAATATAGAAGAAATATTTAAATTAATAATGAATTGAAAATGCTTACTGTTCAATGGGCAAGTACTGTATAGTTTGAAATACAGTGGTGTACGTCTCTTGCACTGAAGCTCAACTCTGAAGATTACTTTTGGGGAAGGGATGTTTGGATCACTTGTGTGCAGCCTCATTTCTCTGTCTTTCCTGCGGCCTCCCACTCCTAGTTGGACAAAGTATCTCAATTCTTATCTCTCATTACTTTTGACTAAAGCTTACTGTTTTATTGAGTGCTATTTTATTCTTTCTGTGTCCTGCCTGTTTATATGTTCTTTGTCTGAAGAATAATGAGCTGTTTGCTAACTTCTTTGTCATCTTGAGGCCACATTGTTTCCTTCAGTGAAACAGGGATCCCTTTGTTCTCCTCTCTGTTGGCTGCACTTGAATAGATACCAATAAACATAGAGGAGATTATTCACAATGGTATATTTCTCGTGTCCTCAGAGAGTTTGTGTTTTTGGGGCTAATCCAGACTGCAAATTTATGTTTGGCCCCCTCCATCTGTAACCAGTGGATCAGGTGTAATACATAGTGGTTCATTCTTTCAACAGTGCCACTACAATCCCACTATGAGCATAACCTCAAATTGACTTTCCAGAGACTAGGGTGCATGAGACCTAGATGTCCTTAGTTAAATTTGACTTGCTTAGTGACTTTTAAACACGAGTCTTAAATTGATCGACTGTGTACGTGCACAGTCAGCGAAAGCTATTAATATTAACCTCACCATCTATTGCTTATGAATGATGAAAACAAACTGAAGTAGGTAGCAGGTTTGTTGCAGCAACATCAATGATTGTAGTGCATTACTAAAATAATAAAACATGTTAAGCATTTAGCAGCAGACTTAAAAACAAAATTTGCCACCAGGTTGCATGAGCTATTAGTGGAGATGATCCAAAGCTTAATCTAAGATTATTGATGAAAGAGAAGTTAAGAGGGAGATGGGTTGTACAAAGCACGCTTACAGGAGTAAAGGCTGATACATTTCCCAAAGCTGGAGGCCTGCATCCTAGAAGGTCTTCCACTGACAGTGGATGCATTGGTTATAGACTTCCAAAATTCCCAATTCTCATTGAAATGTAACATTAACATTCAAAAAGAGAGATACAGAGTGCAGGAAAAAAGTAGGCCCAGTATCTTATGAAGGAAGTAAGAGTAGGGCATTTACTAAACCATAATACAATCGGGCAGAGTGAACACAACATTTTGAGAAAAGGAACGTGTTTGACAAACATCTTTGCAGTTCTTTGAAGAGGTAACCAGCAGGGTGGATAGTGGGGTAGCATTAGGTGCAGTGCGTTTAAAACCATTCGGTAAGGAGTCTCAAATATTAAGATAAGAGCTCATGATTAACATGGATACTGAATTGGCTAACCCATAGCAGGCAGAGCCGAATTAATTTTGGATGAGCAAACTGTAACTAGCAGAGAGCCAAAGATCAGTGCTGGGGCCTCAACTGCTTACAATCTATATTATTGATTTGAATCAAAAAACAAACAAAATATATTAACAAGTATGTTGGTAGGAAAGTGAGGAGGATGCAAAGAGTCTGTCATAGTGATAAAGATAGGTTACTCCAATTGCCCACTCATTTAACCTGAGTGAAATATGTTGTCCACCTTGGTAAGAAGAATAGAAAAGTAAAATATTTAAACCAAAGAAGATTACAGATTGCCTCAGTACAAAGTGATCTGGGTATCCACAGATAGGAAACACAATCGACATGTAGGTACAATGAGCAATATGGAACACGCATTGAATGTTACTCTTTATTGCAAGGGAGTTGGATAAAAATAGGGGAACCTTTTTTACAACTGTACCAGGGGTTGACAAGATCACGCCTGGAGTATTTAGAGCAGTTTTGCCTTCATATTTAAGGGAGAAAATATCTTCATTGGAGGCAAATCAGAACGGCTCTAGGCTGATTCCAGGATGAAGCACTGCTTGATAAGGAAAGTTTGAGCAGGTTAGTATTACATTCAGGAGTTTAGAAGAATAAGGTTATCTTATTGAAAGACAGACTTCTGAGGGGACTTAATATGGTAGATATCGAGAGTATTTTTTCCCTTTGAATCTAAAGTACGTTGTTGCCCCTTAAGATAGAGATGGAGAATTTCTTCTTGGAGGGTCATGAGCCTTTGGAATTTTGTCCGTCAGTGCACTGGAAGCTGAGTCATTGAATGTATTCAAGGCAAAGACGAGTATTTCCAGAAAGTAAAGGATGTATCCTGTCAGTATCAGTAGCATTTCCGTCACCATTTCCTGCAGGCACCACTGACCAACCTCCCGTAGCAGGTTTTTATTGATAGCTCTGCATTTGATGCTCAGGATTTTATGTATGCCTTTTAGCTGACATGACAACTTTGCTACGTTTTATTTCTTGCTGCTGTAGATTGCGGTTGATGCTATGGTTAACTGGAGAGTTGCATTTTTGCTCTAGTCTCACTACTTCATGAGTCCCAACATAAAAACACCACTTCCAGTCACCAAGATGACTAAGTAACTACTTTATCTCTATCAGGTTTTAAACAATAAAATCCATCAGCGCAATTATGGGTTTCCTGTCTAAGTAAAACTTTTTGAATAATAAGATGAATAAAGATATCACAATTTGGGGTTAATGTACAGTCAAGAATATGGAAGTATAAATGTCTCTCTCATAAATATCCCCAAAATCTATACGTACGTACGTGTATACACACGCGCACACACACACATGCCTTCTGCACAAAAAGAGAAAAAGTGAAGTGGATTTTTCTGCTGGGGTTAACTATTTGAAAAAGAACACTTTGGCCTATGGGTTATTCTTGATGGGGGTGTCGGGGAGAAAGGTTGGGACATGAGATGTTCCAGAGACTGTTATGGTATGTGTGGTCAAGTTATTGATCATTCATATTTGTCTCTGAAGCCTTGCAGACACCACTTGTTCATAAAATACAATGTAGAGGAGACTAAATGCAGACTGTGTGACTGGCTTGCAGACCGTCCCTGTTTTTCTGTAAGAATGACCCTGATCTAACCACCATTTCATTGCACCACGTTGCTTTCATAGGCCTGTTTCAGTTTTCCAGTCAAGCCTAACACAAATAGAAAGAAACCCTTCTGTTTCCGTTTTAGATACTTTATAGGGTTCTGAACTCAGCATGGAGTTCAACAGCTTCCGACCATGAACATTGTCCTCAATTTTGATTTCTCTCTTGCCCCACCTCTTTTTAAAAAAAAATACCCATCACCCTCACTGTCTTGTTTGCACAAACATTAATTCTGCTATTAACACCTACCATTTATACCTACTCTTCATTTATAGCTCTTCCTGCCTGCCATTAACACTCTCTTTCATCTTTTTGTTCATGGGCACCCTTACCATCTGTTACATTTTCTTGTCCCCCATTTTCTACTACATTTTCTCAGCCCCTTTGGGTGTCCTGAAGAAGAATTGATTGGGTCTCTGTGTTGTTCTGATTCTTTCAACATAGATGCTGAGTTTCTCCAGAGTTTTGTTTTATTTCAGATATCAAGCATCTTCAGTACTTTGCTTTCATTTTAAGTCAGTTGAGATGTTCTTTCAATTATATTACTAGTTCGCAAGAATAAATAGGTTTTATCCTGAACTCCACAGAGGGGTTTTCTTCCCCCAAGAAATGGGAGAGATGAGTTGGGAAGATAATTCATAGCAAGCTTGCCTCCAAGTTGATTGTGGAGTGGGAGACAGCTAATGTTTCAATCCAAAGACTCTTCTTTTGAACTAGCTCTTTGGACTCGATGCTAACTCTGTTTCTTTCTGCACAGATGCTGCCAGACCTGCTAAGCTCTTCCAGCATTTTCTGTTTTTATTTTTGATTTCCAGCATCCACATTTGCTTTAATTTGCATTTTGTTTTTATTTCCTTTAATTCGTCTGGTTCTTAGACTTCCTTTTAACTGAACCAGATGCCAACAATAACTTTTCCAAGCCAGTCACTATTCCAACAAAACATCCCCAGCAGTGACTACAGAAAAGTAAGCCCTATCCCCAGCTGAGAGATTTATAGGAAGCCTCCTTTTAAAAAAAGGGACTCGATGTCCACTGTGAACCTTCAATTACCTCTTCAAGAGATATGTTCACCAAACCTGCAATGAACAATTTTTTCCACAATCATGCAAGACTTAAATCCTCCAAGCAATTTAACACTACTGTGGACATGTAGAACCATTGTTTTAGATTAGATTAGATTCCCTACAGTATGGAAACAGACCCTTTGGCCCAACAAGTCCACACCGACTCTAAAAAGAGCAATGTTGAAGGAGTCTGCAATGCCCATTCTGGTTTTGATGCAGCAGCTGATGTCTCCTGATGTAAAACTTTGAAGATGTTAAGATACTGCCCTGGGTTGCCCTACTTTTCTCTGATCTACCAGAGTGTGGCTGCTGATGGGTGATAGTAAAATCCACCTTTAAATTGGGCAAGTTCTTAACAGGTGGCTTTTGATACCCCCATGTCAATGATGTATGTGAGTGTAAACATTTCCCGCAACATAATCTACCAGTTGTTCACGAGAAATATTGTCTACTTTCAATCTGTTGAGGAGCATTGTGCTGAAGACCTTGCCATGTACTGACAGTAGCGCTATGCCCCTGCAGTTGTAGTTGCTAAAATTGCATTTTTTTCTCATTGACTCCTAACTATTACTTTGCTTTTGGAGCTGACTATCATTTTACTCTTTTAATAAACAGATTAAACCAAATTAAAATAAGGTCAGAAGTCACATGTCACCAGGTGAAAGTCCAACAGGTTTATTTGAAATCACAAGGTTGTGACTTGTGTGACTTCTGACCCTAACCACTCCAGTCCAACACTTAGAGTCATAGAGATGTACAGCATGGAAACACCTTCGGTCCAACCCGTCCATGCCGACCAGATATCCCAACCCAATCTAGTGCCACCTGTCAGCATCCGGCCCAAAACCCTTCCTATTCATATATCCATCCAAATGCCTCTTAAATGTTGCAATTGTACCAGCCTCCACCACATCCTCTGGCAGCTAATTCCATACGCGTACCACTCTCTGCGTGAAAAAGTTGCCCTTTAGGTCTCTTTTATATCTTTCCCCTCTCATCCTAAACCTATGTCCTCTAGTTCTGGACTCCCCGACCCCAAGGAAAAGACTTTGCCTATTTATCCTATCCATGCCCCTCATAATTTTGTAAACCTCTATAAGGTCACCCCTTAGCCTCTGACGCTCCAGGGAAAACCGCCCCAGCCTGTTCAGTCTCTCCCTGTAGCTCAGATTATCCAACCCTGGCAACATCCTTGTAAATCTTTTCTGAACCCTTTCAAGTTTCACAACATCTTTCCGAACCTCCACATGACAATAAAATAGTAACAGCTCTTTATAGGGGGAAAAAATTCCTTTCTTTGTCAGCTTGACAATTAGTCTTTATCTTCAGTCATGTGGGTATCCTGTACCGTCCATGTCTTAGTGAACAGATCACAGGCTCATGTTGCGAAGGTACTCTTGCCATGTTTCATTAATTCTGCTGGTATCTGGTTGATCCCAGGTGCCTTGGTGTTCTTTGTGTTTTTTTTAGATTACATTACAGTGTGGAAACAGGCCCTTCGGCCCAACAAGTCCACACCGACCCGCCGAAGCGAAACCCACCCATACCCCTACATTTACCCCTTACCTAACACTACGGGCAATTTAACATGGCCAATTCACCTGACTCTGCACATCTTTTGGACTGTGGGAGGAAACCGGAGCACCCGGAGGAAACCCACGCAGACACGGGGAGAACGTGCAAACTCCACACAGTCAGTCGCCTGAGGCGGGAATTGAACCCGGGTCTCAGGCGCTGTGAGGCAGCAGTGCTAACCACTGTGCCACCGTGTTCTTGTCAGTTCGTTGGACCTGGATTCGACCAAACAGCAGCAGAGTGATTTGAAAGCTTATGCTTTGAGTTGTCTAAAGACAGACTCTGGCAGTTACTTCAGTGTGAAGTTACCCCCAAGCATGGGTTTGTACATCAGAAATAAAAACAAATTGCTGGAGAAACTCAGCAGGCCTAGCAACATCTATGGAGAGAAAGACAGAATCAACATTTCGGGTCCAGTTCTTCAGAACTGCTATGAAGAAGGGTCACTGGGCCAAAGTTCAGACTCTGCTTTGACAGATGCTGCCAGTCCTGCTGAGGTTCTCCAGCTTTTCTGTTCTTGTTTCATATTTCGAGCACCCACAGTTCTTTTTTTTTGTTTTGTGTACAACAGCCCCTGCTGAAAATTGTTCCTAGTGTCACTCATATATCGCTGGTGTTTACTCTTGCCTTGCGCAAAACAGGAATAACTACACTAAATGCTCAAAGGGAGCTGATGGATTTGGTTATCTTTGTTTATCGTGCAAGACACAATGTTGGTTGTTTTGATCGTGAGTGCGTTCTATCAGCGTAGACTTGAAAGCTAAGTTTAGGGCCTTGAATAATGGACTTATTTAGTCATCCTGGCAGTGAGCCAGTCAAATTTATATAAAATAAAACTTGGAAAATGTAACATCAGCTGTACATTTAAACACAAAGACTATCATGACTTTTTCTAGGCTCCCTTTCTACAGAGTATAAATCACCCAAAATTCTTGTGTGTGTATTACTGGATAGAAAGGTGAAGGCTTGTGACAGACTCAGTATGAGTGTGTGTGTGTGTGTATATATATAGATATATCCTCACTGCTTTACTGACCAGATTAGGTCATCAATAGCCATAGTTTCCAAACAACCGGCAGAATCTTGTTTGTTGAAGGAGTGGTGGGCGATGTTTCTAAGAGATTAATGTGCTTTTCCGGCGATTGCCTCTTGAATGCTGAAATTTATTGAGTTTATAATTGCTTGGGAATTTTTGGTATATTGGACAACTGCTTCCAAATGGCTGAGTTGTGTCTGCTGCAGTCATGTCTCTGAAGCTGCCCTAGTTCAAATAGAATTCTTACCTGTGCAGTTGTTTTCAAGTTAATGTTTGCCACTTGATTGTAGTGTCGCTGTCTGTTCAGTTGGCAGGACATATTGTGTGCAGTAACCAACCTACATTTATGGTGGAAGGCATTAGTGTTTGAGCTGCCTGGCCTGTGGATAGCCCATGTTTGCAGCCTTTGACAGTTCTGACAGCCTCATATTTAAGATCTCCGATTATGAGACTGAAGCAGCACTTTTTTATTTTTGAATGTGTGTCTAGAAGCTACAATTGCTCCCTGATGGTTCCTATGTTGCTGTGCCACAGTTTTGCCCCAGGGATGGTAATGTTGATGGCAAGGCTCTAGATGAAATGTTGATTGAGGGGAGGCTCAGCCATGCCCTGTGGTATTTCAGTGTGAATTATTTGAGTATTTTGTGTGAACATTGATTTTCATGGATATTTTTCCTATCTTAGTCGTAGCGATATACAACTTGGAAACAGATCTTTTTGGTCCAACTTGTCCATGCTGACCAGATATCCTAATCTAATCTAGTCCCATTTGCCAGTATTTGGCTCATATCCCTCCATACCTTTCCTATTCATGTACCCATGTGGATGCCTTTTAAATGTTGTAATTGTATCATGTCTCCACCATTTCTCTGGCAGATAGTTCCATACATGCACCACCCTCTGTGTGAAAAAGTTACCCCTTAGGTTCCTTTCCCTTTCCCTTCTCACCTTAAACCTATGCTGTCTAGTTCTGGACTCTCCCACCCAAGGGAAAAGACGTTGTCTATTTACCCTATCCATGCCCCCATGATTTTATAAACCTCTGTGAGGTCACCCCTCAGCCTCCGCCGCTCCAGAAAAATAGCCCCAGCCTATTCAGCCTCTCACTATACTCAAATCCTCCAACCCTGGCAACATTCTTGTAAAGTTTTTCTGAACCCTTGCAAGTTTTATAACATCCTTCCTTTAACAGGGAGATCCAGAACTGAATGTGGTATTCTAAAACTGGTCTCACCAATCTTCAGTGCATGATGTCCCAACTCCTATACTCAAAGCACTGACCAATAAAGATAAACGTACCAAACGTGTTCTTCACCACCCTGGTTACCGGTGATTCTACTTTGAAGGGACCAAGGTTTCTTTGTTCAGCAACACTTCCCTGAACCTTACTATTAAGTGTATAAGTTTTGTCATGTTTTGCCTTTCCAAAATGCAGCACCTCCTATCAGAAGGATGTTGTGAAACTTGAAAGGGTTCAGAAAAGATTTACAAGCATGATGCCAGGGTTGCAGGATTTGAGCTATGGGGAGAGGTTGAATAGACTGGCGCTGTTTTCCCTGGAGCGTCAAAGGCTGAGGGGTGACCTTATAGAGGTTTATGAAATCATGAGGGACATGGATAGGATAAATAGACAAGCTCTTTTCCTTGGGGTGGGAGAGTCCAGAACTAGAGGGCATAGGTTTAGGGTAAGAGGGGAAAGATGTAAAAGTGACCTAAGGGGAAATCTTTTCACATAGAGGGTGGTGTGTGTATGGAATGAACTCCCAGAGGAAGTGGTGGAGGCTGGTTCAATTGCAGTGTTTAAAAGGCTCTGGACGGGTATATGAATAGAAAGGGTATGGAGGGGTATAGGCCAAATGCTGGCAAATGGGACTAGATTAGGTTAGGATATCTGGTTGGCATGGACAAGTTGGACCAAAGGGCTGTTTCTGTGCTGTACATCTTTATGACCTCACATTTATGTAAATTAAACTCCATCTGCCACTCCTCTGCCCATTGGCCCATCTGATGAAGATCCCATTGTACTCTGAGGTAATTTTCTTCGCTGTCCACTACACCTCCAATTTTGGTGTCATCTGAAAACTTACTAACTATACCTCCTATGTTCACATCCAAATCTTTTTATATAAGTGGACCCAGCACTGATCCTTGTGGCACAGCACTGGTCACAGGCCTCCAGGCCGAGAAACAATCCTGTACCATCACCCTCTGGCTCCTACCTTCAAGTCAATTTTCTATCCAGTTGGCTAGCTCTCCCTGGATTCCATGTGATCTAATCTCGCTAATCAGTCTACTATGCAGAACCTTGTCGAACACCTTGCTGAAGTCCATATAGGCAAAGTCTACTGCTCTGCCTTCTTCAATAGTGTTTGTCACATCATCAAACAAAAACTCAAATCAAATTAGTGAGATACGATTTCCCACACACACAGCTATGTTGAACGATCACTAATCAGTCCTTGCCTTTCCAAGTTCATGTAAATCCTGTCCGTCAGAGTCTCCTCCAGCTACTGATGTCGGGCTACCCGTCTCTAGTTCCCTGGCTTTTCCTTACAGTCTTTCTTAAGTGATGGCATCACATTAGCCAATTTCCAGTCTTCTGGGACCCCAACTGTGGCTATTGATGATGTACATATCCCAGCAATCTCTTCCCTAGCTTTCCACAATGTTCTGCAATACACCTGATCAGGTCCCAGGGCTTTATTTACCTTTGTGTTTTAAGACATCCAACATCTCTTTTGTAATATAGACACTTGTCAAGATATCACTATTTATTTCCCCAAGTTCTCTACTCTTCTTATCCTTCTCCAAGTAAATACTGACTCAAAATACTCATTGATCTCCTGTGGTTTCACATGTAGATGGCCTTGTTGATTTTTAATGGGCCCTATTCTCTCCCTAGTTTTTTGCACTGAATATATTTGTGGAATCTCTTTGACAAATACTGTTAAGGAGATTCCAGAGATATCTCATCATCTCTTCTTTTGCCCTTCTGATTTTCTTCTTGTGTATGCTCCTTCTGCCCTTGTGCTCCTCTAGGCATTTACTTGATCCCAGCTGTCTATACCTGACATATGCCTTCTCCTTTTTCTTGACCAGAGCCTCAATGTCTCTGGTCATCCAGCATCCCTTACACCTAACCAGCCTTGCCTAATGCACGAACATGAATGTATTGTCTCCGAACTCTCATTATCTTATTTATGAAGGCCTCCCAGTATCCAACTGTCCTGTTAATTGTGAATAGCCTCCCCAATCAACTTTGAAAAGTTCTTGCCTAATTCTTCAAAATTGAATCTGAAAGAACTGTGGATGCTGTATATCAGAAACGAAAACAGAAGTTCCTGGAAAAGCTCGGCAGATCTGGCAGCATCTGTGAAGAGAAATCAAAGTTAATGTTTCGGGACTAGTGACCCTTCCTCAGAACTAAACTTTAACTTTTAGATCAGATCTATCCTTCTCCATAACTCTTTTGTTTCCTGTTGACAGATATCTCCTCCGACTTCTCAGAACAGGTTTGTGCCATTTACCTTTGTGTTAAATGTGGTGAGTTGAACACTGTTCAGCTTTCCAGTGTGAACGTTGTATCTAGTTGAAGTATCTTGCTTTTGGTACAGAGGTTAATTTTCGTCAAGTCTAATTGAATTAATTCTGTATGTAAAATTCCAGGAATAAGACTGTTTATAGTACTGAAGTAAACTTATAGTATGTTTACACATGGACATGTTTTATATGTTACTGCTGCACTGGCTGTCACTGTTCAATGCGGTTAGTTAATGTCATGCAGAAGTTTGAGTAAAAGCTAGTATCCGGCCCTGGAGCCTCTTTATTCAGCTCAGTGCGTAATATTGTCAGTAGAGCCTGGAGATCTGTGGAAGAAGCCTGATTGGGACTGTACTGAAACATAGCTTGCTTGAAGTTAGGTTCTAAGTGACTTGTTCATGATGTTTTAAATGAACAGTTATTTTGACTGTTCGATTGATTCAGTTAAAGGAGGTAAGGTAGCAGAGTATTGAGCAAATGGGACGTTGTCTTTCTGTGGGAACAGTTACTCTGCAGTGGTTAGCGCTACTAGCATTTTGAATTGTATTTCTCTCCTTTGTCCCTTCAAACATTGAAATTTGAATGGTCTATCTCCGCTTTATATCTGTTAGATAATTGTTTTTTCGGAGTGGGATGAGGCCAGAGGAAGTCCTTCTTTTCCAGGAAGCAAAGAGTAGAAGAAAATTTACTTTGTAGCTTCTACATTGTGCTTTTCGCAACCCAAGGCACTTTACAAGCAGTGAAGTATTTAAGTGCGGTCATCTGTGTCGGAAACATGACGGTGAGATTAAGAATAGCAAGATCCCAAAATAGCTAGGAAATAAAGATAAGATCATCCTTTATGTTAGATGATGGATAAATACTGAATTCTTCAACTTTTGTTCAAATAGTGTCATGAGTTTCTTTTACATCTACTTGAGAAGGCAAACAGGGCCTCAGTGAAATGTCTCTTCAGAAAGATGGCATCCAATCAGACTGTATTCCCTCAGTATACACAAACGTACAAATTAGGAGCAGGCCACTTGGCCTTTTGGGCCTGCTCCACCACTCGATAAGATGATGGCTGATCTGAATACTCCACATTCCCACCTAACCCAATGAACCTTTCACCTCCTGGCTTATCAAGAATCTATTTACCTCTGCCTTAAAAACATTCAAAGACTTTGTTTCCACTTTCTTTTTGAGGAATTGAACTCTCAACCCTCTAAGAAAAATGATGGCCCGGTGGTGTTATCAGCACATTTTGTAAATGGAGTTAGAGCTGAATTAAGCCACACAGTTGTGAGTGTATGTGGAGTATAGTAAAGGGCTGTCCTGATATACAGCTATTTCTGAGATGTTACTTATATCCACTATAGTGAAGACTTACGTTGAATAGCAGTTCAGTTCATCAGACATCCACTAATTTTCCATTATTATTTCCCCAGACTCACTTCTATAAGATTAACATTTACTTTGTTTACTCTTTTTAAAAAAAATCCACAGGAATTTTCATTTTGTTTTAATATTTCTAGCTAACTTACCCTCTCACTTTGATTCATTCCTTCTTATTAATTTTTCAGTCAATCTTTGTTTTTTAATATTCTGTCCAGTCTACTTCAATACTTGACTGAAGTGCCAGCCTACATAAGTGTGCTCAAGTTTCCAGAGTGGGACTTGAACCTGGAAATTTCTACTACTGAGGTAAGGGGCTGAACCATGGCTGACATCTGAAGTGCAGTGTTGTGAAATGTGTTCTTAAAGAATCGAAAACATCCTGTCTCCCCTCAGCCTGCAACCCTTTTCTTGAATTTGTACAGGTAGATGGGCTGAAGATGCTGCGGGGCAGCTACATGTTTCGCTTTCCTTCACTGATGTGCCTCTGTGCCCCGTTCAGTGTGCTCCATGGGTTAGTTGCATGCCTCTAGGCATGTAAACATTTTCCGCATTTTGAAACCCTATCTTACCCCCAAGGGTCAAAATAACTTTTCACTCAGTGATGCTCAAATTTCTGCTCATTTAGACTAAATGAATTGGCTGCCTTGTTCTGGGTAAGATCACAAAGCCTGCTGTTGAAATTAAGCATGACCCTTTGATCAGTTTGTCATGGGGTTGGTTCAGGATTCACACCAAGTTTTCTTAATTCTGTGTTTCTTTTCATTCATCTGCCTTTTTAATCTATTTAGCCCTCAAGGCTGTTGTTATTGGAGATGCCATGCCCTTTAAGAGAGTGAGTGATTAAATCGCATATGCTCCCTGAGCTCTCCAGTATGCACTGGAGACTGTAAACCCTTGGCTGGAGAGGCAAAGATCAACATAAGTCATTCGGAAAGACTGTCTTATGTTGAACGATGTTCAGTGGTTTGACTGAGACCTAAGCTGTCGTTTCAATGCTGAAAAATGCTGATTCTGATTTATGTAATTTTCTACATTTCGAGTGAATTGCAAACGAATGTTTAAAATTGAATGTGTCACCACGTGTGTGTGACAAACAGCAATGATCTCAGCATGATGTGAGTTTTCATTCATTTATTTGAAATAACCCATCGTGGGTTATAAATATCATCAGATTTACATAACTCTGCTTCAGGGAAAAAAAATGGATGTCTTCCACCTATTCTTTGAGGTGCCCGGCCCTTTCCCTTTCCGCATCCCTCCCACCCTTGACCTATTTGAATGGAATATCAAATTCCCAGTGGAAACAAAACAAAGGAATTGTTCAAAATTTCACTGAAGCTAGAAATAATTGGTGGACATAGAAAAAAGGTTGATGTGTGGAGAATTGTAACTTGATATTTCACTCCCTGTTCTTGTGTCCAAAAAAGGTGATGTAGCCATGTATGGACTGTTTGCACTCGAGTGCAATCTGTGCTGTGAGAGTTTAACATTTTTATTGTTCCTCCTGGGCCAAAAGCAATTTTCTAAAGAAGGTTGGTTTTAATATTGTGTCTTGGCTTCCAACATGCAAAGATATGGGAGAAAAGTAATGTAAGTTTTATTTCACATTTCATGAAGTTCACCTGTACCAGGTATAATCTAATTCCAAGAAAGACAACAGAGCATTTCCATCCAGGGTGGGGTGTGTACAAATTATTCTTGTTTACATTTCCAATTGGGCTCCTTAATCCTAACAAGTGCAGATATAAACATGTGGACACATGCCCATGTTTTGGGCACAGGGTAATACATAATCTGCTGATGTACAGCCTAGTACTTTTGTGACATTCTCCTCGACCCTTCCACTTGGGATCATGGGGTGGGTGTGGTCTAACAAAATGGCCTGAGGACTGATTGGCTTGTGAGTTACCAATATGGGTTAGAACCCAAAATCAAACGACATCTCTTAATTTATACAGCACATTTCATGATGTGGGATAACATAGAACATGTGATGCCATTCTAAACTACTCCAAAACACTTTATGATCTGTTAAATACTGAACTGCAGATCATTGTAATACTGACCTGTTTTTAATGATCTTGTTTGAGGGATGAAATGTTGATGGACACCAGACAGAACACCCCTGCTATTTGAATGGGATCTTTTACACCCCCCTGAGAGAGCAGACTAAGGTCCTGATTAATATATTGTCTGCTAGATTGCAATTCTGGTGCTCCCTCAGTGCTTAGTTAAGAGTTCGCTAGCTCTGGAATGAGATTTGACCCATTACCTTCGAAAGAAGAATATTAGCTTATAATATCAGCAAGTTTCAGCCCTTCATGAAGGGCTAGATAGGGTGGATACAGACTGGACCTATCCCCATTGCTGTGCAATCTAAAACCAGGGAACACAGAAAAACTCGCAGGACTGAGACAAGGACTTGTTTCACTGAGGGTGGGGAATCTTTGTGCCTGACCTGCTGTGGTGTTCCAGCAATAAAGTTTCAACTGTGCAATCTAAAACCAGGGAACACAGAAAAACTCGCAGGACTGAGACAAGGACTTGTTTCACTGAGGGTGGGGAATCTTTGGAATACTGTACACCAGAGATCTGAGGAGGCTCAGTCCTTAAGTAATTTGAAATCAGAAATTAGTAAATTTAAAACTATCTGTTGACTTCAAGGGATATGGGAATGGCATGGAAATATGGCATTGACTGAGATGATCAGTTTGATCTGCAATGGGGGAGCAAGCTTGAGGAGCTGAATGGTCTTCTGCTCCAATGAGATGGTCAGGATTCTGGAAAATAGGGGGTGATGATTGCGATAGAGCAAATATAATAAGCCTAACTTTTCATCATGTTGAACTTTGTCATTGAAAATAAAGGAAATGGATTAAATATTGTAAATGCTGACAATGGACTTGTTGGTAATTAGATTCTTAGAATCTGATCAAATGTTGGAGCACAGGAATTGCTGTTGCAAATGAGTTGCTGATCTTTGCACAAACCAAGCCAAATCAAATCAATGGGAATGCTGCAAATGTGAAGATTTCCTAAGAATTGGAGTTGTCAACCTGAGATCAGCAGCTTTACTGAAGGGTACTCTAGATAATGAGAGTAGTTAATGTTTCCCCCCACAAATTGACATGGCTGATGAATTGACAGGAAATTTTATTTATTAAAAGCATATCCAAGCCATCAAAATGGGACTCACCACAGCGGCATCTGTTTATCCCGCAGTTAGAAATTCTGAAGTGCAGCAAGGAAAGGAGAAACGGGTTACAAAATGGTCCTACAAATTAACCAATGAACAGATTCCCTGATGCAGTAGTTTCAAAGCAGAGACAGAATGTGGCATTAAAGAGGCATTAACATTGGCAGTCTCTGCTTCATTTTTAAGACCCTCTGCAGCAGGCCACCAGGTGTAGGAGATTTGGAATAATGTTCTCCAGTCCTTTTCAGCCAACTCTAAGTTTAAGATGCTAGTTTCATATCTTAATTGCTCCCAGCCTACCTGAATCTGAAATTATCATGTTCAGTTCATTCTTAGCATGAGGATCCTACACTACGTTGTCATGAGTTAATCCTGTCCCATAACACATCACTCTGTCTAAAATAGCCAACACCACAGTTCCACTCCATTCTCCAATGGCTAGATAGTCCGTCTGTAGTGTAATCAGGGTCCTATGGAATCCCAGATATAACAGACTCTGAGGGATATGCCAAGGAAATTGTAGAATCTGCTGGGCAGTTCCATGAGGGTGGAAGCCTCTGAAAATATACAATTAAATCAGATAATTTGGAGGGTTCCGCTGCAGACTAAAAAGAAATCATCCAACCCAACCAACCTATCCTGAACACCCCATCATCTATTTGATCCTTTTCCCTACTTGTGCCCTGGCACCATATTTACATGGCATCCTGGGACTCTACCCCGACTCACTTTACATGCTAACCTTACATTTATCTTATGGACCTAACCTCACATGAGCTGTCATGGTGCTTTTCCGTGATGCTGAGCATTTAAAGCACAGGATATAAAAACTAATTCCGTGAAAAGGTGGAGCGGGAGGGCTTCGTTTGACTTCCTCAACTGTCCTTTGCTATGAGGACCTGTCGGATTTCAATTATGCTCTGCATTTCTGAGGAAGAAACCCTGATCATGTCAAAAATCTGCAGCTCATTCCTAACATAAAATTAAGTAGCAGCAGAGTAAAAATCTGACTAACAATCAGAGTAACAATCATTCTTTGGATAATCTTATCTATTGTTCTTAAAATAAATTATTCCAAATGCACTGTATTAACTCCTCTGTTGCTACATGGACTCTTCCAGTCTCTGATGATTACAGTCTCCCAAGATTATAGTACTTTTCTTCAAGTCCCCATACTGTATGACAGAGTGTAACTACTATTATTTGGGCCTATAAACAAGTGAATTTTTTTAACTTTTGCTATTTCATCTCTCTATCCAAATTGATTTTGTATTTTGATCTTTTGGACCAAGATCTTTCTCTTTACTGTGTGGATCCCACCTGTTATTAGCAGAACCATCCACCTCCTTTTCTTCCAGAATATCAACTCCCTTAAAATATTCAAATTCCAGCCCTGGGTCATCTTGCAATCAGATCTCTGTAATGACTGTCATATACATGTATTACTATTTGTGTTATTAATTTCTTTATGTTACACTGCTGCATGCATTCTGAAAAAAATTGTCTTTTAATTCTGTCTTTTTAAACATTGGTGCACTGTGTTATAGTTGTACACTGGCCCTCCTGTCACCCTCTGGTTATCATTACCCCAGCACTAGCTAGCACTACTGCCTTCTCGTTTTTCTTTCTGTATCTTCCCTTGCGTGAATCTTCCATCCCCACTATTTGGTTTGGTTTGCTGGACTAAATTGGTGTTGTCCATGTCAACAAAAGTCACAGTTAGACAGGGTGGTCAAGAAGGTGTTTAGTATACTTTGCTTTCTTGTTCAGACCTTTGAATATGGGAGTTGGGATGTCACGTTGAGATTATACTGGATGGGGGTGAGGCCTTCTTTGGAGTACTGTGTTCAGCTCTGCTTCTCAGTTAAAGGAAAGATATTGAACTGGAGAGGGTTCAGAAACACTTTACCAGGGTGTTGCCAAGAATGGAGGGTTTGAGATATGAAAGTGGACGAGAAAGGCTGGGAATCTTTTCACTGGTGTGTAGGAGGTTGAGGGGTTGACTTTATTGAAGTTTATAAAATCATGAAGGATAAAGGTAAGGTGAATGACAAGGGTCTTTTCCCTAGAGTGAGGGAGTTCAAAACTGGAGACAAAATTTGGAGGTGAGAGGAGAAAGCTTTAAAAAGGACAGGAGGGGCACTCTTTTTACACAGTGGTTTGTGGTGGAATTAACTGCCAGAGAAAGTAGATACAATGCTTAAAAGACATTTGGATAAGTTTATGAATAGGAAAAGTTTGGAGGAATATGGGTGAAACGCAGGCAACTGGGACCCGCTTAATTTGGGAACGTGGTCAGCGTGGACTAGCTGGACTGAAAGGTCTGTTTCTATGCTGTATGACTCTAAACGCCTCCCTTTAATTATGGTGCTCTCACCCAGCCTTGGGGCCTCTCCACTCCCTGCAATGTGCAACATTTGAAGTCGGATCCTTGCAGACAAATTTCTCCTTTGAAACTTGGCACAATTCACTGTCTCACAATGTTTCTGAAATGGCTTATTTGGCAATGGTCTATTTTGTCTTGTACCATCAGTATTTCTTCTCTTGATTCAGAGCCTTTTTTATATATAATTTTTTAAAAGTTCCCAGCTGGATGAAACTTTTTTTTCCTGATTTTCTTTTAAATTGGAAATAGAGAGCACAGTGGTGATACAATATGTAAAGTACAGTACTGAGGCAATTGGGCACTCCAACTTGTCACTTGATCCCATCCCCAAATTGCAGTATACTGGATCTTGGCATGTTCCACTGCAGTACAGTGGCAGAAGATGGGGCTCCATGAGTTTTGTGGGGAGAGAAGTAAATGAAGGGGAATTGTCTCTAGGTCCCTAGCAATGACTTGGTATGGAGCTAAGAATAACTTGACCATGCATGTTGCATGGCCTCTGGGCTAAAGAAGTGGTGGGGAGGAACCTTGTATTTTGGACTCTACCCATTTTGACATCCCTGTATTTATTACGTCAGCTTCTGAATAGATGCGCATGCTTAAATTGATTTTCGGTGTCAATGGTGTAACCTTTGTGGAAAGTTGTTATGAATTGATTTCTGCTCAAGTTAATGCGCAGGCTTCATGTGTTCCTCACTGGTGCTTTAGCTGCATGGTTAGTATTGCTCTGGCACTGTTCATATCACAGGAAACCACTGGGACAGTGTGATATCTGTACGCTTTGGCTGGGTGGGGGTGATAATAGGAGGATGTGCATACTTGATGCACAATTACCTTGCATAATGAGTGCTAGATCGACTAAACAGACTTTTATTTTCAAATTACCAAAGTTACTTTACAGAAGGGTCCATGAATCACTTTCTTTATTGTTTTGGGCCAATTTAAATATTGTGCAGCTTGCATGGGACCAGTGTGCTTTCTTCAGGCTTGTGCATCCTGGCACAGCTACAGCATTTTACAATGGCAGTATTTCAGTGCAGCCAACAAAACTGAATGCTCCAGTAACTGAGACTCCAGTGTTGCTGATAATTTATTACACTATGTACATTTGCACTTTCTATCTGGCAGTGGAGAATTGTATGTCCTCTCTGTTTTTAAATGTGTATCCTTGATTTAAGCACCATGTGTCATCCTCCAGCTGAAAAGAGAGGCAGGTGGCTTGTTCCCTTCACCTCTGTCATTACCATCATAACTTATCCCGCAGTAAAGCGGGTCCAAGCTGATTTTTTTTCCCTATGCCTACAACCTTCTCTTCCTTGCCTCGAATATTGTTCCAACAACAGCCCCCAACATCATCAGTGTCCAACAGCACTGCTATTGAAGGGTTCGACATAAAGGAAGTCTTCCATCAGGCCCAGCATGAGAGCTGATGTTGGAAAAGTTACGTCACTGCACATAATTCGTACTTTGTTGCTCTGTATTTCTAATCTTGGCTTTGTAGTGCATCATTTGATACATAAACAGGTGGCAGGAACCAGGTTTGGAGGAAAGAAGAAAGGCCTATGCAATGAAGCCTTTTTCTGTTGGGGTTGGTTTGCTGTACAATAAACTGTACTCCTGGTCTGAGCAAAGTACTTGCAATATGTATATTATGTTGCTGGAGGATTGTTATTAAACAGCTGCACATGTATTCCACGATTACCAAAGGATCTCATGAGCTTTTGACAATTTATTGATTTATCTCCCATAGTTGTTTATCTTCATGGAATTTTGATTAGATTTAGTTGGTTCAAGGGATGTCTGGTCATTTAAATGCGATAGTGACCTCTTTAGTGGTTTGCAAAGGTGCATTTCTAATAAAAAGAAGTACCCCTCACAGATTGTATGTTTGTCTTCCTGCAGTGAGCTCAGTCTTGTTGCTATGGTGAGATGTGTCTCATTTGTACAGCTGACTGCTGAATATCCAATCTTAAATTCAAATCATGCCTTGCTATACTACATATCTGTTGCAATGTACCTTGAGCATACTTATAGTATTCAACAAGATTCAAAAGTTGTGTTGATTTCACTGTGGGGGAAGGATCACAACTTCTATAACAGGCTAAGTCTATAGGCTTAAAGCAATGGCTATCAAATACAATTGAGATTTTGATAAAGTATTAGCTCAGAGGAAATAATAAGTAGTTTTTGCAGGACTGATGCCTGTCCTTGCAGATGCATTGAGTGGGGAGCCACTCTAGATTTGGTGCTGAGATCTAAGCTGATCTTAGTCTAAAATGAGAACATGGAAATGTCCCTGAAACGCAGTGACTTAAGTGTCTGTGATGCAAGAAAAACAATTGAGATGTTAGGTCAGCAATGGTCATCAAAAATGCTGTTTGCCCATGTCTTAAATTGCACCAAGACCCATTTTCTCATTACAGCTGTGCTCACTGACCTAAATTAGCTGACCATCAAGTAATGCCTCAGTTTTAAAATTATAACTCGTGTTTTTCAAATCTCTTTTGTTGTCTTTTCACTCTTACCCACTTTCTGCAATCTCCTCCTGCCCCACAAAACTGAGATATCTGTACACTACTAATTCTGACCTCTTAGCCAGGGGGGTTTTGTTTAAATTTTTAAACTAGGCGGGTTGACTCTGATCCGTCAGGATATTACTCTGAGAAAGGAATCAGCAAATGGTTGTCACTTATTTTTTGAGTTGATTCAGGCGCAGTGCATGGGCATGTTCTTTCTGTCTGCAAAGATCATGCCCCTGTGTTAATTTATTTATCTTCTATTAAATGTATGTACACACAGTGTCAGCCTGACTGACCATCCTGAGTTGGTTGTGAGTACAATTCCTTGTACAGTCAAGATTATCCAACAAGTGCTGTCCTATTGCAGATTCATACATAATCTTAAAACACTGTATTGAGAGTTTTTCAAGCCTGGGTAGGTTGGGTATGGTCAGTGTTGATAAAATGTGGACTCTCTTGCTTCTCAGATGCTGAGTGACCTGCTGTGCTTCTTCCATTAGCACACTTTATGGACTTTGACTTCTCCAGCATCTGCAGTCCTCACTATCTCCTGGGTATGGTCAGTACCTTGCTTGTTGAAGGGAGATTCAGTGGGCATGATCACCCAGTCTTTGAGAAGCATGGCCTACATATGGCATCACACCAGCACTAAACTTCTTTCTTTTGTAACTTATTCACCGGATGTGAATGTCACTAGCCAGGCCAATATTTGTTGTTCATCCCTGATTATTCAGATGGTAGTTTAGAGCCAGCCATATTGCTGTGGGTCTGGAGTCCATGTAGGCCTGACCAGGTAAGGATGGGAGATTTCTTTCCAGACATTAATGAACCAAATAGGATTTTCCAAAAGTTAGCATCAGTTTCTTGGTCATATTAGATTCTTCATCTCAGATTTTTAAAAAAAATCCACCATCTGCCATGGCAGGATTTGAACCTGATTCCCCAGAACATAGGTCTCTAGATTAAAAGTATAGTAATATTCATATGCATATTGGGCACAACATCTTTTTTTGTCTTAAATTGTGTGACACTGCATGACAGTATCTCAACCAATCAACACACTCCATTCTTGTGGTATAAATGCTGGTTTTCTCTTTGAAAATGTAGTCTTGTGAAATGCTGATGGATGCAAAAAAAACTTTCTTTTCAGCAATTCTCTGATAGATCTATACTAGACAAAATGCAAAGTAGACTGGTGTAAGATATTTTGATGCTGGAAGTAGTAAAAGAGGAAATGTCACAGCATGGTGGCTCAGTGGTGGCGGCACGATCGCTCAGTGGTTAGCACTGCTGCCTCACAGCACCAGGAACCCAGGTTCAATTCCAGCCTTGGGCGACTGTCTGTGGAGTCTGCACATTCTCCCCATGTCTGCATGGGTTTCCTCTGGGTGCTCCGATTTCCTCCCACAGTCCAAAGATGTGCAGGTCAGGTGAATTGCCCATGCTAAATTGCCCGTAGTGTTAGGTGCATTAGTCAGAGGGAAATGGGTCTGGGTGGGTTCCTCTTCGGAGGGTCAGTGTTAACTGGTTGGGCCGAAGGGCCTGTTTCCACACTGTATGAAATCTAATCTAATCTAAATTAAGGCCAATCTCCCAAATGTTTTGCATGTTAGCTATAGGAGAGGCTACAGCAGATGATCAAAGAGATGGTGCTTACAATACAAGAACCTCTAAGCAATGCATAACATCAATCACAACACAGAATCCTGAACCTTATTGCAAAACTAACACCGAAGCCCATAATGGTTACACTCAAACAACAGCACTCTTGGTCAACCCTCTCATTAAATACTGTCACAGATATTTAGGACTTAATTGGTTTGTGACTGATCAAAGTGGTATATTTTTAGGAGGGAGTTGAATGACTTTGGGCCTGAGAGAAGATGGGTGAAGTGATAGATGCATTTGTGTCACTTAACAACTATCTAAGCATTTGGGGCAATGTACAAAAGAGTTATCAGTTTGAGCCTCATGTCAGAGAATTTAGGCTCCAAAATGAGAAGAAATCTCGCAAAGGAATGAGAGATAACAAGCATGTTTCGAAAAGGTTAATCAGGAGCACTGTATTAAGTTGAACTTTGGATAGAGGGCAAAGGGAAACTTGGGCTAATGTTGAAATGTATCTTCGCACACAGTGAGAGTGATGCTGGAATGATGACCTGTCTTTTTGTCCAATTTTAACCCTATTGACTTCGTAGAGGTTACTAAATAGCAATCAGCTGAAAGTGACTTGACCAACCTTTTCTATTTAATTTTCTTTTTAATGCAGAGGCAGTGAAGTCAAAAGTAGCAGTTGGAAAACCTATGATTTATGTCCATGTATTTTTAAAAACAATACAGATGTTAGACTATAAAATGGTAGAAAAACTTTTGAACTCCATTGATTCTGCTTCTGACAGTCCCAGCATTCTTTACAATGTTCCCACATATGTGACCCTTGTGACCTCCTCCCAAGATGTTTCCTCTGATGGAAATAACGCTGTGAAAGCTGTTTGTTAACCCCAAGGGCTGCATTGCAATTCCTGCAGTAATGAAAATGGAACCAGCTCTCTGTATAGTGGGTCAGATTCTTTCGTAGTAAACTCTCATTGTCCGAAAGAGTGCAGGAAGATTAGTGCAGGAATGGGGGGAAAAAAAAGCCAACAAATTCTGCATTAGTTCATTGAGATTGTGAGCTTTGCACGGACAACATACATGATACATTGGTTTACATGGAGCATATTGTTGGTGATGGCAAGATGTTTCCCTTAATTCCTGCCTTGAGCGTTTTTTTTTTGCCTGTTTTTCACAAACATTTTCTCTGTCTATTAAGAAGTGCTTTTGTTGGACATCACAAAGGGAGCCCAGTGCTTGAGGCGAACTCTATTCGGCAGGCTAATAGCATAGCAATCTCACTTTCCACAGCTTTATAAGCATCAAAATAAATGCCATGTGTAGACACATTGTAACATTGACAGTAGGGCATGACCTCTGCATAGAAGCTGGCATTGGTATTCCAGAACTTGTCTGCACCAGTCACTGACTGTCACATGTTTGGAACGCAATTGGTTTGTGACTGATGCAAGTGACAGATTTGAGGGGGTCGGTGGATTCGGGCCCCAGGAGGAGATAGAGAAAGTGATAGATACATTTGTGTGTGTTTGTGTGTGTGTGTGTGTGTGTGTGTGTGTGCATGTGTATATGTAAAAACACACACACACACACAGTTATTTTTCCTTGATGCCTGCCTAGGAATAATAAAGGCCAACAGTAAAAATGTGGCCTCATAATATTTAATCTAAGGAATGAAACAGTGGCTGTACAACTCATTCCCTCAGTGGAGAAAGTGAGGTCTGCAGATGCTGGAGATCAAAGTTGAAACTTTATTGCTGGAACAGCACAGCAGGTCAGGCAGCATCCAGGGAACAGGAGATACGACGTTTCGGGCACAGGCCCTTCTTCAGGAAACTTCTATGTGACAATAGCATACAATCTCCTGTTCCCTGGATGCTGCCTGACCTGCTGTGCTGTTCCAGCAATAAAGTTTCAACCTCATTCCCTCAGTGCTCCTGGAAATGAGACACGCAGAATTATCCCAGGGACGGAGTAAACAAGGTGTGGTTATCTTAAAATGCTTTGCTTTTATTTGTAAGTTACCTCTCTTCCAGGACTCGACTCTATATGTTTATAATGTTGAGACTTCTTGTTCAGCGTGAGATTAAAAAGCATAATGGTGTATTTTCTGAGATGTCTGCTGTGGAGAGGTACAGAGTACAGCTAGCTCTCTGCTGTGGTGGATCATTAGTTTGCTGGTGTTTCTGAGTAGATTTTTGACACTGTTGATTGCGAATCATTGGAGAGCAAGTTAGGCTCAGGTACATAGTCATCTTTCAGCTGTAACATGAACTGGAATTAATGTGTGGTTGTTAAATGTGATCAAAACCACAGGTCTCAGTTTCAATTAAATAACTGTCTCTGTGAACAATGCACGTGCTGTTAGCTGAGGTCTTTCAAGCAAAACCAAAACCTTGAATCTGCTGCCTCCGTGAGACAGTTGGTGCTTTAGAGCTGCTGCATTTGCTACTCTGCAGGGCCGTACTTTATCTTTTGCCGCACTGTGGAAACTGTGTACAATAAAATTATTCAGAAATATCAGTTTTGGAAATCCCCCCCAGGTCAAATCTTGTCATTTCAGCTATGGCTTCAACCTGGTTCATTGTGTGTTGCTACATTCTGTTGCAAACTCAAAATATCTCATGGCATCAGTTTCACTCACCTGGCTGCGATGAACCTGCACCTCTTTAAACACCTTTGCCAAAAGGATAGTCAGGGGAGGAATTTGACATTAGGTGTACAGAGTAGGAAGGAGTGTGTGTGGGGAGAAACAAGGCCAAGTACAAAGCAGGCTTTCTCCCCTAATTGATGTAAGAGTTTTATGTTTTTCTTAGCCTCCACGGGAAGACCACATGTTGGCACCAGCACTGGGGAGCTTCTTGAGCTCATGCATGAAGCATCATGAAAGTGTGGAATATGCTAGATGGACCTGTCCATCAATTTACGGTGTCCCATAGTTCCAGTTCTTCATTCAGAATGGATGAATGTTTCACTGAGAAATATGGTTATTGAGATTCCTTAAGACCTGCTTGTGTGTAAAATGGTCATTTTAATCAGTTTCTCGCATTGAGAAATGTCAAACTTTCACTGCTGGATTTTTATGAAAGAGAGGGCTGTTCAGTTTATGTAATGCTTTCATGGCCTCAGGACATTCAAAAGTCCTATATTTCTACTTAATATTGTTTTAACTACAGCCACTTCATGTAGATAAATCATTGCATTGTTTGTTTGGGTGATATGTTTGACGGGTATGTTTCCCAAGGGGTTGGAAGATCACTCTGCTTAACCTTGGGTCATTGAGTGAGATTCATTTGATTAGGCAGATGTGGCCTTTAACTAACAACCCAGCCTTATGGACTGGTCATCCAATAATACAGCACTCCCTCAGACACCAGTGCAGTATAACCTTCTTAATTGAAATATGTGCACAGAAGCTGTGGTGGTTTCCTGCTGAGGAGGCTGAGACTAGCTGAGGTCTCGAATGTGAAACATTTCTTTCTGATGCATAAGAAAAGCCCAAGCCTGCCTTAGTGTAAACTTCTGTCCTCGACCCTGACCAAGCTAACTACTAACCCTAACCCTAACCGAGTACCAAAGACCATTCCAGGGTTCCCATTGTTGCCTTCCCACTTGGGGTTGAACGGGAAGCAAGAGGTGTTGAGGGGCTCATATCTCCTGGACCTCCTGCTGCAGAAGGCCTGACGATTTGCCATCTGTTCAGATCCTGGCAGGGAGTTAACACAGGAGCTTTCCTGTTTTAGTTGAAAATATTACTGCACTTTCTTAATGTGAATTAATTTTACAGTATTTCCCAACCTGGTGAACTCTATAAAGGCTGCATTTTATAGCAGATTGTGCTCTATATAATTTATTGTTTGAGTGATCAGTTGCCTTTTGCTGATTCACTGTTGAATATTTGAAATAGTTTCAAGGCTTTGCATATGCTTTTAAGGTGTGTGTGTGTGTAGGGGTTACAGTAACCATCTTCAGTACTACTCCGTGCAAGCCTCAAAATAGTTGTTTAGAATAGTGAATTCCTTTTCCTGCTCTGTTTCTGCAGCTCCTTTCCTGGTGGTATTGACCCCTTGTTACAATGTGTGTCGATGTGAATCTGCTGCTCAGCAATACTAATTTTAAAGAGAAGTATGCAACTGATTTGTATGAATTACAAAATCCAACCAAATACTAAAATGGAATTTTATCACTCGGCTACTTTTGGAGATAACTCTCCAGCAGAGTTCTGACACACATTGACCAACTCTGCCATTCAGTCCAGTTACTCTGTTCTGTTCCACTGTTTAGTGAGATCATGGCTGATATGTGTCTTAATTTCATCCAGCCACCTGGACTCCTATCCCTTAATACCCCTGAACAGCAAAAATCTATTCATCTCCAATTTTTTGAGTAACCATCTGTTGCCGTTTGTTCCACACTTCCTTTTGCATGAGTAAATGTTTTCTCACCTCTGTCCTGAATGGCCTGTCTCTGATTTTGTTTTCTTGCCAAAGGTGGTATTTATTCAACTTCTTTCCAAATCCTAAAAGACCCCATCAGAGTTCTCCTTGGTTTTATATACTGGGAATACAGTCCTATTTTGGCAAAAGTGAGGACTGCAGATTAGAGTAGAGAGTGTGGTGCTGGAAAAGCACAGCAGGTCAGGCAGCATCCAAGGAGCAGAAAAATAACAGTTCCGTTATTCCCGAAGTCATTGTGATAGTTAAATATTTTCAAATAAATTCTCCAGTTTACCTAATTTCCAGACCTACATTGTTAAGCATGGAGTCCGGTTTCTGTACTTAACAAGAATTGCTATTTGTGATAAGTAAATAGATCTTAGCTACAGGTAAGCAGTTATAAAGTTAAACAGCATTAAACTCTAATCCCCTTTAAAAACAGTATGTTAGGGTGAAAGGAAAGGCTGGCAGGTGAAGGGAATGCTGGATGACTAGAGAAATTGAGGTTTTGGTCAAGAAAGAAGAAAGCATATGTCAGGTATGAACAGCAGAGATTGAGTGAATCCTTAGATTATAAAGGCAATAAGAGTATAGTCGAGGGGAATCAGGAGGGCAAAAAGTGGACATGAGATAGCTTTGGCAAATGGGAGAATCCAAAGAGATTTTAGAAATGTATCAAGGGCAAAAGGGTAACTAGGGAGAGAATAGGACTCGAAGATCAGCACGGCAGCCTATATGTGGAACTGCAGGAAATGGGGGAGATACTAAACAAGTATTTTGCATCAGTGGAGAAGGACATGGAGGATACAGAATGTTGGGAAATAAATGGTAACATCTTGAAAAATGTCCTTATTACAGAGGAGGTGGTGCCGGATGTCTTAAAAAGCATAAAGGTGGATAAATCCCCAAATCCTGATCAGATGTACCCTCAAACTCTGTGGGAAGCTGGGAAAGTGATGGCTGTGGGCCTTTTGCTGAGATATTTGTATCATTGATAGTCATAGGTGAGGTGCCAGAAGACTAGAGAATGGCTAACATGGTGACACTATTTAAGAAAGGTAGTAAGGAAGCCAGGGAAATGTAGACCGGTGAGCCTGACGTCAGTAGTGGGCACATTGTTGGAGGGAATCCTGAGGGACAGGATTTACATGTGTTTGGATAGGCAAGGACTGACTAGGATAGTCAACATGGCTTTGTGCGTGGGAAATCATGTCTCACAAACTTGATTGAGTTTTTTTGAAAAAGTAGCAAAGAGGATTGATGAGAGCAGAATGGCAGACAAGATCGATGTGGATTTCAGTAAGGCATTTGACAAGGTTTGTTATGGTGGACTAGTTAGCAAGGTTAGATCTCATGGAATACAGGGAGAACTAGCCATTTGGATACAGAACCGGCTCAAAAGTAGAAGACAGAGGGTGTTGGTAGAGGGTTGCTTTTCAGACTGGAGGTCTGTGACCAGTGGTGTGCCACAAAAATCAGTGCTGGTCCACTACTGAACGTAGGAAGTATCATTAGTAAGTTTGCAGATGACACTAAAATTGGAGGTGTAGTGGACAGTGAAGAAGGTTATCTCCGAGTACAACGGGATCTTGATCAGATGGACCTATGGGCCGAAGAGTGACAGATGTAGTTTCATTTAGATAAATGCAAGGTGCTGCATTTTGGAAAGGCAAATCAGGGCAGGACTTATACACTTAATGGGAAGGTCCTGAGGAGTGTTGCTGAACAAAGAGACCTTGGAGTGCAAGTTCATAGTTCCTTGAAAGTGGAGTCGCGGGTAGATAGGATAGTGAAGAAGGCATCTGATATGCTTTCCTTTGTTGGTCAGAGTATTGAGTACAGGAGTTGGGAGGTCACGTTGCAGCTGTACACGATAATGGTTAGGCCACCTTTGGAATATTGTGTGCAATTCTGGTCTCCTTCCCATCAGAAGGAAGTTGTGAAGCTGGATAGGGTTTTTGATTAGATTAGATTCCCTACAGTGCAGAAACAGGCCCTTCAGCCCAACAAGTCCACACTGACTCACCCAGACCCATTCCCCTACTCACGCACCTATCACTATGGGCAATTTAGCATGGCCAATTCACCTGACCTGCACATCTTTGGACTGTGGGAGGAAACTGGAGCACCCGGAGGAAACCCACGCAGACTCTGGGAGAATGTGCAAACTCCACACAGACAGTCGCCCAGGGCTGGAATTGAACCCGGGTCCCTGGTGATGCGAAGCAGCAGTACTAACCACTGAACCACTGTGCCGCCCTGTTCAGAAAAGGTTTACAAGGATGTTGCCATGTTGGAGGGTTTGAGCTATAGTGAGAGGCTGAGGGGTGACCTTATAGAGGTTTATAAAATCATGAGTGGCATGGATAGGATAAATAGACAAAGTCTTTTCCCAGGATTGGGAAAGTCCAGGACTAGAGGTTTAGACTGAGGGGAAAGATTTAAAAGGGAACTATGGGCAACTTCTCCATGTAAAGGGTGGTGCAAATGGAATGAGCTGCCAGATGAAGTGGTGGAGGCTGGTACAATTGCAACATTTAAAAGGCATCTGGATGGGTATATAAATAGGAAAGGTTTGGAGGGATATGGGCCAAGTGCTGGCAAATGGGACTAGTTGAGGTTAGAATATCTGGTCAGCATGGACAAGTTGGACCAAAGGGTCTGTTTCTGTGCTGTAAACCTCCCTGACTCTATAACTCCCATAATGCACATTCAGATGTTGATGGGAAAACTAGAAAAGAAGTTGAGTAGTCTTTGCTCACAAGGTCTGTTGGGTTGGTTGTTGCTGATTAAAAGGCTTTTACTTGCTGATTAAAAGGCTTTTAAAAGACTGGTTTGCTAGAGTCACAGGGTGTTCCGACCTGAAGCCTCCATTCCCTGCTGCTCTGATGTTCCTTCACCTGCCGTGCTTTCTTCAGTTCCACACTTTATCGACCCCAAGAGGCATAGGGTGGATGGTTCACTTGTAAATGTTCACTGATCAATTAACAGTCACAACTTATAGAGTCATTAAAAGAAAGAAACTGGTTTTCTAAAGATTTAATATGGATTTCAACGAAGTCAGAAGTCTCATAACACCAGGTTATAGTCCAACAGGTTTCTTTGAATTCCACCTGATGAAAGAGCAGTGCTCTGAAAGCTTGTGATTTCAAATAAACCTGTTGGACTATAACCTGGTGTAGTGTGACTTCTGACTTTGTCCACCCCAGTCCAGCTCTGGCACCTCCACATCATGGATTTTTACTGCAGAGAACAGAGAAACAGCTCCTAAACTGATGGAGATCTGACCACTTTTCTGTATTTTGTTCCCAGACCCAAGCTGCTCAGTTACCTAAGAACCAATGTCACAGTAGTTGGCAGACAAAGGGCCCTTTATCATTGATAAAAGGTCACTAGTCTATAGACCAGTCAATTTCTTATTGTCAACCAAAGCTCCATTCATAAAAAGTTCTTGGCTCCAGTCCATTGTGAAAATCACTGTAACCCACAGTTATGCAAAGTGTTGATTATCAAATGTCTTGCTCTTGCTTTCCAACCAAGTAATCCTTAGTCTTTTAAACCATTCTTCCTCATTTAAGTCCAACATTTTAAAAAGCATAAAAATACCTGGTCTTTACATTTCTAAGTTCTAATGTGCAGTCTGTATGCAGTGACCCAGATGCAGTCTAACTTAAACTATAGTACTGCTGTCGCAAAATGTGATTTAACATATACAGACCATTCAAAAAACAATGATATTTTTAAGACTATGGTATTTGTGGAGATCTCCTTGTTGTGTTGAAACTTCTGTTTTAAAATAATTATGAAATGAGCTGTGGGCCATCTTCTACTGGCACTACCATTCTGAGTGTAAAAAAGTTTCTAATGCTCAAGTGATAAAATTCTCAATAAGCATTGTGTCTGGCAACCTGTATATAGGAGTTGTATTAAGCCCCAATCAGGATCAAGTTCTCTGACAGTGTACCAGGTTATGAAATAACTTCTTGGTTAAAAGATCCCAGTTTGTGACTAGCCTATTGATCTTTCTCATAGCATGCTTATTGAGCAGTGGTCTTCAATCAACTACAGTGAACAATTAACGGCAGTTTGACAGTCAAGTGTGAAAAGACTATTTGGACATTGTGACTCTATTATACCTTTATAATGTTATCATGTTTTGGTCACCTAACCTAACCATTTTTTTGAGGAGAGGCTGTGCGAGGTCTTCAGTACATTATTCAACCTATTATTGGCATAAACTAAAGCAATTTATTCCAGCTACATTGAAATAATATAAACAATTAAAACATAAGATGGGATAGAACTGATAATAGGTAAAGTAAGAACACAACCAATAACCTACATGATAATCTAATTCTGCCTAAACCAGTACTTGAAAGTGTTAAGTTTAAATTGTTGATCGTTGCAGGATTTTAGTAATGCTAACTGACTTTTTACTGTCTGATCTCTTTGGGTGTTTCTTTTGCTAAGTACTTTGATTACTGTGCTTTGTGATGATGTGAGCATTTTGCCATAAATTACCTTCATTCTGCTGCTGGGGCAGGAATGTATTGAAATTCTAATTGCTGTAAGCAAACAGTACGAGGTCAGTTAGAGATTAACTGTTGCCGTTGATGGAAATTTGTATTCTGCTAGATGCTTGCAAATCTCCAGATGAGGAAAATAACAGCATTAAATTCTGTCACATTTTTACATTTTGACACACTGAAATGTTTGTAATTGCACACCTATATTTTTGACTCCTACAAACATACATTTATGTGTCTCCTGTTTGAGGACTGTGGTTCATCGGTGCCTTTCTCTGTTTCCACAGGACTTCTAGCCAGGAAACCATTCATAATGTCGCTGTCCATGCGGCCTGTGCGCCGCATTTTGTTTACTGGAATTACTAGGAGTCAGTCCTTTGCTGGAGTCAATTCACCACAGGACAAAGCATTCAGGTTAGTGACATTTCCAAATCATGTCGGCCCTTCTAAAAACCTATTTCCCCTGCTGTTTTATTTTAAAGCATAATGTAGAGAATTGATAAATATTTGAGGCTAATGTTGCTCTGAAGGCTTATGTTTTTATATTGCCCCCATGGCTCAGGGATATATTGGTTAGGATCTCCCACAGTGATTAGCTGAGCTCAGCTGGGTTGGCAAGATGAGTTCTACTGTGGTAAAGTGTCAATCAGGGTTGATGCTGTTGCCGATCACTAACTACTAATCCCTCGGACATGAGGGCAACCTGTTTTTCCACAAAGCTGTGCTACGTCATTCCCACACAGACCAGACCCGTGAGGAGCTACTAGTTTTACGGACTGTAATCTTGAAATTCAGAACCTCCCTTTCTAATAGCACTGGGTATTCTTGGACCACATGAACTGAAGTGTTTTAAGAAGACTGCTATCACCACCTTCTCAAAGGCAATTAGAGATGGCCAATCAATGTTGGCCAAACAACCAATGAGCACTTCCCACTAAATTCAATAAGTCAATAACGTTTATTCAGCATCCTTCACAACTTCAGGATCCTTGCAGCCAACAATACTTCACTGCAGTAACTATACTTCCAAAACTATGTGGGAACCATGGCAGAAAGTTCATGTGCAGTAAGGCCCAATTAGCAACACAAATAATGGCCAGATATTCTGTTTGCTCACAAACCAGGAGAGCTCCCTAACTCTTGAAGTAATGCCATTGGTTGTTTTTTATGTTTACTCGAGAGGCAGATGTGGATTGGTTTAATTTTGTCTGATAAATCCCAGCCCCGTCAGTGTCAGGGCTGTCTGAATTGTTTCCTCAAGTCTCTTGTATGAGACTTAACTCCAATCTCAGGGTTGACAGTGCCATCACTTAGCCAATGGTTGGTTGAATGAGGTTGCTTATTTCTCTGTGAAATTATAAGTAAATGTGAGTCAACCTAGGAGCACAATTGAAACTGCATCTTAATTTTGTGTAGGTGGGAATTCTGGTTTCTATGAACATCTAATTAATCTGTTTTCTATATAAGACTATGCTAAGTTACTGGGGTTTGACAGAGTGGGAAATTTAATCATCCAGTTATCAGTTAGCATCTTAAGTGCAAATTGACCTGTATCATGTAACAAGTATGAACTTGTTGGATTCACCAATTCTGCCTGCAGATTTACCTGAATGATGCAAAACTATTATTTATTCAGTTATGGTTTTGGTTTATTGGCAAAACAACTGTGGAAAAATTTGGTTAGATTATTGAAATATGGATTGTTTGTTGATGGTTATTCATTCTCTTTATACAGTTGTTCAAAAGAGAGGATGTGATTAAGCATTGAACAAAATGTGATAAGTTATAGTGAGGATGTTGAGGCTAAGCAGGTACAACCTGAAAATGTGCTTGTTTTTGGCGTAGTGTCTTTCTGGAAAGCTAATTTTTAACTTGCTAGAGAGAGAATGTAGTACAGTAACAGCTCGTTTGTGCACTTCTGTGTAATCCTGCATGTGACTTAGAATTTTGGCAACAGCGTCTAATGTTCTTTGCTCTCTGATGTGATCATTTTGGCCCAGTAAACAAAATAAAGTTAACTGCAGTCACCAACTTTATCCCAAGGTCGTGAACTAGTTGTACTTTCGCAAAAGAGGAATATTTTTCCAGCCTATTTTTCTTGCCCCGATTGTGTTATAAAACCGCAATTTCTGACATGAAAACCCTAAACTTTAATTGTGATTTTGAAAATGTTGAGGTCACAATATTTTACTCGACAACACTTATTATTTTGATTGGAAAATGGCCACCACACGCACGGGCATCATTTCACTGAAGATTTGAGTGCTGGTGCTAATGGTGTGCAGTAGAAGCGTACAGAGTATGTGATTATGATGTTAATCAGTTTGTAATGCTGATTTGACTCTTGAACCGCCATCTTTAACTTCCACTTCAACTGACATGCACCCTTAGCCTCGCACAGAATCCCTACAGAGCAGAAAGAGACCATTTGGCCCTCTGAAGAGCATTCCACCCAGATGCACCCCCCACACCCTATCCCCGTAACCCTACACTTCTCATGGTTAATCCACTTAACCTGCATGTCCCTGGACACCACGGGGTAATTGAAAATTGCTAACTCTACTAGCCTGCATATCTTTGGGTTGTGGGAGGAAACCAGAACACCTGGCGGAAACCCAGGCAGACACAGTGAGTTAAGTACCGTACGCAGATCTCTTAATCTTTTACCTTGCTTTTGCCTGTATTAATAAAGCTTAGGATGTCACTGTTTTATTCATCACTTTCTTAATCTGCCCTGCCATAATTAATGATTTGTACACACATCTCTCAAGGTTCCTCTGCTTCTGCATCCCATTTAGAATTTCATCGTTTAGTTTGTGTTGGCTCTCCTCATCACTCTCTGCACTTCTCTGAATTAACTTCCATCTGTCACTTATCTGCCCATTCCACAAGCTAATGTATATCCTTGTGAAATTTATCACTGTCCTTTGACAATTCATAACACTTCCAATTTTGTTACCCACAGATTCTGAAATTGTGCATTCAAGACTAAGTCATTATTGTATTATAGGGATAAAAGGTGATCTGGTACTAATTGCTGAGGAATCCTCATAGCTTCCTCCAGTCTAAAGTACAACCATTCATTGCCCTGCTCTGTTTTCTGCCCCTTGGCCAATTTATTTTTCAGGCTGTAACTGTCCCGTTATTCCATGGGCTGACAAGTCTGTTGTGGTGTAGACTGTAATGCAGTCAACTACAGTCCTTAACAATGACCATACCTGTTCTGATAAGGGTTCCAAATTGTCTTTTGACTGTACAGATGCTGCCTGACTTGTTGAGTATTTTCCACTCTTTCCTGTGATTTCACCCTGCATTGCATAAAGTCCACTGAAGATGTTACCTAGTAAGGTAATGAAACATCTGGAAATGAACCTTTCAGCTCAGCGAGCAAACCTACATCCAAAACCTCAACCTGAGCTACAAATCTTCTCAAAATTCAGTGTTCTATTACTGGGCTATCGAATGAAAATTGAAAGTGTTCTTGTTTCTCTTGGAGTAGTTTTAACCGTATGGTTTTGGTGCTAGGTGTGTTAAGCTGCTTCCTGCCAATTATTGAGGCAAAATTGTGCTCTCGGAGTTTGATCATTTTCATCCCTTTAATTGATGTTGTGAATTCTTATTTTGCAGAAAGCTAAAAGTGTTCAGCACCCCCACAACACACCGGAAAACTGCCTCTCGAGCTGGCAAAATGTTCAACATTTCTCATAAATCACTCCCACCCAAGAACCCTCAGCCTGAACGGTTGGATGAGGTTTATGAAGCTTTAAAAAAGGGCCTAAAGTAAGAAATTTTTTTTGTGTAAATGTTCTTGAATAAATGGGACCATCCCAAGAATTGTACAATTTGCTTACATTCATTTATAAAAATTAAACTACTTTGATATGTGAATGGGTCCAGTCCTGAGTGGTAAAGATGTGTTTTGTGACTCATGGGTAGTTTTCTGTAGTTTGTGATCTCTGGGGTTTGGCTTTTCTGTGAAGTGTGGTTTGTGTTGAATCCAGCCGATGTGGACAGTGACAAATGAAGAGATGAGTACTAGATATTGAAAACCATTAACTCCTGAGCGCATGTTGTTTCTCTACCACCCCTGGAAAGAACAGTAATTTTGGCTTAAAGTTATTAACTAAATTACTGTACAATTGTCAATGAGTCCCAATGCCCATTCTGGTTCCTGTAACTTGTTGACAATTTGTAAACAGTTCACTTGGACTAGAAGTGGAGGTCAGTTCTTTTAACAAAAAAAAACTGGAGTGCAATATGTTTACTTTGAGAATGTTTTGGTTATCACTTGTCAGATCTTCCCACTCACCTTTGTCTTTGAGCAGTGCCTTTTTGAACATTTACCTATTGCTTAACTTGCTGATTCACTTTTGACAAATATGTGAATTATGGTTGTTTCATGAAAGAGACCCTACAAATAGTTTTGCTCTACTCTGACTCTGCAGAAAGAGACAATTAAAGATATTCACACTTTTTTAATATAATTAATAATTAGAAAAATCCAAAATATTTACTTCTGGATACATGTTAATCTTTGCGATTTATCCAGTGAGTAAAGCAACCCTACTCCTTCATCAACTGGAAATTTGAATGTCCAAACAGAATGGTAGCTATTGTGTTGAAAACAATATTGGATGCAGTAGCTGAAGAGGAAACTCATCTACCATCATAATATTCGATCTTATCAATTTTATATGTTAAAAAAAGGTTGAATTTTTAAAACTTGTAATGCTCTATTTCTGCTGTTGGTAAATAGTTGTGATTGGAGTTTATTCTGGTGAAATGAAAGTTGAAGTTGACTACCAAAAGTGTTTTAATTATTTTCTGCTTTGACAACTTCATAACAGTTGCATTTTTATGTTTAGGTAATGAACACAGTTTTCCCCGGATGTTCACTAGAAAGATTTTAGATGAACGCCCAATTCCTGTTCCACCTAAGGCTCAACTTAGTACCAGCTTTCCATTGAATCATAGTTGTGTGGTGGTCTTTGGGTAGTGATCTTCTAACAAGAAAGCCCTACTCTGGGGGAAAAAAAATCAGAAATTAATATGAATTCTTCTGGATATAATCTTATTTTAAACATAGACCAATGCCAATTTTAACACAGTGCATGCTCATTCTGAAAGAGAGAGTCTGGTTTGGAAAGTAATGTTGGTCACTTTATAAATTTGTGATATAACTCAGCATGACTTTGCATTCTGCTCTGTTTGATTCAGCGCTAAACTTATTGATAGGACTGGAGTTCATTTTTAATTGAATATGTCAAATAAATAATTTATGTAATAAAGACTTTCCCTGAGATTTGTCATTCACTGAGCTGACAGAGACAGGATGAAAGTTAGCATGATGATCAAACTGGGCGCTTTGGCCCCCTCTCTCTAATGGAAAGAGACATCTGGGATTTATAGACTAAATTGCATTCTGATCCTGGCTAAAACAGATATGAATCTGTGGAATGTTTTAGAGGTAAGAGGAATAATTATACACTGTAACCTAGTTCAGTCCTTGGTTGAAGGGGGCGTGGAAATTGCAACTTTCACTGCTATCTTAGTGGGCGGCACGGTGGCACAGTGGTTAGCACTGCTGCCTCACGGCGCCAGAGACCCGGGTTCAATTCCCGCCTCAGGCGACTGACTGTGTGGAGTTTGCACGTTCTCCCCGTGTCTGTGTGGGTTTCCTCCGGGTGTTCCGGTTTCCTCCCACAGTCCAAAGATGTGCAGGGTCAGGTGAATTGGTCATGCTAAATTGCCCGTAGTGTTAGGTAAGAGGTAAATATAGGGGTATGGGTGGGTTTCGCTTCGGCAGGTCGGTGTGGACTTGTTGGGCCGAAGGGCCTGTTTCCACACTGTAATGTAATGTAATCTAATCTAATCTAAACCTTTTGCACCTTTTGTCGTTTTAAAAGATTTCATAATTACAGAGACAAAAGTACAAAGCACAACTGTTGACAAGTTCCTGTCTTCTTTTCACTTCCCAGTTTCACCTTTTCTCCCGAGATGACTTCCCATCATTGGGATAAGTGTTGATGCACTATCCTTGTAGATTTCCCCATCAGTCACTAATCATTTGATATGACATATAACTTTACGGATTGATTCAAGTGCTGGGTCATTTTTTAATTGCATTTTCTAGTCTTATTATATAAGGGATACAGTTAATTAGAAGGCAGAAGAGCTTTATAGAGTCATAGAGATGTACAGCATCGGTCCAACCAGATATCCCAATCCAATCTAGTCCCACCTGCCAGCACCCGGCCCATATCCCTCCAAACCCTTTCTATTCCTATACCCATCCAAATGCCTTTTAAATATTGCAATTGTATCAGCCTCCACCACTTCCTCTGGCACCTCATTCCATATACGTACCACCCTCTGTGTGAAACAGTTGACCCTTGGGTCTCTTTTATATCTTTCCCCGCTCACCCTAAACCTATGCCCTCTGGTTCTGGACTCCCCGACCCCAGGGAAAAGACCTTGTCTATTTATCCTATCCATGTCCCTCATAATTTTGTAAACCTCTATAAGGTCCCCCTCAGCCTCTGACGCTCCAGGGAAAACAGCCCCAGCCTGTTCAGCATCTCCCTTTAGCTCAAATCCTCCAACCCTGGCAACATCCTTGTAAATCTTTTCTGAACCCTTTCAAGTTTTACAACATCTTTCTGATAGGAGGGAGACCAGAATTCACACAATATTCCAACAGTGTCCTAACCAATGTCCTGTACAGCCGCAATATCACCTCCCAACTCTGACCAATAAAGGAAAGCATACCAAAGGCCGCCTTCACTATCCTATCTACCTGCGACTCCACTTTCAAGGACCTATGAACCTGCATTCCAAGGTCCCTTTGTTCAGCAACACTACCTAGGACCTTACCATTAAGTGTATAAGTCCTGCTGAGATTTGCTTTCCAAAAATGCAGCACCTCCCATTTATCTGAATTAAACCTCATCTGCTGCGTCTCAGCTCATTGGCCCATCTGGTCCAGATCCTGTTGTGATCTGAGGTAATCTTCTTTGCTGTCTACTACACCTCCAATTTTGGTGTCATCTGCAAACTTCCTAACTGTACCTCTTATGCTCGCATCCAAATCATAAAGTAGAGGACTTGTGTCAGACTAACAGTTGTGTTTTTTTTTAAACTGCAAAACTAAAGGTAGGGGGAAAGATATTAAACAGGGTCACCATGGTTTGGGTGTGTTGGGGATTGAAAAGAAATGAGGTGTATTTTTGAAATTCTAGTCTAAACACACTAAGCTTCAGTATATAATGAAAGTGGCATGTATTAGATTAATGAGCCTGGACATCAAATGTCTAGGTTTAACAAGACATTCTGGATGGACCAAGGCAAATCAACAACTGGTACTAATAAATTGTAACTGCCTGTAAGTTGAGATGGTTATTGCTCACTTCCAGCATGAGGAACTATTTCCTAACATGCACTTACTATTAGTTGTTATGATAATAGTCAAACTGTGTCTGCTACATTTGTTCAGAGAAAGTGTTGTTTATCCTGTCCTTACAGTGCATACTTGCAAGTTCATCAGCTGGAGCTTGACAACTTAACAGCTCAGCTCAAAGATATGAAAAGAAATTCCAGATTGGTGAGTAATGTTGCTTAAGTAACACCTGAAGTTGTGCAAAGGTGTTGGTTTTAATATGCAGTAATATTAGACCCTGTAATGTTCAATTAAAGATACAGTTGAGTCTTTATGTATGTCCCAGTACAAAAATTCTGACAGTTGCATTGTATTGTCTGATTTCAATAATAGTTTGTAAGATGCAAGGGCAAAAGCAGGCCATGCTGCCCATCGGTTCCACTGCACCATTCAATGAGATCAATTACACTTTCCTGCCTTTTCCCCATAACCCATGGTTCCCTTATTGACTTAAAAATATGCCTATTCTCATCCATGAATATATTTAATGACCAAACCGTCATAGCCCCTGTGCTTCATCACCACCTGAGAAAGAAATTCTTCCTCTTGGAAGGGCAACATGTGTGGGCGCAGGCTTGGATGGCTGAAGGGCCTGTTCCTGTGTTGTATTCTTCTGTTGTTTGTTCCTCTCTTAAGAGGGCAACTCCTTTCTCTGAGATGATGCCCTCTGGTCCTAGATTCTCCCACAAGGAGAAATAGCCTTTCTGCATTGACCCCCTATCAATCCAATTTAGAATCTGATGTTTCAATAAAGTCTCCTCCTCTCATTTATTCTCCTAAATTCCAATGAGTACAAGCTCAAGCTGCTCAGCCTCTCCTCAAAGAAAATCCCTCCACATCCAGGATCAATGTCGCGAACTTTATCCGGACTGCCTCCAATTTTCTATCCATGCTAATATATCTAACCCCATAGTCTGTTATAGTATTAAGTAGCCAAGTGTGAACCATTATTGAATGCCTTTTGGAAATTCAATATATCTTTCCTTAGATCAGGGATCAAAACTGTTCAGTATTTAAGTGTGGTCTAACTAGTGCCGTGTGTAGATTTAGCAAGTGTGTCTCGTTTTATACTCCATTGCATTTGAAATAAAGGGCAACATTTCATTTGCCTTCACTAATACCCACTGGACTTGGCCACCTTTTCTATGTGGTTCACTCACGATTTCTACCAAGTCTCTCTTTGCTTCAGCTTGCTGCAATATTTTCTCATTTAAAAAGTATTCTGTTCTTCTCTTCCTGCCAAATGCATAACCTCACATTTTTATATTCCATCTGTCAAATCTTTGGCTTAATCTATCTGTATCCCTAAGTAGACGACTTATGTCAGCTTCATTATTTGCCTTCCCATTTACTTTTGTGTTGTCTGTAAATATGGTGACAGGACATTAATTTCTATGGTGACAGGGTGGCTCCGTGGTTAGCACCGCTGTCTCACAGCACCAGGTACCCAGGTTCGATTCTACCTTTGGGCAACTGTCTGTGTTGCATATTCTTCCTGTGTCTGTGTGAACTTCCTCTGGGTGCTCCAGTTTCCTCCCACAATCCAAAGATGTGCAGGCTAGGTAGATTAGCCATGCTAAATGTAGGAGTACAGGGATAGGGTCGGGGGGTAGATCTGGGTGAGGTGCTCTTTGGAAGGTCAGTGATGGGCCTAATAGCCTGTTGCCACACTTCTGGGTTTCTATCAAAATCCAAATGATTAATATACTTTGTAAATAATTGTAGCTCCCAAAGATCCCCGTGATACTCCACTAGTTACAGTTTCCATTTTGAAAATGTCTCCTTTTATTCAATGTTCTATCTTCTATTAGTTAGCCAGTCCTCTATCCATACTAATAGATTACCTGTAACACATGGATTGTTATCTTAAGTAGCCTTATGTGTAGTACGTTATTGAATACCTTTTGGAGATCCAAATGTTATATCTTCTGGTTCCCCTGTATGTATCCTGCTTGTTACCACCTCAGGGAGCTGTAGTAAAGTTTATCAGGCATGATTCACCTTTCGTGAAGCCATGCTGACTCTCCAGGTTATATTATGTGTTTATAGATATTCTGCTATTACATCCTTTATTTTAGTCTAATATTTCCCCAATGATGTACATTAAGCTTACTGGCCTATCATTACCTGCGTTTTTAAAATTTTCCTCCCTTTTTAAATGTTGTTACTTTAGTAATTTTCCTATCCACTGGGACTTTTCCAGAATCTAAGGATTTTTAGAGGATTATAACCAGTGCATCCACTATCTTTGTAACTAATTCCTTAATATCTCCAGAAGCAGTCAGTCAGGTCCAGGAACATATTGCCTTTAGTCCCTTCTCTAATGATACCTATTGTGTTTATGCTTCCTCCCCTCCCCCTTGATTATCTCGTATTTTGTCTTACTATTTATATCCTCGATCATGAAGACTGATGCAAAACATTTTTTCAACTCATTTGCCATTCCCTGGCTTTCCCTTATTTTCCCAGCCTCATTCTGTAAGGGCTTTATCTTGCCTCTCTTTTCTTTTTATATCTTTAAATAAACTTTTATTGTCTGTTTTTTGTATTATATGCTAGTTTGCCCTCATAATTTATTTTTTTCCTTCCTCGTTATTTTCTGGTCTTTTTTTGTTGTTGGTTTTGAAACTTCTGCTTTTGAAGTTCTGCTTCTCCAGACTGCTTCTGGAGATATTAAGGAATTAGTTACAAAGATAGTGGATGCACTGGTTATAATCCTCTAAAAATCCTTAGATTCTGGAAAAGTCCCAGTGGATAGGAAAATTACTAAAGTAACAACATTTAAAAAGGGAGGAAAATTTTAAAAACGCAGGTAATGATAGGCCAGTAAGCTTAATGTACATCATTGGGGAAATATTAGACTAAAATAAAGGATGTAATAGCAGAATATCTATAAACACATAATATAACCTGGAGAGTCAGCATGGCTTCACGAAAGGTGAATCATCCTCTGATTTACCACTAAGCTTTGCCAAATTTTCTTTCAATTTGATATTTTCCTTAACTTCCCTGATTAACATTAGGTTTTTCCCCTTCTTAGAATCCTTTTTCCTCACTGTGATAGATCTTTGTTGTGAGTCATGAGCTATTTTTTAAAATGTCAACTAATATTCATCAACCATTTTTTTCTGCTAAACTTCCAGTACATTCCAGGTAAAAACAATGACTGCAGATGCTGGAGACCAGATTCTGGATTAGTGGTGCTGGAAGAGCACAGCAGTTCAGGCAGCATCCGAGGAGCAGTAAAATCGACGTTTCGGGCAAATTTTGTGCTCTTCCAGTACATTCTAGCCAACTCTGCCCTTATTCCCATGAATTACTCTTATTTAAGTTTAGCACAATTTTTCCTCACTCAGGTTTTTAACTCACAAGCAGAATGCTAAATGCTACCATGTTATTGTCACTGTATAGGATATCTTTTATTCTGAGATCATGTTTTAAACATGCCTAGTATGTTGTAGTATAATTCATGGGAATAAGGGCAGGATTGGCTAGAATGTACTGGACGTTTAGCAGAAAAAATGGTTGAATATTAGTTGACATTTTAAAAAAAGATAGCCCAATTTGCCGTTTGGATCCTCAACAGATTAATATAGGAATCTGTCCCCAGTGCACTCTATAGATTTTTCCTCATGGCTGCATTTGCCAGTTTGTCTGTTCTAATCTATATGAAGTCATCCCTAATTAATGTGTGATGTGGAGAAGCCAATGTTGGACTGGGGTAGAAGTTTCAAAATCATACAACGGGTTATAGTCCAACAGGTTTATTTGGAAATGCTAGCTTTCGGAGTGCTGCTCCTTCATCATGTGGTTGCCAGATGATTAATGTAATACCTTTCTTACGTGGCCCTTTGAATAACTTGAAAAAAATACAAGATTTATATTTATATATTGCAATGATAAATCTTTTTGAAATTGCACTGGTGTTCATAAACTTGTGTTTAGTTAACAAAGGACTTAAACAAACAGTTACTTTGTTAATTTGAAGCTTGAGATACAATGGAATGTGCAGAAACTCGCTGCACAAGTGGATTGGTCTTTCGCTTTGCTTTCAGTCCCAGTTACACGTGTCCCATAAATTAAGTTTCCAAATTTCGCAAGACAGAAATATTTTGTAATACATGGTTACTTGACACCAATTCCATTTCAATTTTTAGAATCAGGTGAATAATTTATAAACAAGCTTTAAAATTTTGCCTGAGATTTTCATGTTAAAATGAATATTGAAATAGAATTGTGACTTTCCTTTTGAAACAATGATTTTTATTTCCCTTGCATTTTGAATGTCACCAATTTCTACTTCTGTACGTTGTATTCAGTTTATAAGAAGTGTCCATTATAACTCTTCTTTCTTTTTGTTTTTAGGGATTTCTATATGATCTTGACAAGGTATGAGGTTTCAGTATTGCTTGCTTTCTAACATGAGTTGACATAATGAATTGAATAAATGTGGGTTAGTCCAAATAACCTTGGTTTCGCAAAGGCAAACATAGAAACTTGTCAAGTATGTTTACTTGTTCAAAACAAATGTACAAACAATGACACAAACAGATCTGTGATTCTTAAATTCTATCTCTTTTGCTCTAGTTACCTGTCTGCACATTGTTCATTGCTGTCCTGCCCAAGACCACCCACCTTGTTACTGAATAAAAGCCTTTTGGCATTCAAAACTTTTAGTTAGACTACTGGGGGGGTGGTAGGTGTAGGTTCTGAGTAAAAGCTATTGTAAATTTAAAGAAGGACGCTATTTCATGTTAACTGTTGGTAAACAACTTTATTCCTGCTTCATTGCCAGTGCTCCTCTCTGACTGGGCTGTACTAAATGTCTAGGGCTGAAAATGTGTTGCTGGAAAAGCGCAGCAGGTCAGGCAGCATCCAAGGAGCAGGACACTCTACGTTTCTGGCATGAGCCCTTCTTCAGTGCTTTTGTTTTTCCAGCAATACATTTTCAGCTCTGATCTCCAGCATCTGCAGTCCTCACTTTCTCCTGTACTAAATGTCTAACAAAGTGTTGGTCTTAACTGGCCTTTTCTGTTTACTTTATTTCTCACATTTTCCTAAAACAAACTTTCTTTGAGAACATTCTATCTTTCCCATGCAGCATAAATCTGAAATTTGTTTCCAGAATTATGTGCAAATTTGCTGCATTCTGTGAAACGTTTGTGCTATTCATGATTTGGATATATCGCTGACTGTGAGTACATAGTGAATTATACATACTCTTGTACTGGAAAATATGAATAAAAATTTAGATTGATTTAAGCATAAAGGCATCTCCAGTTTGTTTAATGTGCTTCCAATAAAAGACTTGCCAAGTCTGTTTAACATTTTCTCTCACTCTCTGTCTCTCTCTCTCTCTCTCCCCTTTTTGCCGCCTCCTGACAGCAAATCAAGTCAATTGAAAGGTTTATCCGGAGACTGGAGTTTCACGTTAGTAAGGTAAGAAACTACAAAATGGTCAGTTCCTCGCCCCTACTTGGGGTCTCAACCCTCTTTGGATTCAACCTGGCTTGATACCTTCCACAACAGTTATAACTTGTATACTTTCATCATAATGTGTTTTGCAACAAAATAAAATCAATACTTGAATGCTTTTCTTATGGCTAAAAGGTTACTATTGTAGCATGTTTTGGCTGGAAAGTTTAAATTGTTTACACAGGTTTTCCTTTGACTTTGACATATCAGATAATCCAGCTTGTGTTCTCATCAGCCCAAAAGTTGGCAGTTGGGAAGGCATCTCGTATATATTTATTGGACGCAAGTGTCTTGTGTTCTCACAATATACGTGGTTTGACTTGTGTTTTTATTATGTTTCTATCTATGAAAACTAATAATGACAGGAGGCTGTACATCAAAAAATATCTAATGCCGATACAGCCACACTTTGTGCTCACTGCAGGTCACCTTCTCAATGAACCGTATGTTTTGTAGGTCTTTAACCTGAAGTGATAGATGGTATTTTGTTGGCATGGCTGTTGGGCTTAATTTTAATGTATGCTTATCTGCTTAAGGGCTCAATTTTAAAACAAAGTTGCTTCTTCATTCTGCTGTTTGTTTGTTTGTTAACTTCCGGGTTATTGTAGATCATTTCTCATCAACCTGTTCGTGATATTATTACATACCTCTAGTGCAGGTCCGACTTGAACTTGGCCTTCTTATGGGCCTGGTCTACTCTTGTGGCCCACTACAATGTGCCACAACAGCCCTTCCTGCCTGTTGCAGATATTAGTTCTATATCTATGATAAAGCAATGTGTCTCTAATTAAACAATTGGATAATTGCTAAAGTTGTATTATACTGCTCAACAAATATAAGTAAAAGTTGACCATTCATTGTATAAGCAATATTATATGGACACTGAAAATCAAGAGGTGGTTTTCTATGGTGGAAAGGATTGAATAAGTGGCTAATATCTGTGATTTAAAAAAGAAAGCAGGTTGGGTTCAGTGTCTGCCATTTTGTGGAATATATTGCGGATGCAACAGAGTCATCCACTGGAATATCATAGGATAAATTTCTATCAAAGTATAGCTATTTGCTTTTGATAATAATGTATAAACATTTTGTACTAACCTTTCTGGATAGGACTTAGACTTCTGAATTTCTGAAAAAGGTCCCTTTGGCTTTGAGCTGGCTCATTTACAATTGAAATGTGAAATTTTGAAACTTCCTGGTGGGCATCAATGTGCAGGAGGCCTAGAGTGAAGCTTGGGCCTGGTAAAGCCATATTTGAGTTTCAAAAGGTTTAGAAATGAAGAGTTTAAGTTTCATAGTCACTTGCTTCCAGTGCTGTGTTTGTCCACATGAAATTGTAATTTTAGGAGCTGATCTATTCAGTTAGGCAATTATTCCATGAATCTTGTTTTTCTTCTCATTTTTATTTTGAATCTTGTTTACCAGAGTTCACTGGGCAGTGAGCTGTTTTTGTTTTTTGGAATATTTTTCTGCCTGTACTTTGGTTGCAGCAGCCAACATTAACAAAACAATGAGGTGGCACCATATAAAACGCTGCCAATAAAAACCAGTCTTGGAATATTCTGGTGTATCGCCTGAGTGTGTGTGTGTGTGTGTGCGTGTGCGCGTGCATATATACAAATACATGAGGGGGTGTTTCAAAGGAGACTGTGTCTTTACTGGTCAACCTCACAAAATGGACAGTATGCACCTCCAGAAAATATAGATTATATGATTAGATTCCCTACAGTGTGGAAACAGGCCCTTTGGCCCCACAAGTCCACACTCACCCTCCAAAGAGTAACCCACCCCCCTCTGACTAATGCACCTAATACAATTTAGCATGGCCAATTCACCTGACCTGCACATCTTTGGATTGTGGGAGGAAACCGGAGCACATGGAGGAAACCCACGCCAATACTGGGAGAATGTGCAAACTCCACACCGACAGTCACCCAAAGCTGGAATCGAACCTGGCGCTGTGAGGCAGCGGTGCTAACCACTGAGCCACCATGCTGCCCCTATATCGTTTATAAGAACTCCTCGCCTTCCCAAAGAAGTGAGGGTCACCATGTTTTCATGACTCTTGTATGGAGAGCAAGTAGTTTGTGCCATCAGCAGTGCTCCCTCTTGAATTGGAGTGTGTGTGGTAGTCACTCTGAATGAGGAGGGCACTTGATCATGGCAAGAGTTTGTCCTTTTCATTTTTTAATCATAGGGAGGCTGTTGTGTTGCAGCTGCCGTACAGTTCCCATTGATCGGGAACTCTCCTGTTTTTACTGACTGTTATTGGCAGAACGGAAGTATTGACAGATTAATGATCAGTCTGTTTGGCTCCATTATGATGCACCTTCCATGGCCAATCAGTCCACTGGGAACTTGAACCCAGCGCTTCTGGCCCAGAGGGAGAAACAGTACTTTTTCCCAAGATGAAAACTTTTTGAAAACATAAGTCAAAACAACTACACTTCCAATAAATATTTTGGATGCCTTTCCAATAGCAAGCTTCTGGGATGAGGTGTAAGCATCTGAAAGAATTGAGGAATGCCTTAAGCACCACCCACTATTACAACAACATTCAGACTTGAGGGAGAAAATAGCTTAAGAAGCCAAGTTTTGGTAACGTGACTGGCTCTGCTATAATGGGGGGGATGTCAGGTTCCAAGCAATCAATTGTAATAGGGACCTTATTGGTCTAGGGCATGAATGGACATCTCTACAGCCGTCAGCAAGACATCAGGCTATTATGTTGCCTCCTAGTTCCAGGGACAAGGATGTCTCTATGTGGGTGCAGAATATACTGAAAGGAGAGAGTGACCAGCAGGAGGTTGTTGTGCACATTGGTACCAACGATATAAGTATGGAACGGGATGAGGTTCTCAGAGACAATATAGGAAACTAAGCACAAGGTTAAAAACTAGATCCTCAAGGGTAGTACTGGTGCCAGTGCTAATGAGGGTTGGGATAGGAGGATAGAGTGGATGAATGTGTGGCTGAGGAGCTGGTACAGGGGGCAGGCATTCACATTTTTGGATCATTGGAATCTTTTCACTGGCAGAAGTGACCTGTACAAGAGGGATGGGTTCCATCTGAATTAGAAATTCAACATGATAGTGAGAAAATAGAAACGGCTGGGGTTGGTACAGTGAATATGCAGAGCAAGTCAAAAAGTCAAGGCAGACAGGAGGTTGGCAGAGATTGAGGCAAGACTGATAAATTAAACTGCATTTACTTCAATGCAGAAGCTTGACAGGTAGGGCAGATGAACTCAGCATGGTTGGGAAAATGGGACTGAGCTATCATAGCCATTACAGAAATGTGGCTCAGGGATGGGCAGACTGGCAGCTTAGTTCCAGGATATAGATGTTATCAGGAGGATAGGAAGGAAGGCAAAGAGAGGAGTGGGAGTGGTGTTTTTGGGTAGGATTAATCTTGCAGCTATACTTAGGAAAGATATCTCTGGGCGATCATCTAGTGAAGTTATATGGGTGAAACTGTGAAATGAGAAAACGAAGATTATCTCATTGAGATTGTACCATAGGCTCCCCATGAGTCAGTGGGAAATTGAGAAACAAGTATATAAGATGATTTCAGATATCTGTAAGGATAATAGAGTTGTAATGGTAAGGGATTTTAACTTTCCAGACATAGATTGGGACTGTCACAATGTTCAGAGCTTGGATGGAGGAATTTAAGTATGTACAAGAAAACTTTATTCTTCAATATATTGATGAACCTCCTACAGAAGGAGCAACACTTGATTGACCTTCTGTTGGGAAATATGGCAGGGCAAGTTATGGAGGTGTCAGTGGGGGAGCACTTTGGGGCAAGTGATCATAATTGTATTAATTTTAAAATAGTTGTGGAAATGGATAGGACTGAGTAAAAAGTTAAGGGTCTAAATTGGAGTAAGGCCAATTTTGACAATATTAGACAGGAACTTTCAACAGTAGCTTGGTTAAAGCTATTTGCAGGTAAAGGGAGGTTGGGAAGTGGAAGGCCTTTAAAAGTTAAGTAACAAAAGTTCAGATATTCCCGTTAATGTGAAGGGCAAGGCTGGTGGCTGTAGAGAATGATAAATAACTAGAGAAATTGAGGCTCTGGTCAAAAAAAGGAAGAAGCATATGCCAGGTATAGACAGCTTGGATCAAGTGGATCCCTGGAGGAGTATAAGGGCAGTGGGAGGGAAATCAGGAAGGCAAAAAAATGACACAAGATATCTTTGGCAAATAGGGTTAAGGAGAATCCATGGAAATTCCATAAGCACATTAACAGCAATAGAGTAACTAGGCAGAGAATAGGACCCCTTAAAGGTTAGTGTGGCTGTCTATCTCTGGAACCAAAAGAGATGGGTGAGAAATTAAACAAATATTTCATGTCAGTCCTTATTATGGCGATGGGCAAAGTTAGGGTACTTTGGAAATAAATAGTGATGTCTTGAAAATAGTTCATATTACAGAGGAAAAGGTGCTGGGGGTCTTAAAACATATAGATAAATCCTCAGAACTTTGTGGGAAGTTGCATCCTTTGCTGAGATATTTGTACCATCAACAGCCAAAGGTGAGGTGCTGGAAGACTGTAGAGTCGCTAATCTGGTGCCATTACTTAAGAAAGGCTGTATGGAAATTCCAGAGAACTATAGATCAGTGAGCCTCATGTCACTGCTGGGTAAGTTGTTGGAGGAGATTCTGAGGGACAGGATTTTATATGCATTTGTAAAGGCAAGAATTGATTAAGGATAGTCAACATAGCTTTGAGCTTGGGAAATTGTCTCTCACTGACTTGATTGAGTTTTTTGAAGAGGTGATAAAGAAAATTGATTTAAGGCATAATGGTAGACATCGTCTACATTGACTTAAGCAGACAACAAGGTTCTGCATGACAGACTGATTAGTAAGGTTAGATCACATTGGACCTGGGAGGAGCTAGCCTGGTAACTCTGTTTTTGAAACCTGTAAACTTTTAAAATGTTTCTCCTTGCCCACAAGGGATTTCAGCTTTACTCACAGAACCTCCAGTGTTTATTTGCTCTGAGCCTCAATTTGGGACCTTCCTAAAGTCTGTCGACACCCAGTTCGTTCTGTAATTATTTTCGTGCGACTAGTATTCCAGTTTAGGGTTCCTAGTTCACACTCGCAGTTGCATGTCCCTCAACAGGTCTGAATATGTTTTTAAACGTAGACTGTAAATTCTGCCTTGATGAATCTTGCAACAAAGTTCTCTTCTGTAGGGTTCTTGAATATTCAGTTCTTTGAGCTGCTGACTGTCTCAATGAGCAGTCTTCTTGAAGCTGTGTCCAAAGATGCCCTGAGAACTCCAATGTTGCTAATTCACAGGAGGCAGCTAAGTGGAGTATGTACCACTCTGCACCAGGTTATAAGATGAGTCCTCACCACATGTATGGGCTACCTGGTGTATTTGTGGCACACTAGCCTGTTTCCTGTAGGGATCTACAGGGCTTTCTTCATACAGCATTATCACGACTAGCCTAACTAGAAGAGACTTCAGTCTTGAATAAGACATGGTTTATTGTGTAGACAGCAAGTTACCAAGTCACATTAATGAGGTAGATATCGTTACACAGACAATGAGGAGTCCCAGATGGTAGGTCCTCTTACTCCTTCAAGATAGGATCATAGAATTATACAGTGTGGAAACAGACCCTTCGATCCAACTCGTCCCACCGACCAGACATCCCAAACTGACCTAGTCCCATTTGCCAGCATTTAGCCCATAAACCTTAACCATCCCTCTGAATCCCTCTTAATCATGCCTTTTAAATATTGTAATTGTATCCATCTCTACCATTTCCTCTGGCAGCACGTTCCATACACGCACCACATTCTGCATGAAAAAGTTAGTCCTCAGGTCCTTTCCCCTCTCACCAGTTTTTGGACGACCCCACTCGGGGTGGGAAAAAGAGCTTGGTTAAACCCGCCCCCATCCATCCTCCTTATGATTTTATAAACCCCTCAGCCTCCGATGCACCAGTGAAAAAAAATTCCAGCGTATTCAGCCTGTCCCTGAAACTCAGACCCTCTAGCAACATCCGTGTAAATCTTTTCTGCATCCTGTCAAGTTTCACAACATCTTTCCTATCGAAGGACAACCAGAATTGTGCACCGCATTCTAAAAGTGGCTTCACCAATATCCTGTACAGCCGCGATATGACATCCCAACTACTATACTCAATACTCTGACCAATAAAGGACAGCATACCAAATGCCCTCTTTACTATTCCATCCACCTGCGACTTCACTTTCAAGGAACTATGAACCTGCACTCCATTGTCTCTTTGTTCAGCAGCACTCCCAAGGACCTTACTGTTAAGTGTATAAGTCCTGTCCTGATTTGCCTTTCCAAAATGCAGCATCTCACATTTATCTAAACTTCATCTGCCACTCTCAGCCTATTGGCCCATCCTGTCAGTTTCATTGCACTCAGGTAACCTTGTCACTGTCCACAACATCAGCTATTTTAGTCATTTGCAAACTTACTAACTATACCACCTATATTATCATTCAAATCATTTATATGAAGAACGAAAAGCAATGGACCCAGTATTGCTCCTTGTAGCACACCTTTTGTCACAGGCCTCCAGTCCAAAAATCAACCATCTACCACCACCCTCTGTCTCCTACCTTCAAGTCAATTTTGTATACATAAAATTGTATACAATGGAATACATAACAGGTTGTTGGAAAGCTGGGAGTATATGATGTTCTTGAAGCTCAGATCCGGTGTTGCCACTGCAACGAGCAGGTGTCATGAGATATGGCTATGATGAAGGAGGTCAGTAGCAGGGAAACCATTTATAACAAGACTTAAGAACTTTATAAAAATTCAAGTGATGCCAGGACAATTTAGAAGCGTAAGCAGACAAAGCCTAACAGAAGAAGAATGATGAGGGGGGCTGATGCCACTGAAGGAGTGTATCCAGCAATTAAACTGCAATACAGGCAAGATGTGTTTGTTTAAACTGCACACAGCAGGACTCAATCAAGAAAATAATTGTGAAAGAAACAGGACTGTATGGATGAGTTGGGCTGAAGGTTCTCTTTATGTACAGCGAGATGGATTCATTTGGTAAAGCTGTCACTGGGATTCATTCCAGTTAGGGAAACTGAATTTGATACTAAATCTGTGATTAGTGGAATTCTTCTCAAGAAACTGTGACAAAGACAGGAATTGTTTATTCATTCATGGGATGTGGGTGTTACACGCTAGGCAACCACTTCTTGCCTATCCTTAATTGCCCTGGAGAAGTTGTGGTGAATTCCCTTCTCGAATCTATGTGGTACTGCGGGTGCAGGGACACTGAGTGTAATTAAGAAGGGCTTTGACCCAGCAACAGTGAATGCACAACAATATATTTCCAAGTCGGGATTTTGTGTGGCTTGGAGGGAAACTTGCAGTAATGGTATTGTCCAGGCTTGAAAATTGGAGGAGGCAAGTTACCTGCTGCCAAACTATATGGCAAGTCCAGTTCAGCCTCTGAACACCCAGGATGTTGTTAAAGAGGGATTCAGGCATGCTAATAATTGAATATATAGAATGCCAAGAGGCGATGGTTAAATTCTCTCTCAGTGGATGGAGATGGTCTTTACCAGGCACTTGTGTGATGTGCATACTTCTTGCCACTTCAGTCTTTCATTTTTCTCTTTTCCTTTTTTTCCCCTCCTCTTTCTCGCTCTCTGACTCAGACTCTAGGCTCCTGCTATTGCTCTTGCGCTCTCACCCACTCGCTCGCTGTCGTGTGCGCTCTCTCTCTCCCCTTCCACCCCATCTCGCTCGCTTGCGCGCTCTCTCTCTCTCTCCCACCCTCTCTCGACCCCCTCCTCCTCTTTTCGCAGCTCATTGTAAAGATCCTTACTCCAGTGAGACATTCCAAGTCAGCAGCATAAAGTGTAATGATTGCATCATCCTGCTGACTTCGACAGTGGTAACTGTTAGTAATTGTCAACAGCGTAATGGAATCCTTTTAAAACCAAATGGTTGTTGATTCCTTATGAATAAACAGACCGACATTGGCTCAGGTTATTTTGCTTGTGTCTGTGTTTATGATATCCAAATGAGTTAACCATTTTCCGATACTTTCCTCATTCTGGAATCGTGAAAGTTCTGTTAAACTTTCCATTCCTTAGGACCTAATTCTTTTCAGCTGGGACTTTGGAGCTGCTCCAACACTCACTCTCAGATGGGCTCAGACAGTTCAGTTATGGTGGCAGCTTCTGGAAGGAATAGCAGGGAGACTGAAGCACAGCAAACAAAAGTGAACCTGACATTCAAACCCCTGCTCGTCAATTGTTACATGTAATGACCTTTTTGCTGGATAGCCCCAGATTTTACAGCTTGCAGCTGGAATTCTAAACTGTTCCAGATTGAGCACCCAGTTTACGTGTGCTGATTATGTTCCCTTATTATGGGAACTTGGCAGTTGCAACTGACTCATGTCTAGGACAATGTTTGAGTTATACCTTTATCACTTTCTGGTCTGAACAGTGCTTTTCTTTGCTCTTTCCTTTGATCTGATGAGCCCAACAGGTTTACTTCCTCCGGTGTTTGATTTTGAGAGAAATTTGGGGCTTAACATTACATAAGATCAGTGCGCACATGCGTAATCCAGTCTTCAGTATCTTCCTTTCAGGGTTGGGCTAATGAAGTGCATGTGTTTTCTCCACAAGCTTGGTGGCCATTACTCCTATCCCCCACAGTGGCTGTAGACAGGCTGACTATGGAATATTGCACAGCACTTTCTTTTATTCATTCGTTGGATTGCTTATCCCTGATTGCCCTGGAGAAGGTGATGGTAAGCTGCTGCCTTGAACCAGAGCAGTCCTTTGAGTGTATGGGCACCTATAGTGACATTAGGAAGGGAGTTCCCGGATCATAACTTCATGACCGTGAAGGGACAGTGATATAGTTCCTGGTCAATGTGGCTCAGAAAGTAACTTGCAGATGGTCGTGTTCCAATGCATTTGTTGTACTTGTCTTTCGAGGTGATGGGAGTCGTGTGTTTGGAAGGTGAAATTGAAGAAACCTGGATGTGTCTGTCTTTACAGGAGCATTTCATATAGGCACCACAGACCTTCGGCTAACATGTACTTTCCTCCTTTCCTAAAAGCCAGGGAATTCTGTTCAATTGTGGAGATCCTACTAATGCTTTATGTAGGCAAAGATTTCTCATGTAGAAGGATGTAGACGGGATTTGAATATTAGTATCGATATTTTGTCATTAACCCCCCCCCCCATTTGATAATTTGATTAATAATTGCAGTAGGGAACATAGAAGTGAATGTAAATTAAACATTCTGCTGCTGGACTGCTGAGGGTCGAAGTGGAAGGGTATATTCAACTTTGCATTAGACAAAATGATTTCAACAGAAATTGTGATAACAGTACAACTATGAGCCAGAGAAGTCATATAAGGAAAATAGTTGAAGCTCCTTGGCAAACTGTGGACAGGTTTCCTTTCCTCTTGAGATCGATTTAAATATCATCAGCAAATTTGGAAATTCCACACCACTGAATTCTGCTTTCTGGTATCCCATCTCCTCTATCACAGCAGTAATTACACTTCCACAGTATTTCAATGGCTAATGCACTTCAGTGTGGCCCGAAGCTATGACATTACATAGATACTAGTTCTTTTTTTGACCAAACTTTCAGTCTCCCCTCTTAATGCCCACAACTCCTGAACACTGAACTGAATGACAAGTTCAAAAGTTCACTGAAATTTGGATTCACCGCACCTGTTAATTTTCTGAAATGTTACATTTGCGTTGTCTCGAGTTTTAAATCAGGTTATGCCTATCCGTAAAACTCCTCAATGTAAAGATGATATGTAAGCGCAAGCTTCTATTTGTGCAAAGGAAAAGTAATTTTCTTTTAACAGGTAAAATTCTGGTAAATTTAGGAAAGATTTGGGAAATTCAGTCGGAATAGGTGGCACCAGGTACTGAGTTTTCATTGGTACAGGTATGACCAACTGCACTTTGTGGTTCTATAACAAACTTTTCCTTTGTCCAAAGGATAAAGTGGAGTTGCCTGCTACTGTTTGTAGCCACTCCTGCTGACAAGGTCCTTTTGCCTGTCTTGCACCATCTTCTCTCATCCACAATCATTCATCATCTAGCTACATCTAGATGAATCACTCTTAATGCTGCCCTCCCCTTTGCCCGCTATAAGCAATCTCCAGCTTTTCAGCTCTGATAAAATAGTTGAAATGCTGACATTTTCTTGAAAGAACGTAAGGACTACGAGCAAGAGCAGGCAATTCAGCTTCTTGAGAGAAAGTGAGGACTGCAGATGCTGGAGAGTCAGAGTCAAAAAGTGTGGCGCTGAAAAAGCACAGCCAGTCAGGCAGCATTTGAGGAGCATCCCTGATGAAGGGCTTATGCCCGAAACGTTGACACTCCTGCTCCTCTGATGCTTCCTGACCTGCTGTGCTTTTCCAGCACCACACTTTTCAATTCAGCTGCTTGAGCCTTCTCCACTACTTAATAAGAATGTGGGCCTCAACTCCAATTTCCTGCCCATTCCTGATAATATTTTAACGCGCTAATAATTAAAAATCTGTTCACTTGAATTTTGTCAGCATTTCAGTGTCCACTGCTCTCTGGTAGTGAATTCCACGGATTCACATCCTTTGAAAGAAGTAATTCATTCACTGTTTTAAATCTGCCACCCTTTAAACTAAAACTGTGACCTCTTGTTCAAAATTACCCCATAAGGGCAAACATATGCTTTTGTCACTTTGTAGAATTCCTTTTGCTCTTACAATTTCAAGTAACTCTTCATTTGTATTCCATGTATATGAATTTTTTAGCAAGTCCTTTTTTTAAATTCATTCATATTATTAGTTGTACTGGCTGAGTGAACACCATTCACTGCTGATGTCTCCTTTCATCACGTTTACTAACGATCAAGAGTAGATTAATGGGGCAGTAATTGGCCAGTTGGATTTGTACTGCTTTTTGTATACACCATCTGATGTGGTGGGATTTGAACTCTGGTCCCTAGGATCTTACCTGGATCTCTGGATCACTAGTTCATCAACAATGCCACGAGGTCATTGACATTGCATCCTCATTTCTGTTTTCTTCCATAGATTTTCATGTTTCTGAGGCATCCAGGGGCATAGATAAAACCTAACATCTAATGAGTTTTTTGCTAACATCTAATAAACTTTTGTTAAAAGCTTAAGCTTTCATCTTGTTGGCACTAATTGACTGAAATTACTTTGGCTACGCCTTTGCGTTCTTTGAGTACTTCACACTTCCCCTAAGGCTGCTTCAAGCACCATTCAGAATGGATCAATTAGCTGTGAAGTGATATAAACAGTGTGTGTTGCTGGCTCACTGGTAAATTTAATTAGATGGTGATGATTTTGCATAATTAGGTGCTGTCCTTTGCGTCACATTAAAGACCTGTATCATGGAGCTCTTTTCAGTCAAAATACACTTTCTTAAAGGAGAAGGAAATGGCCAGAACAGAAGCTTTTTGTATAAAATACTCCTATTTCTTTTATTAATGTTGTGAAGGTGCCAGTGTTGGATTGAAATGGACAAGTCAGAAATCACATGACATCAGGTTATAGTCCTACAGGTTTATTTGAAGTCATGAGCTTTTGGACAGTAGCCCCTTCATCAAAAGATCATACAAATGGTGAGAGTTCAATGTTGAATAATACCTCTATGCAGGTGATCAAAAGTATCAGATGGTGAGAGTAAAATGGGGGGTTGAGAGCATGGAGCTGAAAAAGCACAGCAGGTCAGGCAGCATCTGAGGAGCAGGAGAATTGATGATTTGGGCATAAGCCCTTCAGGAATGAGGCTGCCTGACCTGCTGTGCTTTTCCAGCACCGCACTCTCGACTCTGATCTCCAGCATCTGCAGTCCTCACTTTCTTCCAGTGTGAGTAAAGTTTCAACAGCTAAAGAACAAGCAAAGGGATGACCTATAATCCCATTAAATGCTGTGGCAGTACCAGTGTTGGACTGGGGTGGACAAAGTTAACAATCACACAACACCAGGTTATAGTCCAACAGGTTTATTCGGAAGTACTAGCTTTCAGAGCACTGTGCATGATACTGATCTTTTGCTATAAATTCTGTGTCTTATGATCCTACTCCACTAGTTATCTGACGAAGGAGCAATGCTCTGAAAGCTGGCCCATCAAATGAGGCAGAGAGATAATTACAAAAAAATAAAAATAAGGTTGTGCTGGAGACAGACCAAATGACTGCAATAGATTAGATTAGATTACTTACAGTGTGGAAACAGGCCCTTCGGCCCAACAAGTCCACACCGACCCTCCGAAGAGCAACCCACCCAGACCCATTCGCCTACATTTACCCCTACACCTAACACTACGGGCAATTTAGGATGGCCAATTCACCTAACCTGCACATTTTTGGACTGTGGGAGGAAACCGAAGCACCCGGAGGAAACCCACGCAGACACTGGGAGAACGTGCAAACTCCACACAGATGCCCGAGGCACTGTGAGGCAGCAGTGCTAACCACTGTGCCACCGTGCCGCCCTAACACAATAGTATCGGATTATAGGTCATCCCTTTGCTTGTAATTCAGCTGTTGACACTTTTGATCACCTGCAGAGACTTATTTATATGCTCTTTTGATCTCTCGGCCTATAAATTCTGCATTCTGTGTGCTTTTCTCTCATTTTAGCTAACAAAGGGGCTACGCTCCAAAAGCTTGTGATTTCAAGTAAACCTGTTGGACTATAAACAGGTGTTGTGTGACTTTTGATTTTATTAATGTAGCACCGTGACCATTGGGAACCTTAAGGTAGCATTATGATATGAAAACATGATTGTGCATTAAAAGGGAAGAGGCCTTCTCTCCTGTTGAGGCAACACCTTGCTGAATAAACAAAGTACAAATGTGGGCCAATGTCCTGAAACTCACTTCCTATCAGCACTATGAGTTCACCTCCACCACATGGATTGCAACAATTTGAGAAGTTGGCTCACCACCCAGGATAAGAGGGATGGGCAATAAATGCTGCTCTCAGCCTTGACGCTGAAAGAGCAAAATAAAGTCCTAAGCCTGTTGCCCATTTTAACAAAAGGCCTTTCTTTGCACTTTGACTCTTAAAAATTGCTCAGCTTTTAAAACCAGCATTGCATTTCCCCAATCACTTCCAGAGGAGAGTGTGAAAAAGCCCCACTTTCTTTGAGTCTTTCTTTCCAGCTGCAACCTCCCCTGTGGCGCTTTATAGTGTAGTCCTCCTATTGATGTGGTCCTACATATGGTCTTCAGCTCTCATTGATGTAAAGGTTGCATTGTTCACACTGAGCTGTGTCTGCAGGGCCAGATGTGCTTTAAAACTAGTGTATACAAACTTGTGTATGTGCCATATAAAATCACAGACAGCAATCATCTGTCTGAGGCTGGTGAGCTCCATTGTGGCTGGGGAAGATGTATATAAACCTGTAGTGCTGGTGATCTGCATGGTGATTCTCCTCCTGCCTCTGACTCCAAACTGAATATGAACACTCTAGATTCTGTGCTATGTTAAATAATTTTGTTTGAGTACAAGTTAATATTCCTTGATTTGTAATGTTTTATTCCATTGTTGCATATTCGGTGCTAGCAGTAAATGGGTTTTAAGGGTCATTTTTACGATTGGCTACTACAAGTGATGTGACCACAATGGATTGCCCAAATCAAGATTGTTCACTGGGAAAAGGATTTGTTTGCATGTGGGCCACAATACACAATTGATGTCTTCTGCACTGAAAATGCAGCTAAATGAGTTTTCAGGTGCTTTATTCTTAATCCAAGATATTTCAAGAAAGATTTTTTGTTGCAGTATTATACGAGCTACAGAGACAAAGTCTTTGCTTGTTTTCCACCAGTGCTGTATAGTCCATTCAGTAAGTCTGTTTCTTTTCATTTGACTTTGACTGCCTTCATGACTCATTTAGTGTGTCATCGCTCAGAATACATTGATGAGCAAACTCCAGTGGCCAGACATTACTAGTTTTCACAATTAGCAAGTTCACTGGCTGTGTTTTCTTTGGGTTTTTCTGATCCTTTTTATGTTTCTAGGAATCCATGTTAATATATTGGGTGCCCAGTCATTATGAATAAAATTTGAAAAAAATTCCCTTGCATTATCCAGCCATTTGGGTTGAAATAGGCGACTGAGCAGCAATTGTTGAATGTGTGACCAAATAAGACAAAGGCGATCAGCTTAAAGAAGATGATGTCTATCCCCTGAATGAATTATGTTTAAATGATTCTGCTGTGTTTTTGGATTATGTCAAGCCTGCATTGTATCAGACTGATCAGTGCTGTAGCCCTGTCCTAGAATCATTGGATAATCTTGCAGTGTTGAGACAGATTGTCGTTCAATATTTCTTTATTAATTTGGTTTGGTTGCCATAGTCTTTTATTTGTGGGCCATGAAGTCAACTAGGCCCCAGTTGCCAGTTGGTATTCATATGGCCTTCAACACTTCGGATCAGCTCAGAAACTTTAAACAGATAAAGTTTCAAAAGCATGAACCTTGACAGCTGCCTCAATACCTGTACTTAGGTGCACGAGGAGGGGGACATTCAATCTTATTGGAGGAGGTGGTCTTTCCAGTTTTGTGAGGGAAACCATTCTGGAATAAATACTTTGTAGATTAAGGTTGCGGGTAATCTCTAAATGATATCTATATGATCGAGTTGGGCAAAGAATTGAAGCAGAATTGCAGAAACATGGCTGTTTGTTTAATTCCTTCCTGTGAATTATTGGTTTCTTTTAACAACTTTGGGAACTGCTTTCTGAGCATACCTGGAGCTTCCCAAATTAACCTATGTATATAATGGCAAACCCAACACAGAAATGCATAAACACTACATCAACAGGCCATTTGACCCAAACTTTCCACATCTCCATACAACCAAGAGTTATAGAGTCATACAGCCCGAAAACCGACCCTTTTGTCCATGCTGACCAGGTATCCCAAAGTGAACTAGTTCCATTTGCCTCCATTTGGCCCATATTCCTCTAAACCTTTCCTATTCATGTACCTGTGGAAATGCCTTTTAGATGCTGTAATTGTACCAATCTTCACCACTTCCTCTGGCAGTTCATCCATACACGATTCGCCCTCCGCTTCCTTTCAAATCTTTGCCCCCTTCACGTTAAACCTACGCCCTCTAGTTTTGGATTCCTTACCCTGGGGAAAAAACCTTGACTAGTCACCTTTTTCTGTGCCCCCTCATTATTTTACAAACCTCTATAAGGTCACCTCTCAGCCTCTGATGCTCCAGAGGAAAAAAGTCACAGCCTATCTAGCCTTTCCTTATAACCCAAATCCTCCAGTCCTGTCAACCTCCTTGTAAGTATTTTTCTGCACCCTTTATAGTTTAACAACATCCTTCCTATTGTTCTGCACCCATTTATTCAATCTAATCTCCTGTGTAGGCATGGAAGAGGATTTGTGAACCTCTCTGTAGCTGGGAATGGAAACAGGTAGACTCTGAAAGTAGTGTTGCTGGCTGGCACATGTGTTAGTTCCTACTCCTGAGCCAGTTACCTACAATTGGGCAGCAAACCTATGCTGTTTCCATTAATTGGCTGTTCTTTGGCAAATCCCATTGTTGCCCACACAGGGTGCCCCACCAACTTGAGTTTGGTGGATGGGGGAGAGGTGTTGGCAGGGGGAGGGGTGAGATAGGTTCAGTAGCCCACAGGGAAAATCTACACTAAGTTTTGTTCAATCAATAAGTCTGGAAGTGAATACTTAACCTTTCAATTCTCTTTTTAAAGATTCTTTTCTTCTCTGTTAAATTGCAGACCTTATCCCTTATGTTTTATTTTTAACTCCTTTTATCTTGCTTCTCAAATATTGGTGACCATGACCCTTTTTATGTACTGGTTCCCAACCTTGTATAACTTTAGAACTTCTGTTATATTGCCCTGTAGACCGTAGTCTGTTAACCAATTGAAAATCACCCAGTTTTGAGTCTTTATACCTTGTCATGAGTGTGCAAATATCAATCTGTCATACACTCTCAAAAGCCTTCATATACTACCAATAACCTGAAGCCCAACAATACATTTATGAGGCTTTATTATGTTTTTATATAAACTCTTCATTCGTTCTTTATGTTCCAAAGTGATAAAAATCTAGTACTGCATTGTCTTCTCAGCCCTCTCTGAGACCCTGTTTTAATGTCCTGCAAACCTGCAAATCCCTTTGTCTTTCCACAGTCCCAAGCCTAGGTCCCATTCAGTCTGTAATTGCTACAGTTAAAACTTTAATCCCCCAAAATGCATCAGCTCCCAATTGCTGAAACTGAATTGCATCCACCTTCTCAGCTTGTTTTCATTATTTTATCAATGATTCCAATCAATATGAATTCATTTTTAAAGGGTCAACAGAATATTAATCAAAATTACAGGCATTTAATGGTTTTCTTACCATCATCATGAGGAATTTCAATTAAAACAATTTTTCAGCTATACAATGCCCCAAATTCTTAAATGTATAAAGGCAGGTTCTTCTCACTTAGTGTCTTGATCTCATTTTTACATTGTCTGGCTACTGACTCCACCCCACACCCTGATCATTGTTTGCAGCTGAACTAGACCATTCATAACTCTGCTGCGTTTGATCTTGTGGTTAACTTTCAATCACATCTACTTTACCACCAAGATAATCTGCTTCTACTGCTGTAACAGCTCAAACATGCTCATCCATGCCTTTCTAACCTCTACACTGTCCTGAATGGCTTCCCATTTTCATGCTTCATAAACTTGAGCTCAATTGAATTCTGCTGCCTGTACAAGAACTTACAGCAACTTCTTTTCACCCATTTTTCCTTTGCCTGCTGAACTACCTTAATTCCCAATATGGCAACACCTGATTTTCAAAACTCTGATTCTTGTTTTCAATCTTTCAATTCGGTTCTTTGTAATTTCCTTGAGATCTTCAACTCTCATTAAATAGTGGTCTTTTCCACCTCTTGTGTCCTGTACATCCTCCATTTTAACTGTTTCACTATTAGTCATCCCTTCAGTTGCCAAGGCCCTGAGCTCTGGGATTCACTTGCTAAATCTCTCCACCTTACACCATTTTCAAGAAGTTACTTTAAAATCTACCACTTTAAACAAGCTTTTGATCATCAGTTCTAATATCTCCTTGGATGGTTTGTTATAAATTTCCTATGAAGTGCCTTGGTGGGATTAATTTACCAGGTCAGGGTTGCTCAATAATTACAAATTATTGTGAATAATTAAGATTATTAAAAGCTAATTTGAGACATGATATTTTAAAGTAAAAACTCTGCCAATGTTTTCTTTTTGGGAAGGTGCTGACTGTTTACTGGGATATAGTTTTGTATATGCTAGTTCCCTCTGATACTTCATTTAAAAGTGCCCATACTTTATGTGCATACTCAATAGGGAGAGTTTGGATGATCACCTGAGGCCATGATCACCTGAAGTCCAATCTGTAAACCTGCAGGAGTTTGAATCATAGTCCTTCTGGTAACCAATCTCTGATTTTCCTCTCTGCACGCTGAGTGAGACAATGTGGCCTATTACACCGCCGTTAGCAGGAAGGGACAGCTAACACAATGTGTACCATACCTGGGATTTTCATTTCTCCGTTCACTGCCTTGGTTGCTGGAATGGGGGAAAAGATGGATGGGAAGGTGGACATTTTAGTTTTTTTTATTTCAGTTACCCTTCAGTGACGCAACAGAATTGTTTCAGGTACACAGGAAGTACTGGCCACTTTCTAATGCCCAATTTCATGATCTAACTGATCTAACCCAATTTTACATCAAGTACTCTTGTATCAAAGAATCGAAGCTTTAATGAAGCTTGTTACCTGACTACTCCCCGGCAACAGTGCAGAGAAGAATGGGCCCAGGCAAACCCTCAAATGAGTCCTTATTTACTTTTCTGGGGCGAGCACAGGACCTGGCGTCCGAAGCAGTGTTGGTGAGGTAGGTCCAGTGGCGACAGATCACTTGGTCCAGGCAGGCGGTGATGGCAGAGGAGAATCGACCAGCAGCAAAAGATGGTGCCTGAGCATCAGTGACATTGGTTGGGTCCAGTATAGACTGTGACGAAGCAGTGGAGGAAGGATGGCAGTGGAAGCATCATTAATGATGAGGAGCTAGTTCAGGACAGATGGACTCTCTTTCTTTCTTTTTTCCCTTAAATTATTCAAAATGGCATTGAATTGTGACACCAAATGAAAGCTTTTCACTGTATTTTATTGTATTCTTCCTGTAAAATACATGTTACAATAAAAATCATACATTCAAAAGGAAGGATAGAGTAAGACCTATCATTTTACAAACATTTCTCTTTCTAATGCAGGGAATTAAGTGAAGATTCAGATTATTTGTCATTCTTTGTCATGCTGCAATTTGATCCCTCTAGTCCCATATTATGGAAAGATTTATCTGTGTTGGTTTTCTTGGTTCTAATTCCTATAAGTCATAGAGACACAGCACTGAAGCAGACCCTTCAGTCCAACTCGTCCATGCTGACCAGATATTCCAACCCAATCTTGTCCCACCTGCCAGTACCCGGCCCATATCCCTCCAAACCCTTCCTATTCATATACCCATCCAAATGTTGCACTTGTACCAGTCTCCACCACTTGCTATGGCAGCCCATTCCACCCATGCACCACCCTCAATGTAAAAATGTTGTCCCTTAGGTCTCCTTTATTTCTTTCCCCTCTCACCCTAAACCTATGCCCTCTAGTTCTGGACTCCCCCACCACAGGGAAAAGACTTTGTCTATTCAACCTATCCATGCCCCCCATGATTTTATAAACCTCTATAAGGTCACCCCTTAGCCTCTGACGCTCCAGGGAAGACAGCCCCAGCCTATTCAACTTCTTTCCCTATAGCTCAAATCCTCCAACCCTGGCAACATCCTTGTAAATCTTTTCTGAATCCTTTCAAGTTTCACAACATTCTTCCAATAGGAAGGAGACCAGAATTGCACGCAGTACTCCAAAGGTGGCCTAACCAATGTCCTGTTGGCAACATGACCTCCCAACTCCTGTACTCAATACTCTGATCAATAAAGGAAAACATACCAAGCGTCGTCTTCACTATCCTATCTACTTGCAACTCTACTTTCAAGGAGCTATGAACCTGCACTCCAAGGTCCCTTTGTTCAGCAACACTCCCTAGGACCTTACCATTAAGTGTATAAGTCCTGCTAGATCCAACACCATACCAGGTTGTAGAGGACTCATTTTAAGAGAAGGTGTGTTCAGTGAACTTCTACATGATGCTTATTACATTTGGGGACTCTTTCACCCAGGTGATGTGTGTCTGTTAACCATTGTACTCTGTTCCAGTTGTTAAAGATTAACTACATTTGGTATGTTTTTTTAAAGAAAGTTAAATAGGAATTAGAAAATCTAAACTCTCTAAGTCTGGCCTATTGCAATTTGTATAGTTTGGTTGAACAGCTGGTTAGGAATAAAATGTCAAGAGAGGGGTAAGAACATCAAATTTTCAGATCCTGCCTCAGTTCTATGATACCCAGCACTAGAAAGTATACACAAATTATATCTTTATAATTTATATTGCATATCCAATGTCTTTATGGCCACCCCAGAGTACGTCATAGTAAACAGTTAGTTTTTAGGTGTTATGTAAAGAGATGTGGTAACTAGATTTGACACAACAAGATCTTGTATGTCGAAATAAGCTAAATGATTAGTAGTTTTGGTTCAGGGTAAATCTTGAAGAAGGGCTCATGCCCGAAACGTCGATTCTCCTGCTCCTTGGATGCTGCCTGACCACCTGTGCTTTTCCAGCAACACATTTTCAGCTCAGGGTAAATCTTGGTCTGGAAGTGGAGTCAGCTTCTCTAGCCGCCTTTGAATACTACAATGGGATCTTGTACATTCTGCAGGACACAGACACAGGGATACAGTTCAGTGTTGCATCTAAAATACTGCATCAGATTAACCTTAATCCCACAGTGTCTCAGTACAGACTTGTGTGTCAACTTTGATTTGTTTCAGTCTCATAAATATTGAGGAAGGAATCAACTGTGTCCGACAAGAACCCTTGTCGGAGCATAGTCAGTTGTAATTTGCTGTCCTGCATACAACTGCTCACTTTTGGAAAGGAATTGGAAGGCGTCTGGTATTGATGGAACTGAACTTCCATCAATCTATGCCTTCAAGAGAGGAGGGGGAATGAATTGGGGATTTGAGGAAGGTAAAGTTCAGTCCCATTAGGAAAGCATTACTGTCACTGGTATTGTCAATGTAAGTCATGCATATTGACATTCAAGTTCATTGTCTCCAGTCCAAGCAGACCCCTCAGTTATGTTGCTTAATTATTTATTAATGAAATGTATAAAATATATAGGCCTTCTGTTTGTTAGTTCTTGATAAATAAAATTTCTAAAATACATAGAGGAGTTGATTAAGGTAAGTGTACAACAGTGTGGCATGTGGGTAGACTCCTAAATGTAAAAATATCATGAACTCTGTTTTGAAAACAAATGTTTTACGTTGTCTGATTAATCAAGCCTGACCATGGTTGCCACTGCAGCATCATTTTGGTAATGCTGACTGGTTTGCTTTTTTTGCCATTTGTTGCAGATTGATGAGCTATATGAATCTTACTGCATCCAGCGAAGATTACGGGATGGTGCAAACAACATGGTGCGGGCGTATACTGTATCTCAAACTAGCAAAGAAGCAAGAGAGAGCTTGGCTGAAGCTAACAAGGGCTACAAAGAATACACTGAGGTAAAACCAGAAGCTGAAATATTGTAACTGGAAAATAAGGAAATACAGCTAAGCTTGGTGCATTCTCTTTCCATAGGTTGGGCTGGATCTTTGAAGATAAATAAATGTTGTGTTGCTGAAAAATGTGGATTATGAACTGCCTCTGTTGTTTGCTGATAATAGTAACTACAATTCAAAGCTATATAATTAGCTATGAAGTGCTTTGGAATGTCTGTGAGCATGTGCTCTATATGCAAATTTCTTTTCCATCTACTACAAATTTCAGTATTGAAGATTTATATGTTCCAATGTTATTAACATTTGTTATTTTTATCTCTGATATATGTTTATATGTATCTTGCATAATTAGCAATGACACGGAGTACAGTATCAAAGCATGGTCTGACTGGTATATTGTAGCTTCCTTAAACTTGCATTAGATGTAGCATTGTCACAATCTAAAGAAGTCCCAAAGGAGTGTTTTTCAAAGGTAGTCTATATTGTAATGAAGGAAAATTGCAACTAATTGTGCACAGCAAGCTCCCCAAAGCATCAGTGAAATAAATGACCAGCTAATGTTTTAATCATATTGGTTGAACAATAAATATTGTTGTGGTTGAACCAAACCACAGGAATTCAAAGTGGTGTTATGGGATCACTTGCATCCACCTAAGAAAGTGGATAGCAATGTTCCCTCTAATTTTATTTTGCTACATGATTTCTTTAAGATTGTAGCACATGTCTGCAGCCCCGAGGACATATTGGCAGATGAGGTCTTAGTTTAACATGTCAACTGAAAGACACAAGCGCTGTAATACTTCACTCTCAACACTGAAGAGTCAACTTTGATCAATTTGAATTTATAACATTTTGATTTAAGAGCTAGAGTGTTGCCAACGTATCAAGGTTGCAACACCATTTTATATATTGCTACATTCTGGCCCCTGTCTTCACTCTCTGAAACACCAAACAATAATCCTTGGTGGTGCAAGCAAGAACTCTGTTCAATGCCTCTCCCTTTCTATAGTCGGTAACTCGGTGAGCACAGCAGGACGCATGGTCAGTTGATTATTTTTTGCCCTGCCTTCTAGGGGGGGTTGGAGAGGTCTGGACAAGAGTCCTTGACTCAGTTTTTAACAGTATCACTGAAACTAAACCTCCCCAAATTGGGAAATTTAAGCATGGAATAATGTTCCACCGCTCCACAGTGTCATCTGCATTGTGCATATCTGATTTGAATGATCAAAATAATGGCATTTGGTCAGTCTTCCATCATCTCATGAATGCCCATTTGGCATTGACTGGCCCAGTCTGATCCCGAGAGGGCATCAGTGCAGCCACGAGGAAGTTGCTAGTTTTTTATACCTCTTTTCAATTGTGGCTGATATTTCAATTTGAGAGGGAACATGAGAGGGTATAATGAGCATGTATTGAAAATTGTGTGTTTGGAGTTGTCTTTCAATCCCAACACTTCCAAAGTGCAACCAATGTTTCAAAAGAGGGCAGGGTATGGGGCAGATTGTGAACCCACTCAGTTCTATTAACAGGCCAGGAAGAGTCAAGAGGTAAGATCTAAATTGGAAATTGCCAAATCCAAAGAGTCTGGTGCAGAGTAGTAGACAGCTGTCAGATTTAATGTGGGGAGTGGCAATTATTTTCCCAGTAGACTGGAGTCAACACCCTCCACCCCTTGGTTTTGCTGTGCAATTGGATACTACAATTTGACTGGTTGTTTGGCCAATTCTTGGAGCACTTAGGCTTCTGGATGCCCAAATTCCTGCCTTTCCTTCGAGCTTATTGCCCGTAATTCAGAATCAAACTTGCCTCCTGCTCAGTTAAGGTGTTAATGTTTGAAGATTACAGTGTGTGAGCAATGCAGATGCGTTGGGATTTTAGACCCAGGAAATTATCCAGTCATCAAGTTCCAACCACAAAATAAAACCAAAACCTGAGGGGTATAATGTCCTTATTTAATGACTTTGTCGTTAATTTTGAAACAGAAGTGTTCTAATTGTGCCAAACCAAAAACAAAAATCTTCTTTTTCTTACCTAGAGTATGTGCACGATGGAGAGTGAGCTTGAGAACCAGTTAGGAGAGTTCCATGTGAAAATGAAAGGTAAGTAACATTCTTTCATTTACTGTAATTCACAAAAAAAAGGCAAATTTAATTCTACTTATACTTGGAGATTACATTTATTTGGTTTGGTTTTGGTGCATGCAAAATTGAGATTAGTAATTACAATGCGTAGTGTAGTTTTATAAGCCAATTTGTAAACCTCTTGGTACAATCATAGGATTAATGCATACTGAGACTAAGGACCAGATTCTCATGGAGACTGGAATGCTTTATGCATCTTTCTGATGAAGGTTGCGATGCGATTTTTGCCAACAGGGTTTGGAGCATAAATCACTAAAGAGAAACTCAAAATCTGCACAGCCAGTTAAAATTAACCCGGAGTTCAAACAGAGCCCATGTGCAGGGACCTTGACCTGCAATGTAGGATTACAAATGGATGACATAGATTCAAATATTCTTGAAAGGTAGAAACTGTCGATAACTACCATGATCTGAAGATTTTAAAATTCCTGCTCTTTAAACTCTTTCGATAGAGTTCTTTGCTGACATTTGCCCCAGGGTTATTACTATGTCATTATGAATGTTTGACTGAGTTTCAAAAGCTGTGTTTTGAGGTATTGCGAGATTAGAGTTTGACAGTTTAAGGGGCCATTAAAGGATTAGTTCTCTTTGATCTGGGGACTGAATAGAAGTTTGGTCGATTTCTTAGAATGAAGAATACTTGAGATTTAAAGTCTTCAATTGAGTATTACCAGTGGGAGTTTTATTCACTAACAAGTGTGAGTTCATGAGAAATATATTACATTGTTAGTTTATTTTTCATCCTCATGTGAATTCTGACATGCATCCATGGTGGATATGGGAGTGAATGGCTATGGAAGGATTGAGGGATCGAGGATGAGTTGGCATTGTAGGGTATAAGAAACTGTGAAGTGGGTGGTGTAGGAGATAGGAATTGGCATGAAGGATATGGTGGGCCATGAGTGAATGGAGGACGTTGGAGGTGTGTGCGTGTGCGTGCTGGAAATGGGTCAGTTTGGAAGAAGATGAGTGTTTGAAGGCCTCAAACAGTTCAGACAAAATCCAACACAACTGAGGCAAATCTCTTGACCTGTCTGACTTGGCACTCACCTACCCCAGGGCTGCCTGCCCCATTTGTTTTGGGGTTCAGCACTCCTAATTCCATGGTGCCCCAGCCTCCCCAGAGTAAACCTCTGGGGAAATATCCCGACTCAAGCTACTCATCTCACTAACGCAATTCTAAACCTGGATGTTACTTCCGTCACTAAAGTAAATGGTCAGAATATTCCTTGTCTCATCCACAATCATGTGAACGATACTCCAGATTTGATTTTACTGAAGAGTTAGCTTTGACCGGCCCAAGATTGCAACATTGAACAAACTCTTTGTGCAGAATGCATCCCTACATGTAGTTTTGAATTAGGATATATAAAATAGAACTCATCGTGGGTTCTTTTCTTTTGATTGTTGCACAGTTGGACTCACTTGTTGTTTTATTTCCAAGCTATGTACATCCAGGATACTGTCTTTTGAAACTGACGTTTGTCAATATCTTCATAGGGCCTGCTTCAAACAAATTTTGGTTTGATATTTTTTTGAAAGTATGGAAGTTTTTTTTAAGGAAAATGTTAATGCTTTAAAGGCCATGGGGATTCAGATTAGACCTCAGAGGTATCATCATCATTTAAAATGCATGGTGTTCTCTTTCTGTAAATTAACAAAGCATGACACCAGTTTTGGCAGATGGTCATTGTATTCTTTGCTGTTGAAGTGATGGGCTCCAGGCTTTGCTCGTGCTTCAAAAGAGTATAGTTTGCTGCGTACTTCATATGAAAAATAATTATTTTGGAACCTCATAGTTATGGTTTTCTTCTTGAAATGCAGCATATGCACTTGAATCTGTGACTTGACTTTATAAAGTGATAACTGCCTGTTATAACACTTGCTGCCGAGGAACAATGTGGAATAGATAAATTACATCATGTACACATGTTCTAAAATACGAGAGTAGAATCAGCAGTACAGTACCAGGCTGCCTCTGGCAGCTGAAATGTGGGTTACTAGGCAACAGAGATAATTACATTATCTTTTGGAGTTGTGGGCGGAAAACATATCCATGGCTAAAGATTACCATATGAGGATGAATAACACTGACAATCATTTCATTTTACTTCTGAGTAAGTGAAGACAGTAGAAAGGATTAATTTGACTTTTACTACAAATCCTATGCTGAAGGGGGAGAAGCCCTGTGAAGTATCTCATTGTCGATTTTCAGATAAAAATATCAGTTGCTTGTGAAGTTGCTTCCACGATTTGTGGAAGCTTTTCATTTTGCACTCATCAAGACAATTTGCAAGAGTACCAATTCAAGGGGGAAATTCAACATTTAGACTGAATGTAAATGATGGGTAGGCAAGTTGACAGTTAGCATCCAGGATTTGTTTAAATTTTAAACCCGACAGATTGATTTTGTTTGGTCAGGGGATTGCCATGAGAAATGAATTAGCAAATGGCTGTCACCTGTTTTGTCGAGTTGAAAAATAGGTGACAGACATTCAGAGTCAACCGGTCTGGTCTAAGAGTTTAACCAAGTTTGGCAGCTAATTGTTGATCATTGTTAATTACTGTATCCTCCAAGGCAACACCTCTACCAAACAGAGTCAACTTGTCAACCAATCAGCTCTATCCTCTCATGCAGTATAAATGTCGTCTTTTCCCTCAAGTTGGTATTCTTGTAAATTATTCTGATGAGTGCAGGACAAAAAACTGCAACAAAATCCTTTTCTTCAGTAAGACTTAGGTTCTGTACTCCAAATAACTGTTTGTGAAAAAGTAAAGAAAGCTATAGTGAAAAGAGAATTTCAGTAAAGCTCGGTTCACTTTTGCAATTTTTACCATTTGCAATTTATTTTAATAACAACTGAATATGAAACTTTTTTTTTGAGGCTATGACAATCCGGTGTTCCAATTAACTGGACAACTCCTGTGGCCTGTGTTTGTGTAACTGGAAGACCCTGGCTATAGATTTGCACATAACGTGCCTTACACGTGTAAAGAGGGAAGCTCACTCAACCAAATATAGCCTGGCATCATCTTTACATGCCTTGTATTCATTTCCCACAAGAAGTGTAATGTGGAGATCTTTGAGATAAAACTTGTTTGACATCTGATATTTCAAGCAGGAGGCTGGAAGGGCACAACAAGCCAGGCAGCATCTAGGGGTGGAGAAGTTTGCCGTTTTGGGTATTAGTCGCCTTCAGGATTCCTGAAGATGGGTTACACCCGAAACATCAACTTCTCCACCACCTGATGCTGCCTGGCTTGTTGTGCCCTTCCAGCCTCCTGCTTGTCTACTTTGGATTCCAGCATCTGCAGTTTTATTGTCTTTATCTGATACTTCAAGGCTAAATGATGTTAGAGGACAAAGTGTGCTTTATATTTGTCACAGCCTTGTTTGTGCAGTAGTACGCATCCACAGATTGACAATCACATTGAAAGTTTTTTTTAAATCTGGATACCTGATAATGTGTTGTGACTGTAAAATTCATCATGGAAATAGGCTCATGAGACCTATTGAGGTTCTAAGTACAATAGCATCAGTGTTGATTTTGAAATACAGATTTTTGTGATGGACTAATTTGTCCAACTCACCAACTGGTACCAGTCACTGTTTTTTATAAAAACAATTATTAAACTTAGGTTTTTGTCTGTTCTCCAGAAGTTTCTGATTAACAAAGCACGTAACTTTCTATTCCGGTAGCTGATAGTTTGACAGATCTGTTTTGCTGCAAGCAACTGTAATTTTAAACCCAAACAGCTAAGCCCAGAGTAGTGATTGTACTTTGTACAATAGACCAAAGTTACATCATGTTATCATTGATGGTTTTTGAATAGGACTGCTGCCTTTAGCTCAGTCAAAAGCAAGACAGCATGATGACTTTGAATAGAACTGTTGCCACGTTGGGAGCAGACTGAAATCTGTCTTCAGTTACAGAGGCTATTGGCAGCCAACTATAAAAGTTCTTAGAAGGGTGAGACCAATTGTCCAATTTCTAAGATGATGATTGGCTTTCCTTCTCAAGAACAGTGTAGATCTTTCAGAGAAGTTGTGTTACTTTATTGCAACAATGCCAACAAATTGACCAGAAGTTTTGTATAGTCACCAATAGTGTTTTAATTGAACTCAAATTGTTAGCAAATTATTTTTCACTTGCAAAAATAAATTGGGTTCTTTTTAAGCTTTTCTAACTTTAGACTACACTGTCATGAGAAGGTTACTTTAGTGCATGAGAACATCAACGTTTTTGAAGTGGGGGTCACATTTTATGTGATATCAGGGAAACATCTGCTCCAAATCTGTAGAGACATTCTTCACAAGAGGCAATGTTAGTGAGAAGGCTGACGCAGCAGGAAGTGGAACAGTGATTCAGCCAGGCTCTGTGTTTTTGTAATTAAGTTCAGCAGTGCAAGATTCTTATGAAAGATTTTTTGGAAACCATTGTCAACTCATCACAGACAGTAGATAGGTCTATTATTGCACCTCTATAATCACTCTTTGTTGTTTTGTGAAATTATGCTCTCTATTAATTTTCGTATTTACATAGATTGACTTATTGTTGAGATGGAAATGCAATAATCAGTGTCCCAAATAAATTACTTAAATGCCTTTTGAACAATTAATCATGTAATTTGGAATCAAGTAAATTGGCATTCCTGGGATGGAAGTAGACACTGCATTTGAGTAGGGAAGGCTTGTTGCCTACCTCAAGTCCAGAATGCTTCAGTGCTGGAGCTGTTATTTCACATCTTTTAAGTTCTTTTGTTATTTAAAACATAATTCACTAGTCCATTTTATAAAGCATGTCTGAAGTAATACATAAGTGGAGGAGTTTGGGTAGCAAGTGTTGTGGAGAGTTTCTGTTGCACATGTTGTATTTGTGAGAGTGTAAGAAGAATGCTGGAGAATATAAGCATTTCTAACTCTTTGATTATTAAGTTGTGAGACCCCAAATAAAGTATCTTCTGACACCATTGGATTTACCTTGTGTACTTGATCAAATCTCCCAGTTATGTGATAGTCTCTAAGTTTAAATGCACAGGTATTTTCAATAACTTGTACTAAATAGAGTTTTTTCAGGCATGTTTAGGCAGTAAAGGAAACAGATTCTACTTAACCCACAAAAGCATTCCTGAAGAAGGGCTTATGCCCGAAACGTCGATTCTCCTGTTCCCTGGATGCTGCCTGACCTGCTGCGCTTTTCCAGCAACACATTTTCAGCTCTGATCTCCAGCATCTGCAGTACTTACTTTCTCCCCACAAAAGGTAGTACCAAGTAACGATGCTGGCTTTGAATAGCCTGAATAAATATGTAGGGAACGCTCAATCATTTTATGATTATTCTATTAATGAAATATTTGAGTAATGTTGATTAGAATTTTAAATAAGCATTTCATGATTAATCTCATGTTTTGCCACACCTTATTTATGTTGCACTCATTTCTTTGGCTACCCATGTCTAAAAGAGCCACTTTCTCCTGTCCATAATTTCATAACTTTCAGAAAACTCTGTGACCTGATGTTTTACACTACTAGTCATTGTGTATAAATAAATATTCAATCTTTATTGTGTATAATTCAATTATCAAAGGAAAGATGATGCTGCCATGAAATTTCGTTTGCAGTTCACTTATTTTGAGTTGGAATGAACTTGAGAAAGGGCTGTGTATTTGAAATGATCTATTGTGGGTGATAGCACAAAACGTTGAACTGAGGAGTATTTTTGTACGCCTCCTCAACAACTGTGGATATATAATTGCCGGCAATGAGCTATCTTTTCAGAATCTGTCTGCAAAGCATTGGCAATCAATGGGACCACAATGGAAAACTGAAAGTAAGCATTTAGATTCAGACTTGTATCCAAATGCAAATTATGAAAGAATGATCTGATAAATCATAGAAAGGTTACAGCACAGAAAGAAGCCATTCGGCTTGTGGTGTCAAGCTGGATTTCTGGAAAAGCTAATTACCTAGACTCGCTCTCCTGTTTTTTCCTGGTAGCCCTGAAATTGTGTCTCTTCGAATAAGAATGCAATTATCTTTTGAAAGCCACAAATAAATCTGCCTCCATCACAATCTCAAGTAGTGCAGACCAGATCCTATGTCCTTGCTGTCTGTTGGTAATATTTTTCCTCATGCCACTGTTGTCATTTACAAATCACCATCTTAAATCGGTGTTGTCTGGTTGTCAACCTTTTAAACCAACGGGAACGGTTTATCCCAACCTACTTTGTATACGCCCATCATGATTTCTGAACACCTCAGTCAAACCTCCTCTTAATCTTTTTTCCAAAAGAAACATCTCCTGTTTCTCCAATCAGTTCATGTAATTGAAACTCCTTACCTTTCCTGCACCCCCTTCGATGCCACCACATCCTTTATAAAATGTCATGGCCAGAACTGTCACAGTGCTCTCAGTTGAGCCCAAATCAGTGTTTTTCTACACAGGATCATCATAAGTTAATTGCTTTAGCACTCTGTGCCCTGAATTATGAAGTCCAGTATCCCATACGTGTCATCCACAATTTTCTCAACTTGGCATTTTCATTGACTTGTTCACACATACCCACAGGTCCTTCTCCTTTCACCATGACTTGGGTAGCATTTTCTTCCTTGGTGAAGACAGATACAGTGTACCCATTCAGAGTCTCAGCTTTACACCTTACCTCCATGTGTAAATTTCCTTTTAAGGTTCCTAAATGGTCACCATCTTCCTTTGAACACCTATTTTAAAGTATTGATATGCCTACAGAAAAACTGTGGATTCTGTTTGAGGTAGATTCTGTCTTTGCCACTGTGCTTTTTCACTTTCCCTCTGAACCTTCCAGCGTACATTTAAGCTTGGTTCACAATTCTATTATCCAGTTGACATCTATCATATGCACCGTTTTGCGGCTGCGTGTTGCTTTCTATTACTTGGATCATCCAGAGAGCTCTGCATTAGTTTGTCTTACTGTCTCCTTCATGGAATGTACTCTGACTGTAAATAAACTACTTCCTCTTTAATGACCACCCATCGTTCTGTTATGTTTGCCTTAAATGTTGGCTAGATTTCAAACTGCTGAGAATGGCTGGACCTTTAATCACTGCTAACTAGGGAATGGTAACAAAAACAATATGCGGTTGACAAAAAGAATCTATCATTAATACAACTACTGATTGCTTCATGTTTGGTCATTCCAACATAAAGAGTACTGGGTGAAGTGAACTCAAGCACACAATGTGTTTGCTTGTCTGGTTTTTCTTGAATAATTTTCTCGATTGCTTCTTCATGTTTTGGTCCTGGAATTATCTTTGCCCCTGTGACTGCTGGAAAGGAGGGAATGTCTAATCATGAATGTGGAACAAACTTGATGACTCAGTAGTTCATTCTGTTTGCCATTTATGTAAATGCACCAAGGTAAAGACAATAGTGTTTTAACTTAGTTTCCTTTCGGATTAAGTGGTTTGATGTTTTAAGCACAGTATCTCAGGAAGGTTGTATTAGTCTTGGAGAGAGAACAAAGTAAGTTTAGACTTAGAGTCATAGAGATGTATGGCATAGAAACAGACCCTTTGGTCTAACTCGTCCATGTCAATCAGATATCCTAAATTAATCTAGTCCTATTTGCCAGCGTTTGTCCCATTTCCCTCTAAATCCTTTCTTGGTTGATCCCATATTGTCTCAAAGGTTAAATTCTAAGAGAGTTTGCTTAAACAATGGCTGCTTTCTATAAAAGCTAGAGGATTAAGGAGTGATTTGATTTAGGTTTTCAAGATATTGAAGGTAATTGTTAAGGTAGATAAAATTATTTTTAGACTACAGGGAACAGTCTCTAAATTAGAGAGATTTTTCATGATGTTGGGAAAGTGTTGTAGAAGTTTGAAAATTTTTTTTAATACATACAAATTGATGGAGGGTCACTTTTTTATATTAAATCTGAAATTATTTTTGATAAAAGTTCAGGGATATGGAGGTAGGCGGCATGGCAGCCATAATTTCTTTTAATGCTGCAGTTCTAATGGCCAAATGACCTTTGTGTTCCTATTTATGCATATTGGGAGCTGTTTTGGTTTGAGTTTGGAGATAACTGGATAGGTTACTGCTGCTTCTTGGGCCCCATTTCCACTATTTGCTGACTATTTTACATCCTTTCCTGGCTCAAGATTGTAAATGATATTTGGTTCCTCAGCCAAGACTTCATTTCAAAATCACCTTTGCCCATGTTCTGAAAGAAAAGTTGACCTTGAGGCTACTGATCTTTGCTCACTGCCACTCCATTGCTAACCTGCATTCTCCAAGGTTTGTGAATTTATCTCCTGCGTTTGTCCTCATCTTTGCTCAACTCCATCTTTAAATGTTTTCACTCGTGTTTCTTCGTACATGTTGATAAATCTTCTGCAGATAACGGGTTCAATTCTCATATGTATGCTAATGACACTTGCCTCTTAACCCTTCTGCTGCTGTTGTATAATCAGGCTGCTTATTCAGCAGCCTTTATCCAAAGGGCAGTCACTTCATCCATCTAAACATTAGCAAGGTCAAAACTAATATCTTTGCCTTGCCAAGATCCCTTGCTATCAATTCAATCTTCTGTCTGGCCACTTTCAGTAAGAACCTGATGGTTTTCATCTTCAATATCTAAGGCAATCCCAAGCTAAGATTTCATTCCATGTCATCCCCATCACAAAAAACACCCATTCAGTGCTGTGACATTACCACCTTCATCTCTCCTTCAAAGCATCTACCACTGGAACACTTATTCATGCTTCTCTCATAGAATCATAGGATCTCCACAGTGTTGAAGTAGCCCTTGCAGGCCGTTGAGTCCACACTGACCCTCTGAAGAGCATCACACCCAGACCCACCCCGATCCTATCCCCATAACCACACATTTCCCATGGCTAACCCACCCAACCTACACATCGCTAAACGCTACGGGCAATTTGCCATGGCCAAATCATCTAACCTGCAAGATTTTGGACTTTGGGAGGAAACCCATGCAGACACTGGGAGAATGTGCAAACTCAATACAGACAGTCGCCTTTTCATATATTCACTCGTAGGACACGAATCACTGGCTGGCCAGCATTTATCATCTTCCCTGGTTGTCCTTGGGGAGGTGGTGATGAGCTGCTTTCTTGAACTGCTGCAATTCCAGGATTTTGACCCAGTAACAGTGAATGAATGGTGTTATATTTCCAAATGAGAATGGTAAGTGGTTGGAAAGGAATTTGCAGGCGATGGTGTTCTCATGTATTTACTGCCCTTGTTCTTTTAGTTGGTGATGACAGTAGGTTTGGGAGGTGCTGTCTAAGGATCTTTGAATTTCTACAGTGCCTCTTGTAGTACATACTGCTGCTACTGAGAGTCAGTGGTGTAGGGAGTGGATGCTTGTGGATGTGGTGGCAATCAAGTGGGCTGGTTGTCTTGGATGGTGTCAAGTTTCTTGACTGTTGCAGCAGCACTCATCCAAGCAAGTGAAGGGCATTCCAGCACACTCCTGACTTGAAAAAATCACACAACACCAGGTTATAGTCCAACAGGTTTAATTGGAAGTACTAGCTTTCGGAGCGACGCTCCTTCAGGTGGTTGTGGAGTACACAATTGTAAGACACAGAGTTTAAAGCAAAAGTTTACAGTGTGATGCAACTGAAATTATACATTAAAAATACCTTGATTGTTTGTTGAGTCTTTCATCTGTTCGAATACCATGATAGTTTCACTTTCATATGTAAATCACAAAACTTTTTTTAAAAGTTACATTCTCAGGTTAACTGTAGCAATTGGTGTTAGCCAGATAATACGTTGAAGGTTCTGGATTAGTGGTGCTGGAAGAGCACAGCAATTCAGGCAGCATCCGAGGACAGGCAAAATCGACGTTTCGGGCAAAAGCCCTTCATCAGGAATAAAGGCAGAGAGCCTGAAGCATGGAGAGATAAGCTAGAGGAGGGTGGGGGTGGGGAGAGAGTAGCATAGAGTACAATAGGTAGGTGGG
>NC_057726.1:51582649-51622740 GCF_004010195.1 Chiloscyllium plagiosum
TGTCTGGGTGGGGGCTGTGAGTGTCTGTAAGAGAGAGTGTAAATGTGTATGCATGAGTGTCGCGTGGTTTAAGTCTCTGAGCGGATGCCTGTGAGAGTGTGGGTGTCTGTAAGGGTGTGTGGGAATGTCTGTGTGCGTGTCTGTATACATGTGTGCCCGTGTGTATGTGTGTGTATAGGAGTGCCTGTGTATGCGTGCGTGTAGTGGTGTCTGTGTCTGTGTGTGTGTGTTGTGCAATGGTGGTGACCTGTAATGTGACATGACCCCAAGATCCCGTTTGAGGCCCTTCCTATGGGTACCGAAATTAGCTGTCAGCCTCTGCTCGGCCACTTTTCGCTGCTGCCTATCCTGAAGTCCGCCTTGGAGGATGGTCACCCGAAGGTCCGAGGTCGAATGTCCTAGAGCCCTGAAGTGTTCCCCAACTGGGAGAGAACACTCCTGTCTGTTGGTTGTTGTGGGGTGCCCAATCATCCGTTGCTGTAGCCTTTGCTCGGTTTCCTCAATGTACCATGCCTCAGGGCATCCTTGCCTGCAGTGTATAAGATAGACAACGTTGGCTGAGCCACATGAATACCTGCCATGTACAAGGTGGGAGGTGTCCCCACGTGTAATGGTGGTATCTATGTCCACACTCTTTAAACAAAATTTTTTTTAAAAAGTTTTGTGATTTACATATGAAAGAAGTGAAACTATCATGGTATTCGAACAGATGAAAGACTCAACAAACAATCAAGGTATTTTTAATGTATAATTTCAGTTACATCACACTGTAAACTTTTGCTATAAATTCTGTGTCTTACAATTGTGTCCTCCACAACTACCTGATAAAGGAGTGGTGCTCCGAAAGCTAGTGCTTCCAATTAAACCTGTTGGACTATAATCTGGTGTTGTATGATTTTTAACTTTGTACACCCCAGTCCAATACCAGCATCTCCAAATCATGACTCTGACTTATGCCTTGTAGTAGGTGGACTGACTGTGAGGAGTCAGGAGCTGAAATATTCCATTCATATTCCTAGCCTCTGACCTGCTCTTATAGTCACTGTATTTATATGCTTATTTCAGTTGAGTTTCTGATCAATAGTAACCTCCAGGATGTTGATACTGGGAGACTTAGTAACACCATTGAATGTCAAGGGTAGTTAGATAGTCATTGGCTGGCATTTATATGGTGTGACTGTTATTTGCCAGTTGACAGCCCAAGCCTGATTATTGTCCAGTTTTTGTTGCATTTGAACAGCTTCAGTATCTGAAGAGTTGCAAATGGTGATGAACATTGTGCAATCATTTGTGAACATCCCCACTTCTGATCTTATGATTGAGGGAAGGTCAGTAATGAAGCAGATGAAGATGGTTGGGCAAAGAACACTATCCTGAGGAGCTCATGTCCTGAAGTTGAGATGACTGACTTCCAACAACCACGCCCACCCTTCATATATGCTGATGGATAGTTTGCCCCTGCATTCCAATTGATTTCAGTTTTGCTAGGTCTCCTTGATGCCACACTCATTGAAATGTGGCCTTGTTGTCAAGGGCTGTCATTGTCACCTCACCTCTGGAATTCAAGTCTTTTGTCTGTTGATCTGTTGGTTGTGGGATTGCTTATCTCTGTCTATCACTTGCTGCTTTTGCTGTTTGGTTGCTTCACCAGGTTGACCCCTGATTTTTAGGTATACTTGGTACTGCTGTTGGCATGCACTCTTGCACTGTCCATTAAACTATTCCCCTTACTTGATGTAATTGTTGGATAGGGAAAACAGTGGGCTTTGAGGTTGCAGATTGTTTTGGAGTACAATCCTGCTGCCATTGTTGTTTCACGGTGCCTCATGGAATCCAGTCTTGAGGTGACAGATGTATTCGAAGAATATCTCATTTAGCATGGTAGTAGTGATACACAACACAATGGAGGATATTTTCAATGTCAAGGTGGGACTTCATCTCCACAAGGACTGCACAGTGGTCACTCTTACCAATACTGTCATTGGTAAAGCTGCAACTGGCAGATTGGTAATGTTGCAACCTAAAGCTGCAACTGGCAGATTGGTAATATTGGTTTCCTCATCACCTGCTACAGACCCAGTCAAGTAGTAATGTCCTTTAGGACCCAACCAGCTTGATCAGTAGTGCTGCTTTTGAGCCACTCTTGGTGGTGGACATTGAAGTGCCATACCCAGAGTACATTTTGACTCCTTGCCACCCTCAGAGCTTCCACCAAGTGTCATTCCACATGGAGGAGTGCTGATTCAGCTGCCAATTGAGTTTGTGATATTCAGGAGGTTGACCTGATTGACCTGATACCATAAAACTACCGGGGATAATGTTGATGACTTAGAGGGTGGCTCCCTCCCGACTGTATACAACTGTGACGCCACCTCTGTTGGGTCTGTCCCATTGGTGGGATAGGACAGATCCAGGAATGGTGATGGTGATGTCCTTGCATTGACTGCTGGGTATGATTCCATGAGTATGACTCTGTCAGGCTGTTGCTCAATTAATCTGTGAGACAACTCCCTCAACTTTGACGGGAGGGTCGGGTGGAGGTATGGGGGAGGTGCAGGTATCAACAGGGCTGTTTCTAGCAGGGTACACAGGGGTGCTTTTGTCTTTGTCATTTAAGGTGTCTAGGTTGACGCCAGGTGGTCCATATGGTTTCATTTCTTTGTTGAAACTTTGTAGCAATTGTTATAACTGAGTTGTTTCAGGCAACCATGTTGCTGTGGAGTCACATGTAGGCCGGACTGGGTGAAAGTTTCTTCCCTGAAGGACATTAGTGAACCAGATGTGTTTTTCAGACAAGCTACAATAGTTTCATGGTCATCAGTAGATTCTTAATTTAAATGCCATCATCTGCAGGGGCGAGATTTGATCCTAAGACCCATAACATTAGCTGATTTTTTCTGGGATTAATAGTCCAGCAATAATTCTACTAGATCATGATCTCTGTCTCAGAACTGGTCTGTTCAGACAACTTTCATTTTCCCTAAACTGTGTCCATCCAAAGTCCACTGTCTGTTCCATTGCTCCATGTTTACAGGCTGATGTTAACTCCCCAATCCCAACAATTCAAATTTACTGATCCCTCAATTATGACCACTGTTGTTTAATTCATGTCATTCCTTGTGTATTATAAAAAGGAGCATTACATTTATGTTTTTGCACTTTAAAAATGATCCGAACTAATTGAAAATCAAGATGTTAGTATTTACATTCGCAAATAAATGTTTAAACAGAGGGAGCACTTGTGCCTGAAACCCTGTCAAAGGAACCTCCAACTCTTTCAAAGCTTGGTGGTACAAAGAGCATAATTTTGCTCCAGTCTTGCAAAGAATTTTGATGTTGAGTATTTCCCCTAAATTATAATCTAGCCTTCCTTTTAGTACTTTATAACCTGTACCTACCTTGATTATATCCTAATATAGTTCACAGGGGCTGTAATCTGTGTTGTAACGATCATAATTTTCTTTCATTTTGTGTGCTAGACTTCAATTGATGTGTCGTCTTCTTTTACAATTTGTGTGTCTTATTTCAGGGCTTGCAGGATTTGCACGTCTCTGCCCAGGAGATCAATATGAGGTGAGAAAGGATTTTCAACATTTGAGACTTTTTTTTTTATTACAAGCAAACCTCAATTCAAAAGGCTTTTCTTTAACCACATTAAGGAAACTGTCACCTGTTCTGAGCTAATCTCTTATGACGCACTGTTCACAATACGTTGAAACACATTGGTGAAGGTTCTTCCACCTTTACATTTAAATTTTAACGTGTCTTGCAATCTTCCTGTAATTTGGGACCTCCATGCTGAGCTCTCTAACGTTTTGATTTCCAAAATGATAGCATCTTTTTTACGTCGCTGTTGAACATGTCCTCCCTGTCTCACTGGAAAATCCACATTATTTGCTGTGTAAATCTTCACTAGTCAACCAATGGTAGACAGTTTGCCCAAGGGACTGTCATTCTTGTGTGAGTTACAGCAGTGACCTTGATTGCCAGAAGTATAAGAGCTAAGCTAAGCTAAATCCTGTCCTTGACCTATGTTTACACACGCACTTGCTTTCATCAGAGACTCACCAAGCTATGATTAAAAGTGTAGAATTATAGAAACCGTTAAGGACACAGAAGGAGTTCGTTCAATTCAATATGTTCATGCTAAAAGGAAATATCCAGCCTAATCCCACCTTCCAGCTCCTGGTCCATACCCATGTAGGTTATGGCATCCCAGATTTGTTCCCAGATGTTGAGACTATCCTATGAAGCCACACTGGACAAGCAAGCCCTGCAGACTCAAGAATTTCCTAGAATGCGAAGTTGATCTTAGAATACTTAAAGAGATAGACAGAGTTGTTGCAGGAAAGATATTTCCATAACTGGGGAGTCTACAACCAGGAAGCAATTTGAAAATAGGGGAGGCTGTAGGGAGATTTAATTGGGGAGCATAAAAGAACAAGCATCCTGGATTAGATGAAATGTAAGGATTGATTTCTTTTAAAGAAATCAACTATCAAGAGGTCACAGATTTCAAGTAAAAGTTAAAAGAGGAGTTGAAAAGAAATTTTTCAGAGGGTAGGACCAAGATTTTCTTACTTGGAGAATTGTGAACCTTTGGAATTCTCTACTTCAGTGCACTGTGGAAGATGAGTCTTGGAGTGTATTTGAGTATATATTCAGGAAGAATTTGATTCTCAATGATATAAGGGAATATGGGGATAGTCTGGGCAAAAGGGATTGAATTGTTCAGTCAGGTTGTGTTAAATGGTAGAGCAGGTTCGATGGTCTGAATGGTCTATTCCTGTTCCTATGTGCTTAGCCAAATACTTTTTTAAAAAACAAATGAAGGTTTATGCTTTTCCCATCCTTTTCAAGAGAGAGTTCAAAATTCCCACTACCCTCTGAAAAATTTCTTTTCAACTCCTCTTTTAACGTTTACTTGAAATCTGTGACCTCTTGATAGTTGATTTCTTCAAAAGAAATCAATCCTTACATTTCATCTAATCCAGGATGCTTGTTCTTTTATGCTCCCCAATTAAATCTCCCTACAGCCTCCCCTATTAAAATGAAATGACCTCCAAACTTTTGTCATAGCTGCAATTTTCTATCGGGCAGCATCCTTGTCAGTCCCCTCTATATCCTCTCAAGTGCAACCAAATTGTGCCTGCAACACTGTGCCTAGACGTGAGACAGCATTCTGGTGGTTTTATGCGGTTCCAGCAAAACCTCCCTCTCTCATTCTCAATGCCTTGACCTCTTGTATCTACCTGTCCTGCTATCTACGGAGATCTATCAACAAAGTCGCTCAGTTTCTCTGTTTACTGTATGTTTCCTTGTAATGTTTGACCTCCCCACGTGCATTGCCTCACCATTGGCTAGACTGAATTTCATTTGTTACGTTACTAATCATCTGACTAGTTCATTAATAATTTCCTGCTGTCTACAAATTGCTTCCTTATAGTCAGCTATTGATCAATTTTCAAGTAATTTACAAACTTTTTAAGCATCATTCCTGTGTGCAAATCTAAATTATTGGTATCCCAAACAGTGAAGGGCCCACTACTAAGCTCGATGAATCCTCATTAACTTAGCAGTCACTAAAAACACCATTACTCTTTGCTTCTTGCCACTGAATTAATTTTGATCCATCTTACCACTTTCCTTCAAAGTCCATAAACATTTAAAATTCTTTTCTTCATTCTGCTTTTCGAAAATCAATAGAAATAATATCAAACATGGTAGCCTTAAATTTCATTTGGGTTAGTCAAATGTGATCTTTCACTAACAAGTGAGCGTAGACTGTCCTTGATTAATTGTGTCTTTTCACTGAAGATTTATTCTGTGCCTCAGAATGTTTTCCAATAATTTGCCCACAGCTGAGGTTTGGCTGACTGATGTCTATTAATCAGCCTCTGCCTTCCTAACTTTTTAAACAACAGTACAATATTAGCAGTCCTCTGGCAGCATGCCTGTAACTTGAGAGAATTTAAAATAGATCGCCAGAACCTTTGCTATTCCTTTTCTTGTTCATTTGAGGTGCCTTTCTTCCAAAGCTGGTTACTTACTCACTTTCAAAGGTATTCAACAACCTAATATTTCCTCCTCCACTAAGGCTTTCCTTTCCAATAGTTCACCTCTATAATTACTGTTGGAAATGTGTTGCTGGAAAAGCGCAGCAGGTCAGGCAGCATCTAGGGAACAGGAGAATCGACGTTTCGGGCATCAGCCCTTCTTCAGGAAGAAGGGCTGATGCCCGAAACGTCGATTCTCCTGTTCCCTAGATGCTGCCTGACCTGCTGCGCTTTTCCAGCAACACATTTCCATCTCTGATCTCCAGCATCTGCAGACCTCACTTTCTCCTCTATAATTACTGTGTTCACTTCATCACTTTTTTTTTGTGAAAGAGAAGCACAGTTGGTTCCTTGGCCTATTTTGGTCTCTTTAACCCAGGTGGTGAGATTAGTTGTAGCACTGCTACTTAAAAAAATGAGCTACTTCAGCACAAACTGGGAATCATTCATAAGATTTACTTGTGTTTGGCTTGGCTCCTCACTGGATAAACATGCAAAACCTTTGGGGAATTTGCTAGAAAGCACAGTACAGCAAAGTTTACATTTTTATGAGGAGAAAATGAGGACTGTAGATGCTGGAGATCTGAGTCGAAGAGTGTGGTGCTGGACAAGCACAGCCGGTTCGGCACCATCCGAGGAGCAGGAGAGTCGATGTTTCGAGCATAAGCTCTTCATTATGAATGACGGTGGTGGCCCAACGGGGCTGAGAGATAAATGGGAGGAGAGTGGGGCTGGGGCAAGGTAGCTGGGAATGCTATAGGTAGATGAAGGTGGGGATGAAAGTGATAGGTCAGAGAGGAGGGTGGAGCGGTTAAGTGAGAAGAGAGACAGGACACCAACTTGCGGAACGTTTCAGAGAACATCTCTGGGACACACACACTAAACAATCCCACCTCCCTGTGGCTGAACACTTCACCTTCCCCCTCCCACTTCCCCAAGAACATGCAAGTCTTGGACCTCCTCCACTGCCGAACTCTAGCCACCTGACGCCTGGAGAAAGTATGCCTCATCTTCCGCCTTGGGACCTTCCAACCACACAGGATCAATGCGGATTTCACCAGTTTCCCCATTTCCTTCCCCCCCCCTCCCCCCATCCCCCCATCCGAGATCCAGTCTTCCAACTCAGCACTGTCCTAGCTGTCCATCTTCCTTCCCATCTATCTGATTCACCCTCCTCTCTGACCTATCACCTACCCCCCTCCCACAACCTTCATCTACCTATTGCATTCCCAGGTACCTTTCTTCCCAGCCCCACCCCCTTTCATTTATTTCTCAGGCCCTTGGGCCACCTCCCACCATTCCTGATGAAGAGTGTATGCCTGAAACGTTGAGTTTCCTGCTCCTCGGATGCTGCCTGGCCAGCTGTGCTTTTCCAGCACCACACTCTTCGACTTTACATTTTTATTCCAAACTCTGAATACAAGAGCTATTTGGTAATGGTGCACTATGACACAAACGTCTAAAAATTGTAAATTGTAGTTAGAATAAAAGATTTTGACTAACCAATATCTTGATATTATTGCTAAAGGAATATCCATATATTGCTGTCTGACCATATAGCTTTGATTTTTGTCTTAGTCTGAGAAGGGAGTAGGGAGATGAATGTATTTACGATGTGTCATAAATCCTTCTAACATCTGTTGCCAGATATTCATGAAATATGGCCGCCAGCGGTGGAAGTTGAAAGGTCGCATTGAAGCAAACGGGAAGCAAGTGTGGGATGGTGAGGAGATGGTATTCCAGCCTCTCGTTACAGAGTTCCTCTCAATCAAGGTAAAGACTCAAGGCTACTCTCAAACTCATTCACTCGCTCACTCACCCACCTTTCTGATATTAAGTTTCATCAAATAAAATCTGTTTGGAGAGAATAGTGTTCTCAGTGCAATGAGACACCCGACATGACTTTGTTTGCTAAACTTTTTCCTGTTTATGCAGAGAACATTCTTCAGCAGGAGGTCAGTTTATGCAAAGATTTGTGCAAGAAACAACTTCAACTTTTATTACCACAGACTGCCACTGAAAAGCCAAATACCCTGACCGTTAACCTTGGCCATACTAAAAATAAAATCCTTTTGAGCAAAAATTGGGATAAAACAAAAATTGGAAGCTAAAATTTAAGTTCTGTCCTCACCCTATTCCATGCTGCAGTGTTCCTTACAAAAGAACATCCAAGTGATCTCCAACCTCTCAGAAACTTTATACACAGCCTCCCCCTGACTGTCCAGCTGAATTTATCATATGAAGGACTGCAGTCATTTATCTGATGTTTTCGCTGTATGCACAGATCCTTGTAAAATATTGTACTCACCTATGTCAAACCATTGCTTCTATTCCAAATCATAAAATGATCTTTGATTGTAAAATTTTTACTTCAAACTATGCGGGTAGAGAGATTTAGTGATTTAGTGCCTTTCATTAAGGGTGGACAGAACAAAGTGCTGGAGAAACTGTAGAGATAGAAACAGTTAATGTTTCGAGTCAGACTTCCTACATGAGCCATTTCAGACTCAAAATGTTAACTTTCTCTCTCCACAGACACTGCCAACCTATTGAGTTTCTTCAGTACTTTCTGTTTTTATTTCTTGTAACTCAGTGATCCTAAAACATATTGTTAAATTTTAGACATGCTGTAAATTGAAGTAACATAAATAACTGCTGCATAGGATAAAACTGCTGAGATTGAGCTATACCCGCTGGATTTAATGGGGGCAAAAATCACTCAGTATTTTGTATATTTTGTTATTTTGATGCAATCATGGGATGTGGATGATGCTGGCTGAACCAGCATTTATTGCTAATCCCTAGTTGCTCTTGAGAAGCTTGTGGTCAGCTGCCATTTTGAAACATTGCAGTGCACTTGGTGTTCGTACACCCACAATGCTGTGAGGAAGGTTATTACAGGATTTTGACCCGGCAACACTGAAGGAATGACCAGATATTTCTAAGTCAAAATGGTGAGTGGTTTGGAGGGGAATTTGCAAATGTTGGTGCTGCCATGTACCTGCTGCCTTTATCTTTAAGTGGCAGTGGTCATGGGTGTGGAAGGTGTTGTCTGAGGAGCTTTGATGAATTTCTGCAATGTTTCATCATCACTATTGAAAGCATGATGGCAAGCTTCTTTATTGAGGCTGGAGAAAAACAAAATGCTGGATAAACTCAGTAGGCCTGGCATCACCTGTGGCGATAACTCTGATTCTAACTCCACAGATGCTGCCAGACCTTCTGAGTTTCTCCAGCATTTTCTGTTTTTATTTCAATCCTTTGTACTTTGCTTTTATTTTCCTTTCTTGAAGGTTTTGATTCCTTGTGGGTGAAATGTCACACAATTGCTTACCTGTGGAACTCTCAAGTGCCCATTCCTCATGTATGAATTATAATGGGGAAAGTTGGGAGCCTGTGCAGTTGCATGGTCATCATTGCTGAATCTTATGCTGCAAATGATCTTTGCAGAATGTTGCATCACTGGGTTGTAAATAAGGGAGTGAGAATCCTGTCTGTTCATTTCCATTCTTCCCCACCTGCTATAACCCCAGGACATTGAGGCCAAATGCAACATTTTTATTGTCACTCCCCAGGCAGTTTGAATTGATCCATGAATGCTCCTGCCTCTATATGTTTCTGGTATTCACTGGGTAAACTCATTCTCCAATAACAGGAGCCAGGTCCATGAGATATGAAGTGCAACAGAATTATGGCTAACTTGGATATTTGTAAATTTAACAATATTTTAAAATGAGTCACAAAGTTGTTCATCTTCTGATGGCCTGGAAAGGCAGTCCAAAAGTTAATCGGTATTTCTTTCATCCCCCTACCATTACACAAACCGACGCCAATCCAAAGGATGTAGGAATCATAATCTGAGGTCAGGGGAGAAAGAAGTTTCAAGAGCAGATCTTAATCTGAGTTTCTGCAATGGTGAAGTTCTTTTGTGAGCCTGCCAAAGCTTCTAATACCTACATAGCATTGCACCGGGTTTTGTTCCAGTTTAACATTGTAAATTATGTAGCACTTAAAGTAATAGCAAACTGTAATGTTACACCCACAATTGGGATGGCATTCGTGAGTGGCATTTTTTGCTCACTGATTTAAAAACTGTTCTGCGAAGCTGTGAAGCATCAAGGATGTTAATTGGTTCATTCTTGCAGGTAACAGAGCTGAAAAGCTTGGCAAATCACGTCATAGTTGGCAATGTCTCCTGTGAAACAAAAGATTTGTTTGCAGCCCTGCCTCAGTCTGTCGCTGTGGATATCAATGACCTGGGAACTATTAAACTCAGCCTAGAGGTCGTTTGGAAGTAAGTCTTCAATAGTCTAAAATTCTTATGAGATTAGCCTTTTGTAGTGTGTTCATGGAATGAAAAATGCTTTGTCCACAGCAAAAATTAATAAGAATGTTAGATAATCAAAGGAGCACTTTCATCTGATTACAATAGACCCTTTCATTTGCAATCCACGACAAGTTCCACTGTAAGTTTTACAAGAAGTCTGTCATTCAGAATTATAACACAACTGCATAGGATCTGCTTAGCTCAAGCTCTTAAATTATTAAGAGTTGACTCCTCGTTTGGGCTGTTTTCAGCTAAATAATGCATTTATCTGCAAGTCAACAGAAATCTCACAGAACATACAAAGTAATGACGAGAAAATAAATATCAGGTGGTGTCTCACTGTCGCACGTGGTGCAATCTGTGTACATCGTTAAATGCCAACACCACGTCTTTTTTCCTTGGTTGCACAATGTGTTGTAAAATAAATGCCTTGATATTTTGTGAGCACAGCGAGAATTAAGCTGCAAACTTGAATTAAGAAGGTAATTGATTAGTTAATTTACTGAGTAAATATAAAGCAGGAACAAGTAGTGATGAGTAAAGGAATGTTCTATTTTACCAACCAGCTTAGATCTGAATTGGTATGTAGGAACCCTTTTCTTCAGGAAATGAAGCAAGCTCCAGGTGACTGCAGTGGTATTCTTATTCTTGTCAGTTGAACTCCATTCTATACACGATACACTTTTCACTCTCTCAAACTATTTTTCAGCAACACTTTGCACATTCAATGCAAAGTATCAATTAACTATCGAAACTGGCCACTTATTCCAGTGGTTGGTAGCTCTCTGTGGAGAAGAGGTGACATCTGGCATCTAACACGACTATATTGTTGTGGTTTGTACTGATGCCTCCTCGTTCAACCTCTAGTGAGTTATCCATATTGACAAAATCCAATTCCTTCCTAATTTTAAATATCTTAATCTTAGCTATCAGTCTATATTCTTCCAAGCAAAAAAAAACACATTATCTTCAAATGTCTCTTACTATCTATGGGTCTTGAATTAAGCAGTCGAGTGACCCTCCTTTTCCAGGACATTGCTATCTCCGTCAATGCATTGAGGCCAAAATCAGTCCTTTGGCTACACAAAGTTAAGAATAGCAATGTAGTTTTATATTTAATTGCCATCCGTGTATGTCTTAACATTACATACACTTTCACAACCGCGCGGTTTATTTTTTACCTACACGATGAGCAGCTCCAATAACAGTAGGACGAGAAAGCTGAAAATATTCGAATGGAAGAGAATTGAAAACTTTTCAGATTAATGAGGTCATGGTTACTTTTCAGTACCTGTACTCTGCAATGAAATCCCAACTGAAGATTAGAAAGGATAACACAAAATCCAGTCAGTTCTGCTATAACACGGTAGTTCCATTCTCATGCAATCAGTGTTATAAGAAAATCGCATAATAGCAGCACCATTTAAACTAATGGGGCTGGAACTGCATTATAACCGATACACACTTTAAAATTTCACAGTTTAGAAAGTGTCCCTAATTTGTCAATTGGGTTATAGCAAATTTGTGTTAACAAAATGCACGTTATAGCAGAACAGGGAGAAAGTGAGGACTGCAGATGCTGGAGGTCAGAGTTGAGAGTGTGGTACTGGAAAAGCACAGCTAGTCAGGCAGCATTTGAGGAGCAGAATAGTCTACGTTTCTGGCATAAGCCCTTCATCAGGAATGAGTTGTTATATGGCCAGTACAGGTCGTTATAGTAGAACAGCCTGTACTGGAAAATCTCAGCAGGCCTTACCACATCCATGGAGAAAGAAGTGGCTAATGTTACTGGCAAGTGACTGTTTGTAACATTTGAAACTTTAAAAAAATCTTCATGATCATGCCCAATCTACTATCTGCAGTGTTTTCTGTTTCTGTGTAAGGTTTTCAACCCTGCGCTGCAGTATTTTGTTTTGAAACAGTTAATGCTTATCTTTGAATAAGTTGGGCTTTTTCAAGGGCAAGTAGTGATTGTGGTTTTATTTGAGGTTTCCTTTGTGCACTTCTTGGGTACTTATGTTTCATTCTTCTATCATTTTCTGATGCAGTAGCAGAATATGTTGGTTATGTTTGTCTTGTTTGGAAGTATGTAAAGCGGGGCCTGAAATTGCGGGTCGTGACTCTGGTCCAGTGGGCCACACGGGCTGCTCCTGCTCCTATACTCGATTCCCACATGTACCCACCTTACAAAGCAGCTTTCTATCCCATCTCTTGCATAGTTCTGATCCATTTAAACCATTAATTATTGCTGATCATTCGATTTTATTTCTTTCAATAGCTTCATGTTTAAGTTCTATCATCAGAACTGTAGTTGTCTAGGTGCAGGGTGTATGAAAGATGTTACCACTTGTTCTTTTGATAAATAGTGTAACATCCCCTCCCCCAATACAAAAACAGTTGCACATACACAGGCATATACACATGCATCTTTGTGATTTTTCTCAATTGTTTGGCGAGATGGTGCCTTCTCTCACTGTTTTGGATGGAAAGGATGAGGTTTATCCCCACGAGTCAAAGAGAGGAGAATGTTCATGGATTTAACGATCAATACCTAGTTATTTTACTCATGATTTGGAGATGCTGGTGTTGGACAGAGGTGTACAAAGTTAAAAATCACACACCAGGTTATAGTCCAACAGGTTTAATTGGAAGGACACTAGCTTTCGGAGCGACGCTCCTTCATCAGGTGATAGTGGAGGGCTCGATCGTAACACAGAATTACGATCAAGCCCTCCACAACCACCTGATGAAGGAGCGTCGCTCCAAAAGCTAGTGTGCTTCCAATTAAACCTGTTGGACTATAACCTGGTGTTGTGTGATTTTTAACTAGTTACTTTACTGCTGATCTCAAAAAGCAAGGATGTTAGGTTGCCGATGCTGAATCATGGCGTTTATGAGCGTACTTGTTTATTTGAAAGTTCACTTGTTGTATCAGCTTTTAATCTGAAATCTGAAGTGTTTAGAGTTATTATTTCAAGTGCAGGTTCCATCCCCCTCTGCGTACACAGAGTGGCCTATCTCTTCCTTCTGCTCCTGTAGTAAGTTAGGTAAATGGCTAAATCCCAATGCGTGACATAATTTGCTGTGTGAAACCAAAAGCAAATTAATCTACTAATCAACACCAGTTTAATCCTTTCCTCCCAGGTATGTACTGACTGGGATAGAGCATTCAGGTTTTTATTTGACATTGCTTTGCACGAGTCCATGGTCTGTTGCAGGATGTGGTAGGAACTGTTTAGTTTGTGCCAGTTGTTAACTGGACAGCTGTAATCACACTCTGAAGAACTTTGTCAGCTCTTGGTGAGTGCACCAAGATCAGCATAAATTAATCATATCCCACAGTCTGCATACACTTTTGTATCATATTATGAATTGAAAGCTTGAATTGAAAGAGTGAAAAATTACTGAAGTAATTAGAGTACAAAAAGTATGGTTTTGGTGAGATCTCGGTATAATTTTAAAAAATTCAGCAAACTTCCACATGTCTTAGCTCATTTATTCTGTCTCTTTCAGTCCATTTGACAAAGATGATCAAACCTCTTCTGCCAGCACTGTCAACAAAGTGCCCACTGTGAACAAGCGATTCTCCACATACAATCAGAGTCCTCCAGATACACCATCCCTGCGGGAACAGGCCTTTTATGTAAGCCTCTCTGAGAATGTTCACCTGTATGTGCTGCCATTGTGTTTTCCAGCACAGATGTCATGAATGTGCAGAGACCTTGCCGAACTAACAAAATGCTTATATTCCTTGAAATCTGTATTTTGAGATCATAACCTTTACCATGAAAACAGCAAGTAGCAAATGGTGTTTTGTACAATGCAGTTGGTTTGTTTTAATTTTTCTAATCTTCAGATTAGTGCCTTGGTTTAGAGTTGACTTTGTATCCTTTACCAATAAATAGCTTGGCATTAATATGGACCTGCTGAGGAATGGGGTCATCAAGCTATGACAGAACGTTGACTATGCTGTTTAGAAAAGGACTGAGTGTGCACGCTTCTGGAAAAGAGAACAAAGACGTATCATTTTGTATGCCACAAACACTAAAGCCATCGGTATGGCTATCACATTCTTATTGCCAAGTTGTCATAGTGACAATGAAACTACGGGAGGGAAGGGAAAAGGGCTGGCTTGCTTACAAAGGGAAACCAGTATGGAAGAAGGCATGCTGAGAAAGCGACTTACTGATTGAAGCTGTTAATAAATTATAACTTTCAGGACTACTTAAGCAACCTGAGGTATTGAAATATGTATAATTCAGGAGGTAGCTAACCTAGTGTTTCCTAACTTTTACCCTTATAACCACAAATTGTAATTCTGTTGGTTTATAACCAGTAATTTAAATTGGAAGGTTGTCATTTATTTATTTAGCTTGATATATTCACCAGTTAATACTAAACAATGAATCTCTGTTGAAAGTCTATAATATCAGAGGGCTGAAATTTAACATCCTGGTTTCATTCTTCAAATTCCTAAATGATGAAAATGGCGCACCCATACAATTGTATTTACAATGTGTTTGTTCTGTTCATGAACAGGAACATTTCTCTTGTGCTGTCTGGAAAGTACAAGGTAATCAGCAGTGATCTGATTTAACTGTCTAGGATATGACCCACACACTGGCCTCTGTTTGCATGTCTATAATTTATTATAAATTAGGACATAACCTGCCTCCCTGACTTTATTGCCCATTTGTTTCATCTCTTGACATGGTTTGAGAATATTTTGCTTATAATTTGTTTTAATTTGAGTTTATGAAGTAATTGGTTTCTCTTCCTCCAAGGAATGGTGCATCATTTTAGTCGTATGGTTCTTCAATGCTTCCACTTTGAAAATGACACATGTTCTGGTAGTTTGCCTGTGGTGGTTAGGTAATGGTCAGCGTATGAGTGTATTAGGTGGAGCATTCCCTCAATCCAGTTCAGTGGCTCCACATTGTACTTAATTTTAGCACTGTTTTTATTATCTTGTGACTATTCTGCTGTCCAAAAGATGTCACCAGCCTCCCCAAAGGGGAAAATTAGCAAAAAAAAAGTAACATGTGAAAATGAACATACTAGAACTCCATTTGAACCATACAAGATGAATCAACAGTATGTGTCATTTTTGCAAGTGTTATCTGGTGGTGATGCTGACACTGATGATTACACCCTCCATTGCCCTATTTCAGCTTCTCCTACATACTAGGGGCTTCTCTGAGCTGTCTGACTCAGTCAGTCATTGGTTAAATTTCCTGAAGCATCAAAGAACCCACTTAATTTCTTCCAGGTGGCTCATGCTGCTTTCTGCTCAGTTTCTGAACTTTGTCTATAGAGTATTCTCCAAGTTGATGTGAATAACAAAACTCCTCTTGTACATTGGAGTGACAATGCACCAGATTATTGGGAATAAACTCGAGGGATTCAAATCAGAGCTTAAATTGTGAGGAATTCAGATTTATTTTAATGGTTTTGAGATGTTTGCCGGCTCACACCTGCCTGCCAGTTTTGTTCTGACTTTATATAGCGTATTTCTGTCATATTTGTGGCGATTAATTTCTTAATGTGACTATACATTTGTAAGAATATAAATTATGTGGGGCAAAAGGCTCTTGAGTTTTTAAACTAACTTCTGTGGATATTAGAATGTTGCATGATTTTGGATTGATTTTATTCATTCATGGGATGAGGGCATCATTGGCAAAGACCGTATTCAGTACCCATCCCTGGATGCTCTTGAGCTGGGTCACCTTGACAACTGAAAGGATTGCTGGACTACTTCAGAGGGCAGTTAAGATTCAACATTGCTCTGGGTCACATGGAGATCAGAGCAGGGAATACAGCCAATTTTGTTCTCTAAAGGATATTACCATCAAACCCGTATGTATTGTCGTTGCAACAGTGGAGAAAGCATTTTCCACCCCAAAAACTACGAATGGATATGGTTAGAGAACTATGCTTTGCTATATTTTGTTTTCATTCAGGATTTTATTCAAGTGGAAAATCTAGGCTTTTAACTTCTTCCTGACTGAGCGCATGATCCTAAAATCTCTCTTTATGACTTTTAACAGGCCTACTAATCTTATTTTAATATTGTTATTTCACGAGGAAATAAATAACGTCTGCAAGATTTGGAGGATATCTTTGATTCACTGCATATCCTTTCAATAGAAGAGTCACTTTTTTAATTCCTTGGAAGAATCAGCTTCTGGTACATTTCCCTGCATCTAGTTATAGAGCAATGATGACCCAACTGTGGCAACAGAGTGTCAGGTTGCCTTCTTGTCCAGACACTATACAGTGGATGGTAAAGAGGTTCCTAAAAGAGGTGTGAGAAGCTGAAAATGGAATGCTTCATTCATGATTTAATTATAGGATAAATTGTCTTAATTTACTGTTCAAGAGACCTTGGTAGCCATTGGCAGGAAAGTACAGCTACTCCTTAACGAACTTATTCTAAAAATTATATTTTTTTATGGGTAGAATCAAAGTTATTAGTGCACTGATTTGTCCTTCCTGAGGCCTGCCATCAGAAACTAGAATCTAGTGCAAGTCCTGATAGTTATTGCTTCATTGGCTATAGAGTCGATAATGTGATCCTGGAAAAGCACAGCAGGTCAGACTGCATTTGAGGAGCAGGAAAATCGACATTTTGGGCAAAAGCCCTTCATCAGAGTCAATGTTTCGGGCAAAAGCCCTTCATCAACCCTTCCTGATGAAGGGCTTTTGTCCGAAACATCAACTCTCCTGCTCTTCTGATGCTGCTTGACCTGTTGTGCTTTTCCAGCACCACACTCTCGACTGTAATCTCCAGCATCTGCAGTCCTCGCTTTTGCCTTCATTGGATATAACCTTGTTTCCTATTCCTGTGTCTGTGGTGCAGTAACTGGAGTACAGCTGCTTTGTCGCCAGAATCTGCATTTTTTTTTGTTGTAAATTTCTTTATTTCATGTCATTTCAGATGTTAGTTAGTATTGGCTAGGGAAATGGTTACTGATTACATTCTGCCCAGTGGAGAGAACTGGGAGATGGTGCAAATCTTATAAAATGATACAGCATAGTCAAATCAATTGACAATTACACCAGTTCCTAGCATAAGTAAGAATAAGGTCAGCTGCGCAAGAAAGTTGCAGATGGGATAGTTTTGAATAAAAATCAGGCCTTTAAGAACACTCAGTCCTGAGTTTCTTCTTGCCTTGGTTTGGTTTGCAAGACTTCACATAGCCAGTAGGAATTAGTTAATTTGTGGAGGTCTGGTGTAATGTGTAAAGGTCACTACAGGCTATTGCAGACCTTCCTTTTGGTTCGAGTGCTTCTGTTTCTGAGAATAGGAGCTGCTTCTAAGGGAAACCCCAAAAGCTGTCAGGGTCTTTTCTCAGCTTGGTAGGGTTGCTGCTAAAAATGAACAATGTTGCCTACTGTTGACATTTTGCAATAGATTTATCTTGTTCGCACTTTTCCTTGCCTTAGAATGGGCAAGTGTCAGTGCTTTGGGCAGCTGGTGAATAGTATTTGGTTACTATGCCATACAAGCAAATAACATTTTTGTCTGATTGTTCATGTGAAGCATTTTACAACCAAAAGGAGTTGCAGAAAAATTCATCTTGTTGTTAAGATTGGGATGAGTGGCTGATGTATCCCTAAAGATTCACTTGGTCTCTCATCAAGACGACTTGATGCTATTTCGTACCTTGGTGTGTGACTGTGTGATTGCTATCTTTCAATAATATTCAGTGATTATTTTTTTGAAGCCTACTAGCTTGTTTAATTATGTACCTGATAAAATCAGGAGCAGATTATTAGATGCCGTAGTAATTTAACAAAAAATAAAACCCCAGAGCACAGTTCAGTTTAGTTCAAATTATCAAACTCTGATTTTAATATGAATGTTGTAAGAAGGCACATTTCCATTATTAAATGGCAGCAGCTCTTTGAACTTAGTTAACTCCATGCTTCAATCTCCACCCTTTTGGCTCACAAGCCTCATTCCTGATGAAGGGCTCTTGCCTGAAACATCGATTCTCCTGCACCATACACTCAACCCTATAGTGTTAGTGTTGAGTTCTGGATCATTTACAGAAAAAAACCTAATGAGTAGAACAACTTGAATTTATCAGACATCGGCAAAAGATTAAAATGACCCAACCACTTCACTGAAGCATAGTCAGATTAAAATTGACACTGAACTAAAGAAGGCCATATGAAGACCAAACTTCAGACTAAGAATTCAGTTTTGGCGAGGATCTTAAGGGAGTAGGCAGGAGGAGAGAAGGTTATGAAGAGAATTCCAAACTTTAAATAATAGATAATTGAAGGGACAGACAACAATGAATGGTGAGGTGAAGGAAGAAAATCACATAACAACAGCTTATAAACCAAAAGGTTTATTTGGATGCACTAGCTTTCGGTGCACTGCTCCTTCATCAATTAGCTATGGAACAGGATCCTAAGAAACAGAATTATAGCAAAAGGTTACAGTGTCATGCAGCTGAAATGATATATTCAACAAACCTAGATTGCTGTTAAATCTTTCATCTTTTAGAATGGGTTGCAGGTTTTGGTTCATTAATATGTAAATCCCAGAACTTCTTTTAGGTCACACTCTCAGGATAACTTAAGGTGACACCTCAGCTCAGACAATGTAGTAAAGGTGTGAGATTACACTCTGTGTCTGTATCCCAGTCTTGAGTCAGAGTAGTTCTATTTCCAAAGTAGGAATTTATAAAATATTACATGGATTGACTGCCTGCTGATTGTACACTTTTTGAGCAAAATAGAATGTATGTGCAAATATAATTCTGCAAATGCAAATTCACCCTATAAACCACATGTATCATTGCATAAAAGAGTGTGTGCGTGCATGGGTGTGTGTGTGTGGGTGGGGGCATGCTTGAAGTGTGTGTGAGTGTGAAGGCGTATAAGCCTGTGAAAGTGTGTGTGCATAGGTGAGTGTGAGAGTATGTTGTGTAGTGGGGTCACCTGCAGTGTGATATGAACCCAAGATCCCGGTTGTTGCCATCCTCATGGGCTCCAAACTTGGCTATCAGCCTCTGCTCAGCCACTCTGCGTTGTTGTGTATCCCGAAATCTGCCTTGGAGGATGGTCACCTGAAAGTCTGAGGCCAAATGTCCCTGACCACTGAAGTGTTCCCAGACTGGGAGGCTACAGTCGGAGAACCCTTCAGTGGTCAGGGACATTCAGCCTTGGACTTTCAGATGACCATCCTCCAAGGCAGACTTTGGGTTACATAACATCGCAGAGTGGCCAAGCAGAGGCTGATAGCCAAGTTTGGAGCCCATGAGGATGACAACAACCGGGATCTTGGGTTCATGTCACGCCGCAGGTGACCCCTCCCTCTTTTATTTCTCCCTCTTTTTTTGTCTCCTTTTTTTTTACCCTCTTTTCCTCCCTCTTCGTCTCTGTTAAACATGCACTCTCACTCTCTCTCGTGCACACATACACTCACATAAGTCTATGGGGTGAATATACATTTGCAGGTATGTTCTACTTGTTCAAAAACCATACAATCTGCAGGCTGTAAATCCATGTAATAATTTATAAATTCCTACTTTGGAAATAGAACCACTCTGACTCAAGATTGCGATACAGACAGACTCCTACCTCACACCTTTAAGGCATTGTCTGAGCTGAGTTGTCACCTTTTTTTATAAAACCTTAAGTTATCCTGAGAAAGTGACTTGAAAGAAGTTCTGGGGTTTACATATTAATGAACCAAAACCTGCAACCCATTCTTTAACAGCAATCTAAGTTTGTTCAATATATCATTTCAGCTGCATGACACTGTAATCTTTTGCTATAAATTCTGTTTCTTAGGATCCTATTCCACAGCTAACTGATGAAGGAGCAGCGCACCGAAAGCTAGTGCATCCAAATAAATCTGTTGAACTACAACCTGGTGTTGTGCGATTTTTAACTTTGTCCACCCCAGTTCAAAACCAGCAGCTCCACATCATGAAGAAGGGATGGACAGTGTTGGAAGAATATAGAATGTTTTCGAGCTGGAGCAAGTTATAGAGATGAGGAGGGGTTGAGGACATGGAAGGATTTGGTGATATGGTGGGTCCCATTTTAAAAACCTACGGTCCAGGTACTGAATGTTGCTGGTTATTCCACAGAGGCAACCATCCTGTTTGAGCCTCGTGTGAGATAGAGGGGAGGGTCACTTAGTTTCAGTTAAGCACAGAAACTCTGATTTTCTGTCCCCTCTTCATGAGAGCTGGGGCATCCATGTCATTATAAAGATTCAAGAAATACCATAACTGATACATGAATGTGAACTTGATATATAATCAGTCTTCTGTCACATGAGCGTATCTTTTTGGAACCTGATCACAGAATAAAAAGCCACAAAACTGTTTTTATAGTGAAACAAAAGCACAATGCGGCAAACACTGAGCAGATCAGGCAGTATCAATGGAGAAAGAAACAGTTAATGTTTTTGATCACTGACTTTCAATCTGCCCTAATTTACTTTGCTCTCAGTGTTACAATGAAGCCTGCTTAAATGCAAGACCTCTCAGAATTGCCCTTTCCTTTTCATGTTCTGGAGTTGGAAACTGTTAATGAAGTAAAGTTAAAGCAAGATGGGGCATTGTTCTTTGATTTGCCTGACTCAGTTCTGTGTTCTCATTAACTGGTTGAATATTTCTTTACAAAAGCACAGTAATAGTGACTGACTTGCTGGAATTATGTTGATGCTCTTTCTACAGCTTTGAACTCTGTTTGGGACTGTTTCAGTCAGTTTCCACATCATCTGCAGACGAGATGCCATAGCTGGGGTTTGATATTGTGAAGTGATGGTTGGCTGAAGTCATGCTTTTGGCTACTGAGCAGATTGTAACTTGTATCTTTTTTTTCGTTTTGTACAGAACATGCTGCGCAGGCAGGAAGAGTTGGAGAATGGTGCAGCTTGGTCCATTTCCTCTGATTCTTCAGATGGTTCTTCCAGCCCACAGCTGTCGACCAGCGTTAGACATTCTCAGAAAGCACTGGTGCAGCCAGAGATACAGGGAATGATTCCTAGAATCACTATAACATTTGCACAAACTGAGGATCCTCAGGCAGCCAGCCCTGAGGTCACCAAACAGCAAATGGAGGAGGCAGAGGAAGAGCAGGAGACATTAAAACATACAATTTTTAATGGAACTGTGCCAGTTTCCCGAACTCTCAGCCATATTAGTGAAGCAAGCATAGATGCTGCACTAGACTTGAATGCATCAACGAGCACTGAGTCAGAACCCCAGGTCATTGCCATTTCAAGCTTAATGGAGTCTTCCCAGGTCTTAGATGCAGAAGCAGATCAGCCTGTGACTGAGGATACTGTCAACAAGACACTACTATCTGAAGCTCCACCAGAAAAATCAGAAACCCCTGAAAACACGTGTAGGCTGACACCGGAAGGTGAGACTGTTGTTGCTGCTGTCCCAGTGGTTCAGAGTGCTGCCGCTACAGAAGACAAAACTAAATCAAATGATCCGAAAACTGGGCCCACGGAGTATGCAAAGGTGAAACCTGTGGACCCAGGGATAGAGGAAGCTCTGATAACATTAAATTCAACACTTGATGACTATCGTGGCCAGTTCCCAGAACTCCAGAAGTTAGAGCTTGAGGTGAAACATTTAGAGGAAGTGCTGATGGTAAGTTTTATTTTGTTTTGTTTAGGATTGTATTATTTGGATGTGAATGGACTGATATGATGTTGTAATTTACAAGCTGTCTACAAAAATTTTGTGTTGGCAGCACATTCACGATACCTTTTAAGTAAAGCTGCCAGAGGGCTGCGCTCTCATTAGCGACAGATGACTGAGGGTTTAACCTGAGGGTCTAACCTGAGGGTCACCACTCCTCGGGCAAGGTTGAGAAATCAGGACCTTTGTAGTAACCTCAGCTGGTACAGGAATTGAACCTGTGCTGTTGGCATCACTGTGCATCCTAAACCAGACATTCAGCCAACTGAGTTAGCCAGTTATAATGCTATCAATTGGTTGTTGGAATTTTTATCCTGACCCTAATTGAAACATGGCAAAATAAATAAATATGACCTACTGCAGATTGCAGCCATTTTGTTGAAACTTTGGCTCCTGTCCAATACTTTGTATTACAAGGTTGATTAATTTGCTATGAAGTATTAATAGGATACTTCCATTGGGAACCTCAGGTAGTTATTGTACAATTTCTTGTTCATAGACCTACTTTAGTCAAGGCATTGAAGCAGGAGAGAGCTGAAGGAAGTTTGGAGTCTGAGAGGGTTGATGTTCAGGGAAGTAAAGAGCCAATAATTTGTGGACTGTAGAAAGTAAATACACAACTGGCTGGAAATGCAACAATTTTTCTTGGAATTATAAAGCATTCCACACATTTTTATTTAATTCCTTTTTTATACAGTTCAACCATTTCTATTTCTCATGCCTGGCAGTGGCTGAAGGGACGTGGGTGGTTTTCCTGACCTTGGGCACACTTTACCTATGCCTCTAAGCTGTAAAGTGAATGAATTGCTTGTCCATCTCTTTCCACCTTGCAAACAATTAGACTAGCCAGGGTAAGGTATTCTGGATAAGTAGTTGTCTTCAACTCTGCTTGTTCTGCTTCACTCACTGACACTGTTCCTTGAAACCATTTCTCACATAGGAATGGTCATGCGAACCCTGTCACGTACACATTGTTTATTGTCTACATCGTTGGAGGTTTGTGGCTGCACTGAATGTTAACTGACCAAATTTCATTTTTCAGAGGCAACTAAGTAAAAGTGTGCTCAGGTTTAAATACAGCTGTATTTCTGTAATTAATTTGTTTTGTCACATCTGAAAATTTGTGGTATAGTTACTTGCATTTGTATAATTCCTTTACCGCATTAAAACAATCCAAGGGACTTCACATGAGCATTTTTGAACAAAATCTGATACATGAGATATTTGGACAGATGTGGGTTTTACCTCCAGATGTATCACCTCATGAAGTAATCCTTACGTTATCTTTCATAACATAATACCATGTTATCCACGTTTAATTTTGAAAAACCCAACAGATGTCTGTTAAATCTGGCTATTGTACTGATGTTACGTTGACTGTGTTTGTGCTAACGTTGAACTAATACAGCAGAAGAGCATGCTTCTAATTAGCATCATGCTTCAGGTGATTCAAATTATGGTGGAATCTGAGATCCTTATACCTTACACATCTCTGACATAGTGATGATGTTATGAGCATGTTTCTTAAAAATATACTGACTGTGAGGCATAACATAGCATTCTCCTTTTTCTAAAGATGAAATACTTATCCCAAACAAATACAGATAGTTGTTCATTAGTCATGTGTGGTCATGTGAAATAGTTTATAAGATTAACATTAACATTTTAAACTTGAATGTAACTCTTCAGATGTTTGAAAACTCATCCTGAACTAGTGATCGTATATCTGTTTGGAGGTGTATATGTTGTTTTCTGTTGGAATTGTTGCCACACCAAATACTGGAGCTAATGTTTTATGCTTTATATTGGAGTAGTTGACTTGTGCAGATACATAGGTGTTTTTGAAGCAAATGCAATTGATTTTGAGCTTGCAGTAGACATGGGTCTAGGCTTTTTGTGGGGCATTCATTTTTAAAAATCGTGACCCTCTGAGGTCATAGTATTGCAGTAGGCAAGATTTTGCTGTTGAAACCTTGAGAGAATCAAAGACATATTGGTGGTCATCTTTCCACATATAGTGGGCATGCTTCGGGATTAAATCTCTCCACGGAGATACCTTGTCCAGGAAGTTAGGAGTGAATAGCAAGAGCTAATATAAAAAATCAAAGGCAATGTCACAGATTCTTTTTGTTCTGCAGGATTGGTATTTGTTTAACTTCTCAATCTGGGATTGGGCTGGACTCCATGGGCAGAGTAAATGGACCCAAATAAATTAATCTGTCTGGTGACGCAGAACTTCATGTTGGGAAAGTCCAGTCCTTGTGTTTGTGTCGCTGTCATCAGTAGGTGAAGGGTGTGGTCATATTCTGCCTTTTGTCTTGCCTATGGTCACACTGGCGTCAGCTTTATAAACATTGCCAGTTACATTCATGTTAATCCTATTCGTGTGCTGCTGGAATATATCTTGGCTGACTGGTAGTCCACATGGTAACTATCAGAAACAAGTACCATCCAAATTGTTGTAAATTGAAAGATCTAGGATTCTTCTTATAAATCAACAAACCATTACCAATGTTTCACTTTGATAATGACCTTGCTTTGGAAAATTGAGGATCTAATCATAATGCATCAGCATTGTTTGTGAATACCTTTTAAGTGAAACAATGAGGAGTCTTGGATCTAGGTATAGTTATATGGTGCTATTTTTCTTTACAACCTATATGACAGATCCATGCCAATCTGTGAGATGGTTGACCTTTTGAATTGTGCGCGAATTCACTCTGTAAGTATATGCCATGATTCCTTGGATGATCAATAAATAGGCTGCATTATTCCTAAGATGCAATACTGCATCACCCTTAAAATTTCCGTTCGCTTCAAATCCACCTGGATACAGGTTTGAGATTATTGACAGATATGATTGTGCCACATGTGATCTGTTCTGCCACAGTAGAGGCCATTGAATCTGATGAATTGTGACTATACTGAACTCTGTACACGCCAAGAGTGCTGCTGAACCATTGGTATCTACCAGATTTCACAAAACCAAGATAAGGTTGCGTATTAACATTAAAGTGTGATTGTGCTAATGCGCAGAGTTGGTGATCCTTTATAAGCTGGGAGATGGTACAGGCAATGAGACGCTATGTTTCACCATTTGCTGAAGAACATCTCCATCAGAATACATGAACTGGGTCCTTTGTTGATTTAGCTATTTTTTTAATTAATTCACAGGATGTGTAATTCACTGGTCAGGCCAGCGTTTGTTGCCCAACCCTAATTGCCTAGCGGGGAGTTAAGAGTCAATCACATTGCTGTGGATCTTAATTCTAGACTTTTATTGAATTCAAATTCTACCATCTACTGTGGCAGGATCTGAACCCCGGTCTGCAGACCTTCCCCTAGGTTGTTGGATTAACAGCCAGTGATAATACTACTAGGCCATTACCTCCCCAAGGAGAAAGTGAGGACTGCAAATGCTGGAGATCAGAGCTGAAAATGTGTTGCTGGAAAAGCGCAGCAGGTCAGGCAGCATCCAAGGAACAGGAGAATCGACGTTTCGGGCATAAGCCCTTCCCCAGGAATTACCTCCCCAACATGTGTCATCCTGATACTAGTTGTCTTATACCATTGATTAACATTGCGTGAGGTTAACAATGGAAAGCATAGTCATCACCTGAGACTTGCCTTTCAGTCAGTTAACTCTGGGCCTAATCAATGTCCTTGTGTATTTTCTTTTAGCATTCTCCTTACTGCCAGTATTGTGGTGCTGTGGTGGTATACTGCCTTAATGGTCACCTATTTTATTCTGGGTTATGGCTGGGCTATTGAAATCCGATTTCCTGCACATGTGCCCAAAGCGCCTTGGTGCCATTTGCTTTACAGATGTCGTGAAAAGCTGGACAGTTTTTATTTTACCACATCTATTACAAACTTTTTTGGTTTAGTGCATTTTCTTCACCAAAACAATAGTTGCTATGTCAGCTGTATCTTAAATAAGTAATTGTTGGTCTGTCACTATGGTTTCATATGTGTTGCAGCCATCCTCAAGTACTTGGTCAATATTATGACCCTTTTTCTTGCCCAAAAGATCCTTCCTAAAGGATTTAAACGGTATAGAGGCAATCACTAATTGAATGAGCCTCTCTGATAATTCCTCTCTGAAAGGTCACATTCGTGGGTCTTTATGACATGAGTTGGGGCCTGAAGTTATTTCTTACTTTGAGCAGATCTTTGAAAACTTTCCAGAGTTTTTCTGGATATTTCTGGTTTTCCATGGACAAACTGAACCTGTTAATTTGTCAAGCCCTTCCATGTTGATGTCTAGCAATGTGTTTGGATCTCTTTCCTGGATCGTCTATCACTTGATCTATAAAATAGAATTGCATATGTTTGAATAGGTGAAGTTCAGTAACGGTGTCACTGGATGTCTGTCTTATAGTGAGGGTGCTGCCTTTTCATTATTTAGCCTTAAAAGAAAAATTGAACCTTTTTTTAAAAGCGCTTGTATTTTGTCAGTGGAAAATAAGAACTTCAGTAATAACAGACTCTGCAACTGTCTGATCTGAGAGAGTGTTACTTTTGTATCCATCTCGAGAACACTGTATACTTGGCTTTCAGCTGTCAGTCATGTACAGCACTGTGTTGGCTCAAAAGTGGATTGCAGTTGTTATTTTTTAGTTGACACAACTTGTAAAAATTTCTTGTCTCAAATTTTAAATTCCAACAGAAATAAATTAGCTTCTTTTTTGTGATTAATCTACAAATCTCTACAGCTGTCTGTACTCAGAAACTGGCTCTACTTAAAAGGTGAAAAACTGACCATTTTTCTGTACAAAAAATGGTCCAAAGCTCTTGCACTGTTGGGCTTCAGTTTATTTTCCCAAATATCTACCACTGAGATCTTGGAAAATGTTATAGATGGCTAGAGCTACTGACCATGCTTTAGGATTTGTCACCAGTAGGATACATTAACTAATGTAGCAATGCTTATGTTATCCCTTGTAACATAAATGAGGTGTAGATAACATTATATTGAACGATCCAACAGATGTTACAGCTGGGTTTTATGTACAGACATCACTTTCATGAGCAAATCAATATTTGGGATAAAGTTAAGCGGGTACGAGCAGGAGGTCATGCTTCTAGTAGCATGTCATGTTTCAAGTGATCCAAGTTAAGATGGAGTCTGAAATCTCTACACTGTGTAAGGTCACATGCTGTGACATAGTAATGATGTCATGAGCATGTCTCTTAAAGATTTACTGACCAAAAGACTCAACACAACATGAATAGTTGACAAAAAAACTTGGAAGGAAGAGAAGAAGAAAGTAAATAGGTTTTAAGGAGGGAGTGATTAAAATTGGAGTTATGCAAGAGACCTGAACTGGATCACAGAGATATCTTAGAGAGTTAGCCAAAGCCATGGTGGGATTTGACAACAAGGATGGGTATTTTAAGATAATGTTTGGCCAAGTGATTAATGTTGGTTGTCTTATATGGTGGGTGAATGGAATGTTTTGTATTAGGATATAGGCAGCAGAGTTTAAGATGAGCGCAAATTTATGAGGATGAACAGCTGGCTAGGATTTCAGCAACTGCAGCTATAAACACATAAATATATCTCATGGCTGGTGGAGAGAATGAATTGTCTCACTTTGTTCTTCACTTGCTAATGCACTGGAGCAGGTTAAGGTGAGAGTACTGTATTTTGAGAGAGTGACCTGTCTTGACCTGATGGGCGTAATAACTTTTCTGGGGATTGATTCACTTTCTATTGTGCAGCTGGCAGCTGTGCCTTTGTTAAGTTTCTAACCAGGGCAGATTTCCCTCCTTATGTAGAAGCCAATCTTGTTCAATCCAAGCCAGCAATCCCTGCTGTAATGTAGTGAAGAATAAGTTGGTAGTATTCCTGAGTGAACTGACCAAGATGGCTCCCAAGGCTTCAGTTTATATGGTCAGCAGTGCCTCGTTTGCTTTGAATGCTGACAACTTCACCAGCCTGTATTGGTATTATTTTGACATTTCTTTTTGCCTTTAAAAATGTTCGAAAGCTACTTATTTATTAAATGAGACCATTAACTTGTGGCTGGAATAATATTTTGAGGAAGTAGCTCTCGGGATGAATATTTGATTAAACTCAGCAGCATCTGGTCATTGAACGAGACTGTTTTAACTTGGATTTGACCATTGCAATGGAAAGGCACAAGTCCATAAACACCCCAGCTGTTCAATGATGATAAGATTTGAACTAGCTTTTCTCTATGTGAGGTAGTGTACTGGAGAGGAAGGGTGAAGAGAAAAAGAGAGAGAGACAGGAGCTAGGTGGAGGAAAATGAAGTTTTTACAGTTTCCTCCTTCGTCCTTTTTTCCTCGCTTTCCTCCTTCCACTTTGTCCCTTTATTCCCTGTGAGAAGGGTAATTGCAAAGTTGATTCACCTCAGGGCCATTTACCTCTTTGACAGAGACATAGGAATAGTTAACTGACTTGTTTTCTCAAGAGGTAGTGGGGGGTGAATTTATGGAGGAAGATGATTAGGCCAGGTAGTCCCTAAAGCTGTGATTAGTACACAGATCAGTCTTTTAGATATACACAAGATTGAAAAAGCCTTTTGACTGATCTATTAGTTGAAAACTTTTATCCCCTGTCGTCGTCGTCATAAGACTGACCTGCTAACCTACTTCAGCAATTTCAGTGTGGATCCAAACTTGGACCTGTTTTGCTTTCTCTATGACTCAACTACTTTGCCTTGCTGACTGAAGTAGCTGTGAATTATTCTGATGTTAAGATGGAATGTCTATTTATTTAAATAATTATATATTGTGCGGGTGCTTATTGACCACACAGTGTGCTGAGATCTGATAACTGGCCCTCCTATGAATCACCTGAAATGCTTCATGTACCAACTGCTTTGACAGGCTGAATGATGTCTTGAGGATGTGAAACCGATTGTGTGGTTTGATGAAAGGCGGCTTTGTGAACTGTAAGACTCTGTGGGTTAATCTACACATAACATCTCTCGAGTGCAGTCAAGGTAGCCAAAACATTTTATGGAATTATCACTATCTTCTTTAGAAAATCCTAAACTGTGACAAGGAAGCCATATCCTTTTATCACCACTTCTGTTGTAGATATTTAAAAGATGATGAGGACATTTTTCAAATGTATTAGAATAGATTTTGAGTGTTTGTTTGTTGATCTGCCATCTAATGTGTTCAGGTTCTGTCCAGTATCTGACAGTGGAGGTTGTTGGGAACGCTCCAGTTTAGCGCAATGTAACGAAACTGCCTCCTGATGCCACTGACCTCCCCTGGTCAGCCATATAGAGCTTGGTCACCATCTGTGCTGGAGGTTCGCAGGGTAGTGTCCTAGGCCAAACCATCTTCAGCTGCTTCATCGATGACCTTCCCTCCTCCATAAGGTCAGAATTGAGGATGTACACTAATGATTGATTTGATTTGTTGTTGTCACATGGACTGTGATACAGTGAAAAGTGTTGTTTTGCATACTCTAGAGTGGATTGTACCACACAAAGTGCAACAGGGTAGCAGAACAGGCTGCAGGATAGTGTTATAACCACAGAGAAGGTGCAATGAGAGAGAGAGAGATCAATGTTAACAATGTTCAGAAGTCTGATGATAATGGGGAAGAAGCTGGTCTTGAATCTGTTGGCGTGTGTAATCAAATTTTTATATCTTCTACTCAACAGAAGAGGGTTGAAGAGAGTATTACCAAGAAATCTTTTATTATGTTGGTTGCTTTCGTGATGCAGCAGGAAGTATAGATGGAGTCAATGATGGAAAGCTGGTTTGCTTGATGGACTGGTCTGTGTTCACGGCTCTCTGTAATTTCTTGTGATCCTGGGAAGAGCAGTTGCTGTACCGCACTGTGATTGCACAATGTTCATAACCATTCGTGACTCCTCAGGTACAGAAGCAGTTCATGGTTAAATCCAACAAGGTCTGGACAATATCCAGGCTTAGACTAACACATGGAAAGTAACACTTGTGCCATATAAATGCCAGGCAATGACCATCTCAAGTAAAACAAAATCTAACCACTACTCTTGATATTCAATGGTGTTGCCATCACTGAATCCCCCACTATCAACATCCATTGACCAGACATTCAGCTGGATTCACTATATGAATAAGGTGGTCACCTTCCTGACTTGAAATATATTGCCATTCCTTCACTGCAGTTAGATCTAGATCATTTGTCTATAATAGCAATTAGTCCAATACCAATCTCTGGAAAAATCCATTACAAATCTTCTTCCAGCCTGAAATATTCATTTATAATTACTCTGTTTCCAATTTTGCATCCATTTTGCTAATGTCCCTTTATTTCATGACCCATAACTAGCCACACATCTCTGCAGTGTGACACTTTATCAAACATGTTTCGGATGTCCACATACGCTGCGTCAACAGTAACCCTCTGTTACCTCTTCAAAAAACTCCTGCAAGTTAGACACTGTCTTCCATTAACTAATTCATGTTGACTCTTCCAAATCAACCCTCAATTTTCCATGCGACTATTAATTTTATGAAGAATAATTGTTTCTAGAAGGTTCCTCACCACTGAAATTAACCTGCTCTGTAATTGCCGGGCTGACCTTTTTTTGAACAAGGGTGTAATGTTTCTAATTCTCCAACGTTTCAGTACCACCTTGAATCCATAGAAGTTTGCAAGATTATGGCTAGTGCCTCGGCAATTTAAAATTGATAAATTTAGAACTTCATGTATGTTGGCCAAGGACGGCAGTTCCTCTAGGTAAAGGCAGATGCAGAGTGTCAGTTTAACTCCTCAATCATGCTTCTTGCCTATATGGGTAACTCCCATTTTGGTCTCTAATTCACCCAACTCCTCTTATCACATTTTTATTATTGATGCATTTATGAAAGACGTTTTTCATATTCCCTTTCCCAGTCTTTCTTTATTCACTTCCCTTCTGGATGTAGGTTTGCTCGCTTGGCTGGAAGGTTTATTTTCAGATGTTTCGTCACCATACTAGTTAATATCATCAGTGAGCCTTTGGATGAAGCACTGGTGACATGGCCCACTTTCTATTTGTGTTTAGGTTTCCTTGGGTTTGTGATGTCATTTCCTGTGGTGGCCTCATTTCCTATGGTATAACCTTCCAGCTCAGCAAGCAAACCTACATCGAGAACCTCAACCTGAGCTTCAAATCTTCTTAAAACTCATTAGCTTCCCTTCTGAATTGTCTGTATTTAGCTTGGTTCTCAACTAATATTTACTACCTGACACCTATATAAGTGCACTTTTTTCTTTATCATCAAGGAGTTCTGTATTTGTTTTTCTCCCTCTTTTGAAGGAATCTACTTTGTTCTCAAATCATCATCTGTTTGAAGGTGGCCCATTGTTTAGTTACTGTTTCTCACACCAATCTTTGGTTTCAGTTTATCCAGTCCAGCTCTTACCCTAATTGAAGTCTCTCTCCTCTAGCAGTTTGATCAATCCAGAGTAAGAAGAACGTCATTTTAGACAGTCACTCTCAACTTTATGATGCAGCGATGAGTGTCACTTGATCTACTTGGTCCACCCTACTACCAAGAATTAGGCCTCTTGTTGGGCTGGTCACATGCTGTTTTAGGAAATCCTCCTGAACATAATCGGTGAACACATTTCCCTTGCTGTTCCATACGTTACCACAATCCGAGTCAATATACAGGTAATTAAAGTCCCTGATTATAATGATTTGACGGTTAAAAAATTGTTCCCCAATGCCCTTCCCACTAGCTGTTTTACTGTGGATTGTACTGAGTGATGAAATTACATCCTTCATAATCCTTAGCTCTAGCCAAAGTAAATCTATCGTTGAACTCTCTGAAACATCCTTTTCCTTTTCCTCCTTTCCTATCTTTTCTGAACATGTACAGATAGGAATATTCTCCCCTGGATCTACCCTTTCTTGAGCCAGGACTTCACTATTGCCACAACATCATAATCTCAAGATATTCTAGGCCTCTAACTCCCCAACCATATTAACTATACTCCATACATACATACATAGATAAAGCCGCCATAGTTCCAGAGAGAGAAAGAGACAGATGGTGGTGAGTTTAACCTGAAGGTCACTTCACCTCAGCAATGGGAGAGGTTGAGAAAGCGGGATCGCTATTGTAACCTCGCCACAGTGTGAGAATTGAACACATCTGTTGGTGTCAATCTGCATTGCAAACCTAGCCATTCAGCCAACTAAGCTCACTGACACAGTAATCCATTCACATGCAGTGTAACCATGATTTAGACTTCACTTTGCCCTTTCTCTGATTCCACCTTTTACAGTTATTCTGTTGTAGTGCTCTCTGCCTCTCCTGGTATTACTGTTATTGCTGTGAAACTTACATTGCTGACATGTTTCTCTCTCTCAAATTCTGATTATCCACCACAACATTGACCCATTGCCTTGCTGCCAGCACTTTCTTCCATTCCCCCTCCCGGTATTGGCAAGCTCAAAAAGTGATTGGGCTGTACATAAAGTTAGAAAATTCCCAATTTCATTCCCTTCTCTTTTCGAGGGAGTTGGTTCATGTTGCAAACAGGACAAGGAAGTCAGCAAAAGTAGATTTTTTTTCACCCCAAACTCCCCACTCTGTGCATCTTACTCTCCCAACGACGTGAGTGTAAAACATCGCAGAGCATTTTCACACAAGCATAAAGTGAGTTTCCATTTAGTGTAGGCAGCTCACACACTCTCCAGTGAATGAGTTGAGTAATATCAGCTGGAAATGACTGCAAACTTGGACATTACACTAGTTGCGAAGTCTTGATGTCAGTGCAAGAGATCCCAATTTGTATGGGCTGTGCATTAAGTTGAACTGAAGCAGTGGGAGGAATTGAGACAGTGGTGCAGAGGTCACTGAGGCAATATAAAGGATACTTGGGATGTAGTGGCTTCTGAAATTGCAGCTGTTGTGCTGTGACTGTGAATATTTGAAGACTGGATGATAAACTGAAATTACAAGCCTCAGAGTCGCAGCAGAAATTCCTGCTGGAATGTAACCAGTTAGTACTTTCTTACAAAGGAAGTCCAGCAGTTTGCCTGTCCTTTTCCCATACGATGGGGGAGGAATAGAAAAAACAAAGATGGCTTTTTCAATGTGCGTTGCTGAAAAGTCTCTCTTTTGAACCATTTTGGAAAAATAAAACATTTCATGGGGTATGGGTGTTGCTGACAAGGCTGATTTGTTGGCCATCCCTGATTGGCCCCCAAGAAGTTATTGAACTGCTTTTCGCCCCTTCCTTATTAAGAATCGATTTACCACTATCTTCAGAGAAGTCAAAGATACCACTACTGCCTTTTAAAAGGGTTCCAAAGACTCTCTGAGAGAAAAACATTTCTCATTTCTGACATAAATTGCTCATTTTTAAACCATGAACCCTGATTCTAGATTCTCCCGCGAGAGGAAAATCTCTTTTACATCACCCTGTTGGGATCCCTCAGGATCTCGTATGTTTCAATCAAGTTACCTTTCACTTTTCTAAAGTCCAGATAAAAGACTATCCTATCCACAGAAGACAGCCCCTTCTCATTCCAATGCATTTTTATCCTTTCTTAAGTAAAGAGAAACATGCCGTACATGGTACTCCAGATTTAGCCTCACCAGTACGCTGTATAACTGAAACACTTCCCTCCCTACTTTTGTATTCAATTCCCCTTGCAATAAATTATAACATAATTACTTGATCCACCCACATACTATCCTTTTTGATTCGTGCATCCCTTTGCATCTCCAAGCTGTCTAGTCTCATCATTTGGATATGCATCTTTGTTACTACTCTTGCTAAAGTGGACATTTGCCCACATGATACTTTATTTGCCTGATTTTTGCCTACTCACTTAACTTGTCTATATCCCTTTGCAGTCTTCTTATGTCCTCAGCTAACTTTCTTATCAAACTTTGTGCCATCAGCAAATTTAGCTGCCATTACCTTTGATCCCTTCATTCAAGTCCTTGATATAAATAGTAAAACATTGAGAACTCAGAACTATTCCCTGTGGCACACCATTTATTTCCAAGCAGGTAAAAATCCACTTATGTATACCTGCATTTTCAGCCAGCCAGTCTTCTTTCCGTGCTAATATATTATCCCTTACACCATGAGCATTTATTTTCCATAACAATCTTTCATATGGTACCTTATCATATTAGATTAGATTACTTACAGTGCGGAAACAGGCCCTTCGGCCCAACAAGTCCACACTGAACTGCCGAAGCCAACCCACCCAGACCCATTCCCCTACAGTTACCCCTTCACCTAATACTACGGGCAATTTAGTATGGCCAGTTCACCTAACCTGCACATTTTTGGACTGTGGGAGGAAACCGGAGCACCCGGAGGAAACCCATGCAGACACTGGGAGAATGTGCAACTCCACACAGAGAGTCGCCTGAGGCGAGAATTGAACCCAGGTCTCTGGCGCTGTGAGGCAGCAGTGCTAGCCACTGTGCAGCCCAATTGAATTACCTTCTGGAATTCTAAGTGCAATACATTGTCAATCTTTACTGTGGCATAACATTGGAAATCAAGCCCTGCTATTCCTGGAGTTATCACAAGTTTTAAAAAAAAATCATCAAAATACAGTAAATCTCCACTTTGCCTGTTGGATTGACCCAGGGTAACAGAAAATGTGGATTAGCTTCTGTACTTAAGAAGTATAACTCTTTATTACAATTCTAACCACAGGTAAGCAACAGTGAACTGCCGATATATAATTCTACTACTAGCCCTGTTCTAAATCCACCTTCCCAAGTACATGTATAGACAGACACAAAAATAAATTGTGGTATGATTGGGGGAAAAAAAGGACACTGGAGAAGCAGATCAGTTTAAAAGCAGCAACTTATAGTAACTGGTGAGAGAAAATAACTGGCTTTCTTCAGGCTTTGGGTATCTTTCTGGATAGAGACACTCCCCTTTCTGAAGGCTTCTGCGTGTATCGTTCCCATCCACAAGCCGCAGAGCCAAATGGATAGCTGTCTGGCAGCTGGTCTTTGGCATCTACAACTGGTCACAACTCCATGAATCACTTGTCAAACTGTTGACGTAGGAATATTGTATATAGGTAGCATTGGCGTGCCATCAACAATGAAAAATTACTAATATTATGATCACTCTTCGCGACATACCAAAGGTGCCTGTACCAAAGGAGGATGAGGAAAAGATATATTCTGGTATTTACAGCAGGAAGGTTAGGATGCCTTCCAAGGTCTGGTGGCCTCGTCACCCAAAAGATCACACAGGAATCCTGAACACACAATTTGTCTAGTGGGTAAACCACCAGCTAAAAAGCAGGGGCTGAAAGAATTCAAAAATAATTAGATAAAAGTATCTATGTAGTGATATGTTAATTGTGCTTCCACTCTATGCATGATGTAAATCTAAGCAATAGTAATGATGCACTTTAGAAAACTGTACACCTCTTATTTGGTATATGTAAATTTTTTGTCACCGAATCCAAGGGTGTAACTGCCTCTATAATCATTATTTCTGGGTCTCCAGCATATTATTTTTAGATTCTCTGGAATCCTTGGCTATAGCTAACTAATAAAAAACCATTTTAATATTTTAAATATCTTCGTCAGGTCACGCTCCATGGATTACAGTTAGAGGATAGTGAGGCTGCTGTCAGACCTTGGAAATTCCAGCAACACCATCCAAACCTCACTTTGTACACAAACTTCTGGAGCTGGGCCATCTCGTACCCCCTTCCTCTACCACTTGCAAATTAATGATATAAACATGATTTACAACGAGTTTCAATAATTTGTTTTTTTTTTAAAAAGTACAGCAATTCCTTCCTCAGTCTGTTATAAAGCAGTCTTTTTCCAGTTCAGTCCACAATACAAAAATCAAGTAAAATAAAAAGATGGCTTTTACAACATCCACTCATTGCCCTTTTTCCACAGTGTATGTCACTTCCTCAAAGAACTCCAATAAAATTGGTGAAACGTGATTTTACTCAAATCTACGTTTATCCTGCCTGACTACCTTGAACTTTTTAAGTAACCAGCTGTAATGTCTTTAATAATATCTGTGTTAAATTAACTGGCCTGTAGTTTCCTGATTTCTGCCTCTGTCTCTTTTTGATTAAAGGATTTACATGTCCTGTTTTCCAATCTTCCCCAAAACTCGGGAAATTTAATAAATCAAAACCAAATCTATTAACTGTCTTGCAAGCAACTTCTTTGAGGACCCTAGGGTGAAGCTCTTCAGGATCTGGGATCTAGTCTGCCTACAGTTTCAATTTGCTAGTGACTATAATTTTCTAGAGTTCCTCCCTTCCAACCATGTCCAGTTAGCTGCTCTTTGTTTTGGAGATGACATTCACAGCTTTGGTTAGCTCAGTTGGCTGGAAAGCTGGTTTGCAATGCAGAGAAGTGCCAACAACATGGGTTCAATTCCCATGCCTGCTGAAGTTATGAAGGATGCTCCTACTCAATCTCTCTCCTCGCTTGAGACATGGTGACCCTCAAGTTAAACCACTATCAGTTGCATCTCTTTAATAAGAGAGCAACCCTATAGTCTGGTAGGAATGTGGTGACCTTAACGTACCTTTTATATCTAAGACAGAGTTAATTTGCCATTTTCCAATTTTCCATCATGAATTACCCAGACTCTTCCCTCTTAAATACCTAGAAACTCTCACTATCTGTTCATGCATTTTTAGGTTGCTTTCTGTCACAATCTAATTTTCCCCTCCATATTAATCCTTTACTCAATGTTTGAATTCCAAGTAGAACAGTTGTTTCAGGAGTCAGGAATGTTACTGCAGTTACAGCTGATTGCTTCACGTATTTGATGCACCCAATTCAGTGATACTTTTCTTGTCTTCACTCATCTGCTCTTAGAAGATCAGTTCTATTAGAAAGTGATTGCTGCTGTGATCAGCTAAAATTGGAGAAATCCAGAAGGAGCCTTTCTTTTCATTTTGTTTCTTCTCCAACCATGAACGGCCATGTTACTTTAAGGTGTCTCATTTACAGCAATTGTTTAGTCAAGAAATGGACAGATGTCACTACCTTTTGGTGTTCGTTGAGTGGAAAGTTGAAGAGGCTACTTCACACCCAGGCTTCTGACATGGGCAGTCTTAAATATAACTGAAAACCCACTTCAGTGTTAGATTTCCAGTAATTATTGTATGCAGGTGTCTGCATTGATATTTTGGCATATGATTTTTTAATAAATGAAGCAGAAATATTACTTCTGGAGTGCTGAAACTAATAAGGCTGGTCAGATGGGTGGCACAGTGGTTAGCACTGCTGCCTCACAGCGCCAGAGACTCGGGTTCAATTCCTGCCTCAGGCGACTCTTTGTGTGGAGTTTGCACATTCTCCCCGTGTCTGCGTGGGTTTCCTCCGGGTGCTCTGGTTTCCTCCCACAATCCAAAAAAAAAATGTGCAGGTTAGGTGAATTGGCCATGCTAAATTGCCCGTAGTGTTAGGTGAAGGGGTAAATGTAGGGGAATGGGTCTGGGTGGGTTGCGCTTCGGCAGTTCGGTGTGGACTTGTTGGGCCGAAGGGCCTGTTTCCACACTGTAAGTAATCTAATCTAATTTGTGCCTTTGGTAGTGATTTGGAAAGAGAATAGTTTAAATGCATCTTTATTTGGACTCATCCCATGATTTAGGCCTGTGCCTATTCTTATCTGTGTTCCTTAGTGCTGAGGGGTCAGTTAGTTCAGTTGGTTGGATGAATGTTTCGTGATGCAAAGTGATACCAACAGCATGGATTTAATTACCACACTGGCTGAGGTTACCATGAAGGACTGACTTTCTCAACCTCTTCCTTTGCATGAGGCATCATGACCCTGAAGTTAAACCACTACTAGTGTCCCTTTCGAATGAGACGGCTGCTGTATATTACTAATAGTCAGGTAGGACTATGGTGACTTTTTTTTGTTGAATTGCAGAATATGATTTGTAACCAAATCCATTCTTTATTCTAAGCTATACTTTAACTATCCTCCACTTCTCTGCAGTTCAGGTTCTCAGTATCCCACAATGTCGGGATTGGTGATTACACGTTGAGGAACATTGAGGAATTTAATGCTGCTGAGCAATATTGATTTTTAATTTGATTTTGAGACAGTGGGTGGCACTAGCAAGGCTGAATGTGTTTAGTTCACTGTAGTTGGGACTGAAAGTGATGCAAACCATGTTTATACTGTTAAACTAGATAACTAGGCCAGGCTAGCTGCAGGTTTCAGATTCCCTTTCCTGAAGGTCATTAATGAACCATTTGGGTTTATCTGACAACTGTTAAAAATCTCACAACACCAGGTTATGGTTCGTAAACCCAACGGGTTTATTTGGGAGCACTAGCTTTCGGAGCGCTGCTCCTTTATCAGATGGTTGTGGAGTATAAAATCGTAGGACACAGAATTTATAGCAAAAGTTTAGTGTGATGTAACTGAAATTATATATTGAAAAAGACCTGGATTGTTTGTAAGAATGGGCATGTTGCTTTCAGTTCTTTTATATGTAAATCCCAAAACCTTTTTTTAAAGTTACATTCTCAAATGAACTTTAACAATATGTGCCATGTTGGCCCAGATAATGCACTAAAGGTGTCAGGTACCCTGAGTGAGGCTGTCTGTGTGCCCTAATATTCAGGCTGATTCTAATCTAAAAAAGGGATTTACAGAATCTTACATGGATTCCTGCAGTTTTTGAGCAAAATAAAATGTAATTCTGCAAATATAAGTTCACCCCACAAACATATGTGTCTGTGCATGTGGGTGTATGTTGGGGCGGAGTATGAATGTCTGTGAGAGTCTGTGTGTGTCTAAAGGGATATAAGTCTATGAGAGGGTGCGTGTGGGAATGTGTGAGCATATGAGAGAGAGCTTGTGTATGAAGATGGTCTGCATGATGTGTGTGTGTGGTGCAGTCAGGTCACCTGTAGTGTGACATGAACCCAAGGTCCTGGTCGAGGCCATCCCCACTGGTATCAAACTTGGCTATCAGCCTCTGCTCGGCCACTTTGTGTTGTTGCCTGTTCTGAAGTCTGCCTTGGAGGACGGTCACCCAAAGGTGACTGGGCCTCTGGCGTAGCCTCTGTTCAGTCTCGCCAATATACCATGCCTCAGAGCATTCTTACCTGCAGTGGATGACGTTGGCCAAGTCACATGAGTATCTCCCACCATGCCATGGCAATGGATGAGTGGACACCGCACAACAATCAACAGACAGGAATATTCCCTCCCAGTTGGAGAACACTTCAGCTGTCTGGGACTTTCGACCTCGGAGCTTCAGGTGACCATCCTCCAAGGTGGACTTCAGGACAGGCAACAACGCAAAGTGGCTGAGCAGAGGCTGATAGCCAAGTTCGGTACCCATGGGGCTGGCCTAAACCGGGACCTTGGGTTCATGTCACACTATAGGTAACCCCACTGCACTACACACTCAGACACTCCTACATACCCATACCCTCACCAGACCCTCTGTCATACACAAACTGTCTCTCATACGCTTAATCGTACACTCCCACACTCTCACACGCGCGCACTCACAGACTTGTACCCCTTTACACACTCACATACACACTGTCTCGCAGACAATCATATACCCTCACGCTCTCTCACACACACACACACTCTCTCACACACACACACACACACACACACACACACGTTTGTGGGGTGAATTTGTATTTGCAGAATTACATTTTATTTTGCTCAAAATCTGCAGGAATCCATGAAAGATTCTGTAAATCCCTTTTTTTTATATGAGAATCATTGGGGCACAGACAGCCTCACATAGTGCACCTCACACCTTCAGTGCATTATCTAGGCCAACATGGCACCAATTGTTAAAGTTATATTCTCAAATGAACTTTAGGGAAGTTCTGGAATTTACATATGAAAGAACTGAAACCAACATGCCCATTCTAAAAGATGATTTTAAAAGAGGATTTTGGGTAATCCAAGATGGAGGACGGGAAAAATTTCTGGCTGTAAGAGCTGCTCCTTTTTTTGACGTATTTGGGTGTTGGAGGTGATTTCCTCGAATTCAGGAGCAGCAATTACTGTTTTAAATGCTGTTGCATTGT
>NC_057726.1:51622752-51623582 GCF_004010195.1 Chiloscyllium plagiosum
ACGGGAAAAATTTCTGGCTGTAAGAGCTGCTCCTTTTTTTGACGTATTTTGGGTGTTGGAGGTGATTTCCTCGAATTCAGGAGCAGCAATTACTGTTTTAAATGCTGTTGCATTGTATTGGAACTTTAGGAAAAAAAAGTCAAAACAGCAGCAGTTTAAAAGGGAGAAGAGCAGACAAAGGAAGCACATGGTGAGGACAGTGCAGGAGAGAGAGAGAGAACCTGCACAGTTACCGCCTTTGCTGTTTGAATTCGTGTATCGCTGGACATTGGAGTCCATCTGGGAAAATTAACAAACAATGAAATTAACAACTGATCTTGGAGGAACTGTTGGGTGAAGTTCATAGCACAGAATCAAATAAGTTAATTGTTGTTTTAAGTCTGTCCAAGAGAGAGGCTGCAGTAGTGAGTATAGTGGATTCTTTCTTGATTATATGTTTTTGGAGATAAGTCTCTTGATTAAACTTAAAATATAAGCCATAGCTATTAATTTAACCTGGGGCAGTGTTTGTAGAGGAGTAAGACAATGTTATTTTCTGGGTCTGTAGATTGTGAAGGAGCAAAAATGGCCTTTGCAGTGATATGTACTTCTTGTCAGATGTGGGAGTTTAAAGAGAGTTTAAGGGTTACTACGGATTATATCTGCCATAAATGTTGGATGCAAATCTTAGCAGATCGAGTGGATCGGTTGGAGAGACAGATAGAAGCGATGAGGAATTTGCAACAGCAACAGTATGTGATGGATGGCAGTTATAGGAAGGGGGAAATCAGATACAGTCACATAGATGGGTTAATTCCAGGAAGGGTAAGAGAGGTCAGCACCTAGGGCAG
>NC_057726.1:51627108-51647790 GCF_004010195.1 Chiloscyllium plagiosum
TACTCTATGCCACTCTCTCCCACCCCCACCCTCCTCTAGCTTATCTCTCCACGCTTTAGGCTCTCTGCCTTTATTCCTGATGAAGGGCTTTTGCCCGAAACGTCGATTTTACCTGTCCTCGGATGCTGCCTGAATTGCTGTGCTCTTCCAGCACCACTGATCCAGAATCTGGTTTCCAGCATCTGCAGTCATTGTTTTTACCTCCTGGGTTGGGATATCTGGTTGGCATGGATGGGTTGAATCCAAGGGTCTGTTTCCATGCTGTACATCTCTATGACTGGGACTGAAACAATCCAGGTCTTTTTCAACATATAACTTCAGTTACATCACACTGTCAACCTTTGCTACAAATACTGTATCCTACCATTTTATACTCCACAACCACCTGATGAAGGAGCAGTGCTCCAAAAGCTAGTGCTTCCAAATAAACCCGTTGGACTATAATGGTTGTGTTGTGTGATTTTTAACTTTGTACACCTCAGTCCAACACCTGCATCTCCAATCTTATCTGACAACTGAGCTGCATCTGTTTTCTAATGTGTACAAGTGGTTAGATTTATTGAACAGCTTTCACGTAACTGGTGCTGCAAGCACCAAAGGCTAGATCATGTGTCAAACATACCTACGCAAACTATATGTTAAACAAGAGAAATGGAGTAAGAGCTGGGTGATGCTCGTTTCTTGAGGTTACTTTTATCTGGTGATCGTTTTGGATGTGGCTGTTCCTGATCATTGGCCGTTGAATTTGTCCCTGAAGCTGCAGTTTTTGCAGCAGTTCCTGATCAATTTGTCTTGATGTTGCCAGTAACTATCAACCCTGATGACTGCTTACAAACAGCCACCAACACAATGAACACTTCAATCTGCAACACCATACATCCTGTAAAATGAGACTAATAGTGGGTTACAGATTACTACTGCAGAGTACTGGCCTGCCCGAACCCTGCCATTCAATGAACTTTCTCCGCAGTAATTGAATGCTGTTTGGAGTACTGCCACACAGCCAGATATCCAATTTTGTCCTATGTTGTTCTGATGTATGTTAATTAGCCTCGAAAGAAATTGCCCCATCATTAGTGGAATTTGGATGCTCTTAATTGATGGGTACTTGGAATAAGGGGCAAAAAACAGGATTGGGATTCGGGAGAAAGCTGTCAATCTGGCTTTCTTACAGTCTTTGATTTCTCTTTAAATTACTGGTTTGCAATCCACTACATATGAACCCTGCACTATCCAGTCCCTGTTTCCCATTTCTCTTTAGTGATGCATTTTCTACCCATTGTCATTATGCTGTTCGTTTTCATTGTGTCTCAAGTATTTTTCAAATGCAACTTTTCTTGACAAAGAAAAGTTGACGCAGGAAGCATGCCAAGTCTTCCAGGAACAAACCTAAAAGTTCTGTTTGAAAAGCATTTTTGTTGTGATCAACATGGAATTGGCCGACCTCAGTCCTGTACTGCCACCTAGTGCCAGAACTGTGTGAGATTTTGGAGAAATGAGAAAGATGACTGCAGTCTCCAGAGATGTCAGCTGTAGTATTGACCGTGCTCCTGTGATCATGAATGCATAGCATGATCATAACAGTTGACTCAATCTTGGAGGTTCAGCCCTGAGATCTTCATTTCATACAACTATTAAATGGCCATTCTGTTACAGCCTAATGCACGTAGTAGCCAACGAAGGGCAGACACCAAACTAATTTTTAATTGTGCTGCATTTCAATCCCATTTTCTCCCAATAAACGGAGCAATCCTGAGATTTTCTCATCTTTGGACTTGAAATTCTGTGCTGGATTGTGTGAACAAGGAAAATCAATGTGAAGATTAGATGTGGGCTGCTGAATCCCAAAGCTCGGTTTTTGGGACAAAAAAGTGCTCTCCATGGTGGCTGACAAAGAACACCACATTAGTTGGAGGAAGAAATAGAGTGTAGATTCTGTGATGGTGGACGTTTGTTTGTATTTGTTGAATTTTGAGCATTGTCTTTTTGCAGCAGAGGCAGGGTGTGACCCGGAGTAGAACTTCGAGCATCAGCCTGACTGTGGAGCATGCACTGGAGAGCTTTGACTTCCTTAACACCTCCGACATGGAGGATTCAGAATTCTCAGAAGAAGAGGCAGAGAAGATTGGAAGGTATGGCATGTTTCTTGTGGCAAGGCCTATGTTGAGGGAGGTGATAGAAACCCGTTACTCTCAAAGAGGCTATTGAGCCCATTATACGTCTGGTTGTTTGAAAAAAGTATATTTTTTTTGTGCCACGTCTTTGCTTTTGGTCTATAATCCTGCAAGTTCCTCCTCATATCCTTTTTAAAAAGAATTAATGGAATCAGCTTGCACCACTGCTCTGGGTAGAGCATTCCAGATCCCCAAAACCAAGATAAAACATTTCTCCTCATTTTTCCCTCAAGGTCCTTGCCACGATTTAAATTCTGACCTCTGGTTATTGAGCTTCATATTGATGATAGGAAACAGACTTTCTTAATCAAACCTTTCGTCATCTTGTAAATCTTTTTATTAAGTCTTCTAAACTTCTCTATTCCAAGGAGAACAATCCTAATTTCCCAAACCAATCTATATGTTTGACGTTTCCTAGACCTTGTAGTCCTCTGCTGTAGCCTTTCCATCACTCTTTTTCCTCCTCTGAGGGGTTGCAGAATTGTTTCCAGTACTATAGTTGAGGCCCAATCATTGTTTTATGAAGCTCCAGATTTTATTGCTTTACATTTGTTGCTCTGCAATTGATATGCTGCTTTAATCATATTATTATTTTGTCCCAGCATGTTCAAGGAATTATGAAAATGGACACCATAATGTCTCTGGTATCTGCACTTTATAAAATAATGTCATTTATAGCTTCCCATATTATGCCTCCCAAAGTGCATCATTTTACACATGTCTGCACTGGGCTTCTGCCTAGCTCACTATCTATGCCTATGTCATTCTGAAGCCCAATAATTATCATTTAACTAGCTATCATTGCCTTGTCATTTAAAACTGAAGCATACATAATGTATAACAGGTGGTGCTGTGAATGATATGGGTGTAGTAAATTTTGGAAGCACAACAAATAGTTTAGTAATTTTCTGTTTGAAGAGGCCTAATTTCATCCCATAAATCTTGGTCCCACTCTCTATCCTCTATAACCTATTCCAACCACCACAGTGCTTTTGAGAGCTGAACTTGATCATCATCCGCATCATCGTTATTAATTGCTGAACCATTGGTTACTTCAGCTACCAAGGTCTTAAGCTCTTTGATTCCCTCCTTAAACCTTTCTATTTCTACCTCTTCCTCCTTCTTTAAGAGAATTGTTTAAAACCTGCATCAAGCTTTTGACAAATCTGCCCTAGCATCTCCTTAATTGTCCCAGTGCCAAATGGTGTTATCGTGTGGTGGTGGGGTTTTTGTCTACATTGAAAGTGCTAAAATGTCATCTGTGCCTCAGATGGTAACATGCTGACATTCCACTGAAGGAATACGGCATTGTTGGAGGCACCATCTTTTTGATACAATGTTAATCCAAGATTTAGTTTGTCTTCTCAAGTAGATGCAAGAGATTCAGTGCAACTCCTTCAAAAGTTATCACTGATGATTGAAGGACATGTATCAACTGGAACACCATAACAAAACTTCAAGTTATTTGCTCATTATCACATCACTGTTTTTGGGAACTTGCTGTGGGAGATGCTGGAGAGACAGAGTCGAAAAGCGTGGCACTGGAAAAAGCACAACAGGTCAGGTAGCATCCGAGGAGCAGAAAAGAAAATAGTCAACATTTCGGGCATTCACCCTTCATCAGGAATGTGGAGGGGGAAGGGAGCTGAGAGATTAATAGGAGGGTGGGGACAGGGGAAGGGTAGGTGGGAAGGCGATAGGTGGATGCAGGTAGGAGATGATTGTGATAGGTCAGTGGGGAGGGTGGAGAGGATAGGCAGGAAGGAAGATGGACCGATATATCCCTACGTGCTGCCCCACCCTGCCTCCACCCCCTTTTTATCTCAAACCACCACCCCCTCACATTCCTGATGAAGGGCTAATGCCCAAAACAAAATTGTCCTGCTCCTCAGATGCTGCCTGACCTGCTGTACTTTTTCCAGTGCCACGATTTTCTACTGTAAAGCACAAAATAAATGCATCTTTTTGCTTTGCTATGAAGATATGTTTGAAGATTTCACTGTCATGGGCAGATCAGTTTGTCTGTGTAACTCCTGAAAGCCTGTGAAAGTGAAGCTGTATCAAGCTATTTCTGCTTCTTGTGACAGGCGCAGCAATAATGTGCGTGGGCTCGCTGCAGGGCCCAGTGAAGCACTAACGGAGGATACTGGAGTCGGCAGTGGTTCCGAAGGGAGTCCGGTTCCAATGACAACAGGAAATGAATACTTGGACCAGGTTCTAATCGTACACTTGAATAACTGCAGCAGACTTCTACTGGTAAATATGTGAGATCTTCTCATTATCTGCAGTGTTGGCAGTTACTGAAACTTTGGGCATTTCACCAAGTTCTTTGTTAAAGTAGCTATTTGCTCATCTTTGACAGATAGCACAGACTGTCTTTGTGAAGTAGGGTGGTTCCCATACAATGTACTTACTTTGCAATTATTTGCAAGTCAAAGGAGACCATGATGTATCTTTTCCCTTCTGTGCAAGTCCACGTACGTAAGTGCAGATTAAATTAACACCTGATAGGAATTGGCATTTTGAGCATTAATGCCTAAGAAAGTACACGTTTATTAGTGGCTTCCTATTCAATGTATCCCAAAATTCTGTGGGAAACTAGGGAAGTGATTGCTTGGCCCCTTGCTGAGATATTTGTATCATAAATAGCCACAGATGAGGTACCAGAAGATTGGGGGTTGTCTAACATGGTGCCATTATTTAAGAAAGATGGTAAGGAAAAGATAGGAAACTATAGGTGGGGGAGCATGACATCAATGGCTAAGATGTTGGAGGGGATTCTGAGACACAGGATTTACATGCATTTGGGAAGGCAAGGACTGATTAGGAATAGTCAACATGGCTTTGTGTGTGGGAAATCGTGTGTCGTGAACTTGATTTTTATGAAGAAGTAACAGAGGATGGATAAAGGCAGAGTGGTGGATGTAAGCTATGTGGACTTCAGCAAGGCGTTCAACAAGGTTCCTCATGGTAGACTGGTTAGCAAGGTTAGATCACATGGAAAAGAGGGAGAACTAGCAATTTGGATGCAGAACTGGTTCAAAAATAGAAGACAGAGGGTGGTGGTGGATGGATGCTTTTCAGACTAGAGGCCACTGACCAGCAGTTTGCCACAAGGATCTGCTTTTCGTCATGTAAATAAATATTTGGAAGTGAACATAAGAGGTATGGTTAGTGAGTTTGGAGGTGTAATGGATAACAAAGAAAGTTACCTCCAAGTACAATGGGATCTTGATCAGATGGGCCAATGGGCTGAGGAGTGACAGATGGAGTTTAATTTAGATAAATGTGAGGTGCTGCATTTTGGAAAGACAAATTAGGACTTTACGTAATGATAATGTCCTGAGGAGTGTTGCTGAACAAAGAGACCTTGGAGTGCAGGTACATAGCTCCTTAAGTGGAGTCACAGGTAGATAGGATAGTGAAAGTGGTGTGCTTACCTTTATTGGTCAGAGCATTGAGTGTAGATATTAGGAGGTCATGTTGCAGCTCTACAGGTCATTGGTTGCGCCACTATTGGAATATTGCGTGGAATTCTGGTGTCTCTGCTGTAGGAAGGATGTTGTGAAACTGGAAAAGGTTCAGAAAGATTTACAAGGATGTTGTCATGTTTGGAGGGTTTGAGCCAAAGAGCTAAGCTGAATAGACTGGGGCTGTTTTCCCTGGAGTGTCGGACCTTGAGGAATGACCTTATAGAGGTTTATAAAATCACGAAGTGCATGGATAGGGTAAATAGACAAGGTTTTTTCCCTGGGGTGGGAGAATCCAGAACTAGAGGGCATATGTTTAAGGTGATAAGGGAAAGATTTAAAAGGAATCTAAGGGGCAAACTTTTCATGCAGAGGGTGGTGCATGTATGGAATGGGCTCCCAGAGGAAGTGGGTGGAGGCTGGTACAGTTACACCATATAAAAGTAATCTGGATGGGTACCTGAATAGGAAGGGTTTACAGGAATATGGGCCAAGTGCTGGCAAATGAGACTAGATTAATTTAGGATATCTCAGCGATATGGTTGAGTTAGACCGAAGGGTCTGTTTCTGTGCTGTATACCACTATGACTCTATAAATGCTCTGATTTGAGAGTTGTCCTTAGCCGTTCTGAAGTTATTCTGCAGTACTGCATTCTGTCAGCAGATGACACTGGCATGCTCTAACTTGATTTCACAAGTTATTTTATCCTTTGCCTGTGGTGAGTAATATAGTGCTGCAGCAGGTGAATTTAATTTTCCATTCAGAATGTAGGTTTGATACTTTTGGCTGTTGTTTAATTTAAGTTTTCTTTTCAAATCGAATGAATAAAATGGTGTAATATGAATGTAGGCAATCCAAATGAAATATGAGGATGCTGCTTGCTGGAAAACTAATGGTGTAACACAGCAACCAACATAGTTAAACAATAAGACAGGTCATTTGTTGCAATTATCCTAAACTTGCTGGTCTATTTCTTACACTTACCATTTTCTCAGCCTAAATGGCATCTTGCCTTTTGCCTCCCTGTTGTTTTTAAGAATTTCTGGGATTACACATTAATACTTCATAAAGTTTGTTAACTAAGAGCCAAAATGTATTTTCACAATACGATAATTGTGGGCGGCACGGTGGCACAGTGGTTAGCACTGCTGCCTCACAGCGCCAGAGACCCGGGTTCAATTCCCGCCTCAGGCGACTGACTGTGTGGAGTTTGCACGTTCTCCCCGTGTCTGTGTGGGTTTCCTCCGGGTGCTCCGGTTTCCTCCCACAGTCCAAAGATGTGCAGGTCAGGTGAATTGGCCATGCTAAATTGCCCGTAGTGTTAGGTAAGGGGTAAATGTAGGGGTATGGGTGGGTTGCGCTTCGGCAGGTCGGTGTGGACTTGTTGGGCCGAAGGGCCTGTTTCCACACTGTAAGTAATCTAATCTAATCTAATCTAATCGTTACAGCAGTGGTAATTAACTTGTCTCAGTGTGGAAATAATTTCTATTACTCAATCTCATTCTTCTATGTAGTCAATTTGATTATTAAAAGCTTCTTTTCTCCAGATGCTTTCTTGCCCCTTCCTTGGTCCATTTTTCCCCTTTTTGTATTTCTTCCTTTATCAGTTTTGACTCTAATTTGCTCCCCTCCTCAGTCTTCTTCCTCAATCGTAAATCACAGTGATTTATGTTCATGGTATGCTAAGGTGCCAGTTGTTCTGTCATCCTCACCATGTTTTAATCAGTTCTCACTTGCTCCAGGTTCTGCCAGAAGTCTAGAACTGTCCTGCTCCAGCTAAGTCTAGTCTGTGGTTTAAACTTCAACATTAATCCTGTAAAAATGAGGATTAAATTGGAATAAAATTTTGTCACTTTGATATCTTCTGGGTATTCTAGTCCCAACCTTTTGCTACAATCAGTGGTAACATACTCTTCACTGAGTTAGATAATTCACAACTCCATTCATTTTAGAAGCTTCAGCATATAAACCAGGCTAAAACTTCAGTATAGACAGGGCATTCCTTCAGAGATGCCATATTTCAGATGAAATATGAAATCTAGAACATGTATGAGCTCTTGAGTTGGACATTAAAAAAAACTCATGGCATCAATTTGAGGAAGAGCGGAGGTGTACACTAACCTGTGTAGATACAGGATTTAATGGATATGTAGATACATTCTGAGGTAAACTCTGATGTAGATAAACTGTGATCCCAGTAATCATGTGAGAGTACCCTGCAGAGTGTTTAAAATCACAGAACACCAGGTGTTGTATGATTTTTAACTTTGTCCACCCCAGTCCAATACCGGCTCCTCCAAATCATGCAAAATGTTTAACCTGCCATCTTACTGTTATGGACACATTGTGTAAATATAACCTGAAGGTCCTGCCTGAGCTTCTATGAAGAATCCATGCAATAATGCCCTGGCCAATATTAACCCCTTAACCATTTGGTTGCTGTTTATGGCATCTTGCGGCACACAAATTGGCTGTTACTACTTAATAACAGTGACTAAAATTTAAAGTACAATAAAAGCAAAATACTGTAGATGCTGGAAATCTGAAATAAAAACAGAAAATGTTGGAGAAACTCAGGTCTGACAGCATCTGTGGAGAGAGTTAACATTTCAAGTCTGATATGATTCTTCTTTGAATAATTCTCCAGCACATTTTATTTTATTTCAAAATACTTTTTGTTTGCTTTGATTTGTTTTAAGGCTTACTAAGGTTGTGAAAGACACATCTACCATAATTGTTTTACGCAATGTTGATTAAGTTTTGACCTTTTGTTTAAACATGATGTTTCAGTGATAGAGACGTTCAGCAATATACTTGCTCATCAAAAGAAATTGGTGTTGTGGTGCCTCCTTCATCCTGATCTTCAACAATAAATTGTGAGGGTGCTACATATCTTTGTCATAAAGACTGAAACTATCCGTTCAGCTGCCTCTGCTGCATACATTCCTTCACCAGCCTTTTGGGATAATGGAATGTTTTTCTTAATATCATCTTGTTCATGAGACCCAGCTGACTCACTCTGCCAAACAAACCATTGACCAGCCAACTTTATTTCCTCAGTTCAATATTCATTCAGCTTCAGTCTCCATAGCTGCTGTATTCACAAATTCACCTTAAGGAAAAGCTACTCTTGATCTTTCTGTACCTTACATCTGCTCTCCCAGTTTCAAGCACCCTTTCCTGTTCAAAGTCCTTAAAATTGTTGCTTTTGAAGCTGTGCTCATTTTTCACACAATGTTTTATGTTTGAATTCCTCCAATCAGGTTTCTTGCCCAGCCACAGTATTAAAATAGCCCTTATTAATGTAAAATAACATCCTATATTATTGTGACGGTAATAAATTATCCCTTTCATCCTTAGCTACAGTCTTCGACATACAGTATTCTCCTCTGATTTCTCTCCTCCACTCTCCAGCTGGATGGGACATGCTAACTACATTTTGTTTTGATTTAATATTGTGAAGACTGAAGTCATTGTGCTTGTACGTATCACAAACTTGGTTCCCTGCCTCTTATTTTCATCCCTGACAACCTTGGAGTTGAGTTGGTCCAGAGAAGAAGTTTCCGACCACATATTTGCACAATTGCCCATACTGTCTGCTTCTCTCTTTTGCTATGCCAATGGACTCTGATCCTGCTTTACCCGTTCTGCTGCTGAAAACCCTCATCCGTGCCATTGTTTCTATAGTCTTGTTTCAGTATTTTTTTGGCTGGCCTCCCACCTTCTATGACTTGGGCTCATCCAAAACTCTGCTTGCATCTTAATTCATTATGAGTGTCATTCATACATCACCATGTGTTAGCTGACCCATTCCCATTCAGTAACACTTATTTTTAAATCCTTGTGTTTTTCAAATCCATCTGCCTTCCCTATCTCTGTTACCTTGTCCAGTTTCAATAGCCCCCAAGTTAACTGCGTTCCATTAAATCTGGCCTCTTGTACGTTTCTGACTGTATAGCTGCCTTGGATTTGCCTCTCTAAACTTCTCCACTTAAGGTGCTCCTTAAAACCTACCGCTTGGATCAGGTTTTTGGTGATCTCTCCTCATCTCGCCACTTGTGAATCTGTATCAAAGTTTTTTTTTAGATTTACAATGTTTTTGTTTCTGTTAAGCACCTTGGGGCAGTTTACTGATTTAAATGCATTTTATATACATGCAAGTTGTCAATATCCATTTCATGTTGCAGCAATTGGGTATCTATGGACCACTACGATGCCGGGAGATTTACGCACTGGACAAGCTTCTAAGAGAGGCGCAAGTTCTAGAGACAGTGTCCAGACTGAGTGAGGAGAAAGCCGGGAACATAAACGCTGCTGAGGAGGGTAAGTTGATCCTCTCAAATGAAACGTCATTCGGCATTAACGCATGGCTCTTTGAAGCCTATTCCAGTTGTACACCATCAATTTTGTTTCTCTCTCATAATTGTGAAAGAGAAATGTCATGGTAACCACTTGCAGAAGTCTTGCCTTTTTGTTTCAGGAATTTCAAGTCCTACTCAAGATTTGTGTACAAAACTCCAGAGTCACTCTGCGGTACTAAGGAGTTGATGACTTCTAATTGTAATATTAAACTGAAGCTCAAAATGTCCTTTGGTGGATGCACTATCCTGTGTAGCTGTTTCAAAGTGTCTTGTCCAATATTTATTTCTCGACTTCCATCTAGAACTGATTTATCTGTTACGTGTCACTAACTTTCTAATGGAGCTGGCTATGTGCAAATTGGCTGACACCTTTGCTCCAAGATTGCCTGTACTTCAGAATATTTGGTTGGCCATAGAGTGCATTATGGTTTCATTTGGTATCTTTCTTATCAAAATAAGTGTGAATGAATTGAGTAACCGTATTGTTCTCTGAATTAATTGGCTAAGTTTGGGTGGCTGAGCTTTGTTTGACTAATGGCAGCAATGGGTTGTGAAATATCTCCAGGAGGTGGAAACCGGTTACAACTGAAGTAGACTTCCAGAAGCCAAGTGTTTCATCACAGGTCTGTCAAATATCGTTGTGGGAGAGATATGTTGTTTAATGTTTTCTTATTTAAAACCTAACCTTGAAAGGAAGTTGGCACTTAAGTTGTTTTTTTTTGCTATACATGCTTCCCTTCAGTCATGCCACTGCTGAAAGATAAGACAGTCTTTTCTTTCTGGACACACTGTACCGAGGGCCCGAACCTGTTCAGCGCCACAGTCCAGCGCGTTCTGCAGAAGCTAAACTCGAGCTTTGGGAGTAAAGTGAACGAGCACTACTCTGGCCCAGCAGAAGCAGGTTAGTGGCCACGGTCACCTGGACAGCTTCTAGTTGAAGATACTTTTTGCTGGAGAAATAGATAACAATAAGGTCAAGCTTTTGATATATATTAAGCAGGAACCATAAAAATTTCTGGTAAGATCTTCAATAAGGTACTACATAATGGATTCATTATGAAGTATTTCGAATGGGCAAACACATAGCAGAATGGATAGCAAACTGACTACAGAACAGGAAACAGTAGTGGCTAAGAGCAGCTATAGGTTGGTAAATGATGGAAAATATTGTTCCACAAGGATCAGTGCTGACACAAAAACAAATACTGTGGATGTTACAAATCTGAAATAAAAATAAATACTGGAAAAATTGATAAGGTCAGGAAGCATCAGCGGAGAAAAACACAGTTAACTTTTACCGTAAATGTTTTGGACCCTAAAGTTGGAGTATTAGATTAGATTTATTTTTTCGATTAGATTACTTTACAGTGTGGAAACAGGCCCTTCGGCCCAACAAGTCCACACCGACCCGCCGAAGCGCAACCCACCCATACCCCTACATTTACCCCTTACCTAACACTACGGACAATTTAGCATGGCCAATTCACCTAACCTGCACATCTTTGGACTGTGGGAGGAAACTGGAGCACCCGGAGGAAACTCTCGCAGACACGGGGAGAATGTGCAAACTCCACACAGTCAGTCGCCTGAGGCGGGAATTGAACCCGGGTCTCTGGCGCTGTGAGGCAGCATTGCTAACCACTGTGCCACCATGCCGCCCACTATTTATTTCCAACTTTGCAAGTAACACCGATGTGGTTAGCACAAAGGAAGAATGTGACAAAATATACGAACATGAATAGCCCAGGATCTCCTGAACAGTGACAATGTTTGTCACATTGCCATTTTGTGTATAAACTCCCCCAGCTCAATGCTGGAAGATTGTGAAATGATGCCGGCATTGACAATTTAACAGTTATTTCGTTATAGACTAATGTGAGGTAATGCTTTTTTCTTTTAGAATAATGATGAGGCCACAAACGTATTGCTTGGATTATAAGAGTTTAAATATTTTTAAAAAGTCCAGGGATTCGTATAATTACAATGAGCAACACAGATTGAAAGGTCATTTTAAATTTTTTTTAAAATCAAACACTGGGGTTTTGAAGGTATAAATTTGAAAAGGAGAAACTAAATGATTTTTTAAAATTCATTCATGTGATGAGGATGTTTCTGGCAAGGCCAGTGTTTATTACCAATCCCTAGTTGCCCAGAGGATAGTTAAGAGTCAACCACATTGCTGTGGGTCTGGAGTCACATGTATGCCAGACTAGCAGTTTCCTTCCCTAAAGGATATTAGTGAACCAGACGAGTTTTTCCAACAATCGACAACAGTTTCATAGTCATCATTAAGTTCTAGATTTTTATTGAATTCAAATTCCATTATCTGTCATGGTGGGATTTGAACCCAGATCCCCAGAACACTCTATGGGTCTCTGGATTAACAGTCCAGCAACACCACTAGACCGTTGCCTCCCTGAAGTATCAGCCCTTAGTTGGCAAACTGTGTGCAGTCCTGGACTCCATATTATAAAAGGATATAGATAGAACATTGAACAGTACAGAACATGATAGGCCCTTTGGCTGTTGATATTGTGCCAACCTTTTATCCTACTCTTAGATCAAACTAACCTACATACGCTACATTTTACTATCATCTATGTGCCTACCCAAGAGCCGCTTAAATGTCCATAATGTATCTGATGCTACTACCACTTCTGGCAGTGCATTCCACGCACTCACCACTCTCTGTGTAAGGAATTTACCTCTGACATCTCCCCTAAACCTTCCTCTAATCCCCTTAAAATAATGCCCCCTTGTGATAGCCATTTCCGCCCTGGGAAAATGTCTTTGGTTATCCATTCTATCTGTGCCTCTCATCATCTTGTACACTTCTATCAAGTCACCTCTCATCTTCCTTCACTTCAAAGAGAAAAGCCTTGGCCTTTCTTCATAAACATGCCCTCCAGTCCAGGCAGCATCCTGGTAAATCTCCTCTGCACCCTCACTGAAGCATCCACATCCTTCCTAAAATGAGGCGACCAGAACTGAACACAATATTCCAAGTGTGGTCTATCAAGAGTGTTATAACCTTGAGGCTCTTAAAATCAATCTCCTTGCTAATGAAAGCCAACACGCCATACGCCTTCTTAACAACCCTAATCAACCTGGGTGGCAACTTCTCGGGATCTATGGACATGGATCCCAAGATCCCTCTGTTCCTCCACACTGTCAATAATCCTGCCTTTAATCCTGTAATCTGCATTCAAATTTGACCTTCCAAATGAATCACTTCACATTTTTCCAGGTTGAACTCCATCTGCCACTTCTCAGCCCAGCTCTGCATCCTGTCAATGTCCTGTTGCAACCTACAACTGCCCTCCACACTATCCATCACTCCACCAACCTTTGTGTCATCAGCAACTTACTAACCCATCCCTCCACTTCTTCATTCAAGTCATTTAAAAAATCACAAAGAGCAGAGGTCCCAGAACAGATCCCTGTGGAACACCACTGGTCACCGAGCTCCAGGCTGAATTATTTCCATCTACTACTATCCTCTGTCTTCTATGGACTAGCCAATTCTGTATACAGCCAAATTTCCCTGTATCCATTGCCTCCTTACTTTCTGGATAGCCTACCATGGGGAACCTTTTCAAATACCTTGCTAAAATCCATATACACCACATTCATTGCTCTACCTTCATCAATGTGTTTTGTCACATTCTCAAATAATTCAATAAGGCTTGTGAGGCATGACCTACCCCTCACAAAACTATGCTGACTATCTCTCATCAAATTATGTTTTTCCAAATAATCATAAATCCTGTCTCTCAGAATCCTCTCCAATAATTTGCCCACCACCAACATATGTCTGACTGGTCTATAATTCCCAGGATTATCCCTATTCCCTTTCTTGAACAAGGGAATAACATTTGCCACCCTCCAATTATCTGGTACTACTCCAGTGGACAGTGAGGATGTAAAGATCATCGCCAAAGGTGCAGCCATCTCTTCCCTCATTTCCTGTAGGTTTATCCCGTTCAGCCCAGGGGACTTATCTATCCTCATATTTTTAAATATTTCCTGCACCTCCTCCTCCTTAACATCAACATTTTACGCTGTACTCACAAACGACAAGGTCCCTCTCACTAGCGAATACTGAAGCAAAATATTCATTAAGAACCTTCTGTACCTCCTCTGACTCCAGGTACAAGTTCCCTTCACTATCCCTAATCGGCCCTACCCTCACTCTGGCCATCCTCTTGTTCCTCACATAAGTGTAGAACGCTTTGGGATTTTCCTTTATCCTCCCTGCCAAGCCTTTTTCATGCCCCCTTCTAGCTTTTCTAAGTCCAATCTTCAATTCCTTCCTAACTACCTTGTAACCCTCTAATGCCCTGCCTGAACTTTGCTTCCTCAACCTTAAGTAAGCTTTTTTCTTTCTCTTGACTAGATGTTCCACATCTCTTGTCATCCAAGGTTCCTTCACCCTACCATCACTTCAGTGCCTCAGTGGGACAAACATATCCAGCACGCACAGCAAGTGATCCATAAACAACCTCCACATTTTTGTTGTGCATTTCCCTGAGAATATCTGTTCCCAATTTATGCCATACAGTTCCTGCCTAATAGCATTGTAATTCCATCTCCCCCAGCTAAATACTTTTTCATACCTTCTGCTCCTATCCCTCTCAATGACAGTAGTAAAGGTCAAGGAGTTGTGATCACTATGACTGAAATGCTTTCCCACTGAGAGTACTGACGCCTGACGTGGATCGATGACAAGCACCAAATGCAATATGGCCTCCCCTCTAGCTGGCCTATTGACATATTGAGTCAGGAATCCTTCCTGGATGCACCTGACAAAGTCTGCTACATTGAAACTATTTGCACTAAGGAGGTTCCAGTCAATATTAGGGAAGTTGAAGTCACCAAGACAACAATCCTGTTACTTCTGCACCTTTCCAAAATCTGCCTCTCTATCTGTCCCTCTGTGTCAAGCTTTTTGCGTATTGTTGCAGCTGCAAATAGAGGGGATTCCATCACAATTTTGGAATTTATGATATTGAAAGAGTTCGAGAGGGTGACTGTAACAAAAATTCTTCCATTTATGGAGGAATCAAAAACTCAAGGACATAACATGAGTGTCACTAATAAAACAAACAGGAAATTGAAGAGAACTCTCTTTGTTTAGAGAATGATAAGAATATGGAACTTAATAGCATATGAAGAGCTGAGGCAAATTGTATGGATATTTTTAAAATGGAAAGCTAATAAGCCCATGAGAGAGAAATGAAAGGAGGGATTATACTGATAGAGGGTGGAAGGAGTCATGTGGAGCATAAATGCCAGTGTGGGCCATTTCGGCTGACTGGCCTGTTTCTTACATTAGTTTAATGTAATTTGATCTGTTTTAGCCTAAGTCTGGTTGAAAGGGTTTGAGAAAGGAATGCAAGTTGAAACCTCCTGCACCATCCTAATTAATCATAAATTACAATTAAAGCAATTTTATCAATCTCCACAGACATCGATATAATGCAATGAAGATCTTTAAGAACCATAGCTTTAAAGGTAGCTGTTTATTTCAAACTCTCATACTTACCACTCAAAATATCCCAAAATGTTTTCTGAAATAGATTAATCTAAATTGAAATTGCATTGATTAGAACTAATTGCTTTCATCATCTTGCTAGGCTGATTTTAAAGAAAATTCTTTCCACATGTTAGTTTCACCTTTCAATAATCTTTTTCTGTATCTTCTGCACAATTAACATACAGGTAATCATACCTTGTAATCCAAACCCCACATTTCCTCAATTGCTCTGGATGCTCCTCGATAGCTGTGGCAACTGAAAGTTTTCTACTTTCGTCAGCACCAGTGTTTTATGAAGTAAAGCACGATCTCCTCCTAATTTCTGATTTTTCTTTTACTTGTTACCACTAAACATTGTTGCAATTGTTTCACGTTAGTATCACTAATGACCCTTAGATCAATCTCATTGTCCATTAACAAGATCCTTTTAAGTAAGATTCATTTCTTGGATATTTTTGATGTGCTTTCCATTTGTCCACATTGATTTTCATCTGCCACCTTTCTGTTCAATTGCTAAATATATCCAACTTGTCTTGTAATAATTGCTTGTTGTCTGGGGGGCGGTTTATCAAGATGACTTAACTTCACCCAACTAAATCTGTGCAGGTTGCAATCAAAGATAAGTTTTAGAGAGAAACAAGGCTAGCTAGCAAGCCAAGTTCTGAAGAAGAGTCGTATTAGTCTGAAATGTTAACCTTCTGTCTCTCTCCAGGGATGCTGAATTTCTGCAGCACTTTGTTTTTGTTTTAGATCGCCAGCATCCACAGTACTTTGTCTTTATTAATTAGGTAGCTGCTCTATCCCTGTCTTGGGCTCACATTTTCTCCAAGTTCACTGGCACTTAGAGTCCCAAAGATGATATTACACTGCAAATAGGCTGAGATTCAGCCACCTGTAAGTGAACGTTGGCAGGTGTAAGTGAGGATAAGCTGTGAATTCTATCTGATGCGCCACTAGATTCAAATGGTTTCTTTCAACTATGTTCCATTGTGCTATACTGCCTAACTCCGAAATTAAACAGAACTGACCATTTGAGCAATTTATTTTGCTTTCAAATATGATCAATTTAACTGTAAAGCGATTTTGAAAAAGAGAACTATATTCAATAAACATTTCAGCTTAGACTCTGCTGCAGACTGAGGCACTTACTCTGCATACAGATTTTAATCATGCGTTTAGTAAAACAATTCGGTCATTTAATCTGCTCTTTCTTAACAGTTTTTATTAAACTAGTGGAGAGGTTTTTGGACAGAACATTGCCAAAACGTGCTCGAAGTGGAAATGTGGAATTCCTGACTATCTTCCAATACTTGAATCACATTGAGGAGCAGAATGTGCCCTCCTTACCTGCCTATATCATGGAGGTAGCTGATGAAGGTACTTTTCTAATGTTCTTTATGCAGCTTCACCCCTAACTCCAACCTCGCATGAGTAATTCTCTCCTCCTTGTGCTCCTCCATTTTTGTGTCAGCAAGTCTCTTTCTGAATCTCTATTCAGTTTGTGCAGCAATCAGAATTCTGCAGTATAGCTTATCAGATGATCATCCTGGCAGTCACTGCTGACCATCCATACCCTCTATATGAGGAAGAAAACATTGGACTTGGTAAGAAGGATTGCATCTCTGTGATATTCCCCCATTGATCTCTGAGCTCTGGAGGTCAGTGGAGGGATAATGAATACAGTAAATTGGCATTGTGCTCACAGGAACCCTTCCTATAGCAGCATTCTGGACTGCCTGGGTGTACACTGTTTTCATTAATGCAGATCGACTTTGACATTGTTGGGGATATTATCAAGTTGATATCCCCAGTGCTTTGGATAGATTTGTGTAGGGTCCTGTTAACCATGATGAGTGCATTTTGCTTTCTAGAATTAACTATCAACTCCGAAACGTCTCAATACAGTGACTTGTTCCTGGAATGATTTCCATGTTTTATAAGATTAATAAATGTTCCAGTTAGGGTTGACGTTTCTTTTAAATGGTTGCTGAGGGTTTAGAACAACACAAAACAGCCCTGATGTTAGTTTCACAAAAGTCTTTGCCTGGATTATACTTCTATGTGGTTTTTGTGCATGCCTGTCTATGTGATGCAACTGTATGTAGACTCATGGATTGTCCCCCTTGTCCTCACCTACCACCCCACATCCATCGTATCATCCTTAAACATTTATGTCAAGTCCAACTAGACCTCACCACAAAGAACATCAACCCCTCCCCACCCCGTCTGCCTTCCTCAAGGACTGTTCCCTTTGCCTTGGTTTGCGCCACTCGCGTTTCTCTCCACACCCCCCAACCCCCTCAAAAAAACCCCAGGCACCTTCCCCTGCAACTGAAAAAGATGCAAAACCTGCCAGCCCACCACCTCCCTCTCATATCCATCCAGGGCTCCAAACAGACCTTCCAGGTAAGACAGAGGTTCACTTGCCTCTCCTTCAACCTAGTTCACTGTATCCAGTGCTCCCGGTGTGGTCTTCTCTACCTCCAGGAAGACCAAACGTAAACTCCAGCGCACGTTTCACCAAGCATTACAGCCGGGTTCGCAGACCTGACCTCCCAGTCACCGTCCATTTTAATTCGCCTTCCCAATCCCTTTCTGACATGACCATCCTTGGCCTCCTCCAATGTCACAATGAATCAGACATAAATTGGAGCAATAACACCACATCTTCTGCCTGGGCAGTCTACAGCCCAGAGGACTCAACATTGAGTTCTTTAGTTTCAAATAACCCCATCCCCCAACTCCCTTTCCAGACCCTCACACACCTTCCTTCCTTCTGATCAACCCTTCCTTCCAGCTACCAACCAGATTCATTCCTCCCATTGACTAACCAAGTCATACCCTCTACCTGACTTCACCTATCCCCACCTCACCACCCTTCCTCCACCACCTCCCCTTTATCTGCAGCTCCCCCTACACACACCCGAAACATTGACTTCTTGACCTCCTGATGCTGCCAGGCTTGCTGCTTGTCTATCGTGGATTATGCTTGGCTGCAAAATCTCTGACTTAGATGAGGCATTTTCTTCTTCCTCCCCTCTCAACACCCCCACCTTGATTGCAAACAAAGACTTAGAATGCCTGTAATGATGTGGGTGTGTGTAGGTGTGGGTACATAAAGCATCAAGTTTAGGCTTACCTCTCAAATAAGCACCTAACAATCCTGTCCAGTCACAAACATACTGCATAGCCACTCAAGTGAGATATCAGGTTGTGTTTTTTCTACTGATATTGAAAATGTCCATGACTATTTTGTGATTTTTTTTCTCCCCATCACCTCACTCCCCATTCCTCACAGTATTCTTGGTTCAGAATCTACAGTCCTCTGATAGGGATGTGGTATTGAAGAATCTGAAACATCTCTCAGGGACCCAGCTCCAGAAGGACGGTCTGAAAGCCATGGGTCTGCTTCTATTGGAGGACAACACTAAGATCGGCAACACAGTTGCCTCTGTGCTGAAAAACCTGTCAGAAGACTCCAAGTTCAGAGAGAAAGTTAGTAGCTAAGTCTAAAGGCAGTTGCTTTGCTCACTGCTAACTTGGCTGATTAGGTCCAACAACTTTGGTATCTGTACGGGTATCTGTATTCGTCTTTTACTTGTCAACTATGGAGCAGTGTTTGAAATTAATATGAGGACCAGTATTGTAACTGAACTGGTGAGGCTGTTATCGGAGCTAGTGTTCGTACCCAAGTAGGTTAGGTTGCCAGTAGTGAGAGTGCATTGTCCCTAAGAAGTGAGACTCTAATAGTACCAAAGCAATACAATTGCAAAGTGGTTTCATTGATAGTAACACTGTGTTCCCCTGAATATAGAAAATGTATCATGATCTAATGTAAAACTTTAAATTCTGCAAAGAATTTGTTTTGTGTATGAGAAACTATTTTCTTTATTTGGACAACCAAGAACAATGGGCAGTAATCTTAAAATAGCACTCAGCCATTTTGGATTGAAATCATGAAACATTCTTTTATGTACAGTAGTAGAAATCTTGAACTTTCCAATAGTCTGGTTGTTGCATCAAATTGACTTTGAAGACTTGAAATTAATTGTTATTTATTATGTGAAAGTATTGCACAATGTGGAGCAAAGGCTGTCAAATTAAATTGCATAATCTAATGAAATGCTAGTTCATTCTTGAAGAGTTGAATAGCCTACCCCCTGTTCCTAATGTCTTGTTGTGGTGTAATGTTGTTTCAACCTAAATCTTGTTTGAGTCCAGCCAGACATCTGAATGAATTAAAAGACTCTGGTGGCTTAATACCATTGTCACAAAAGGTATGTAAGTATTGTGGGTCCTCCACCAAAGTGCGGAGATTCATGGATTTACAATGCCGGATCCTTGTTAGCACTTCATCAATGACATGAAAAATGGTTGTTTGTGTTTAAAATATCTGGACTTAGATTCTATCAGCATTAATCTGAAATTTGGTAGACAATTTGTTTTGTGCAATGGACTAATCATGTGCATTTGTTTTTAGGCTCTGGTTTGTTACTTGGAACTGCTTGAGGATGAGGATGGACAGCTGAGAAAAGTAGGATGCACAGCACTGGCACATTTAAAGGTGTGAGCACTTCAGTTTAAGTTAGTCAAAATAAACACATTTACTACCATACAAATGGTACAACACAGAAGGGAGCCATTCAGCTCATCTTGTAAAAAGCCACTCAGATGCCCTATCTAGTCCTTGCAAATGACCCATAGCCTTGCAGCTTACAACTCTTAAGGTGCAGATCCAGGTACCTTTAAAAAGAGTTCAGTGTCTCTGTCTCCATCACCAATTCAGGCTGTGAATTCCATACACTCACCATCCTCTGTGTAAACAAGCTTTTCTTCACATCTTTCATCCTTCTGCCACATAGCTTGAATTTGTGTCCTGGTTGTCGAACTCTGTGCTGGGGAAACAGGTTTCTCCTGTCTACTCTCTTTGAGGCACACAAAATTGTGAAGAGTAATCATGTCATAAGACATAGGAGTGGAAGTAAGGCCATTCGGCCCATCGAGTCCACTCCGCCATTCAATCATGGCTGATGCGCATTTCAGCTCCACTTACCAGCGTTCTCCCCGTAGCCCTTAATTCCTCTAGACAACAAGAATCTATCGGTCTCGGCCTTGAAGACAACTTCATTGAGTTGTAGAA
>NC_057726.1:51649130-51664342 GCF_004010195.1 Chiloscyllium plagiosum
GACGTCCCTTTACTAAATCCATGTTGACTTGTTCTAATCAGACTCTGTTCTTCCAAGAATTTAGAAACCTCATCCTTAATGATGGATTCTAGAATTTTACCAACAACTGAGGTTAAGCTGATTGGCCTATAATTTTCCATCTTTTGCCTTTATCCTTTCTTGAACAAGGGGGTTACAACAGCCATCTTCCAATCATCCGGTACCTTTCCTGACTCCAGTGACTCTTGAAAGATCTCAACCAATGCCTCTGCTATTTCCTCAGCCACCTCTCTCAGAACTCTAGGGTGTATCCCATCGGGGCCAGGTGATTTATCAATTTTAAGACTTTTTAACTTTTCTAGCACTATCTCTTTCGTAATGGCAACCCTCAACTCAGCCCCGTGACACCCTTTAATTTTTGGGATATTACTCATGTCTTCCACTGTGAAGACTGACGCAAAGTACTTGTTAAGTTCTCCTGCTATTTCCTTATCTCCCATCACTAGGCTTCCTGCATCAGTTTGAAGTGGCCCAATGTCTACTTTTGCCTGTCGTTTGTTTCTTATGTACTGAAAGAAACTTTTACTATTATTTCTAATATTACTGGCTAGCCTTCCTTCATATTTGATCCTCTCCTTTCTTATTACACTCTTTGTTATCCTCTGTTTGCTTTTGTATCCCTCCCAATCTTCTTATTTCCCACTGTTCTTAGCCACTTTATAGGATCTCTCTTTTTCTTTAATACATTTCCTGACTTCCTTTGTCATCCAAGGTTGTCTAATCCCTCCCCTGTTAATCTTTCTTTTCTTGGGAATGAACCTCTGTACAGTGTCCTCAATTATACCTACAAACTCCTGCCATTTTTGCTCTACCGTCTTCCCGGTTAGCCTTTGCTTCCAGTCTATTTTAGTCAGTTCCTCTCTCATGCCCTCATAATTACCTTTATTCAACTGTAACACCATTACATCCGATTTTGCCTTCTCCCTTTCAAACTCCAGACTGAACTCTACCATATTATGGTCGCTACTTCCTAAGGGTTCCCTTACTTTAAGATCTTTTATAGAGTCTGGTTCATTGCAAAGCACTAGGTCCAGAATAGCCTGATCTCTTGTGGGCTCCATGACAAGCTGTTCCAAAAAGCCATCCTGTAAGCTTTCCCTTTCTTTAGATCCACTAGCAACATTATTTACCCAGTCCACCTTAAGCCTTTTCTGTTCCAGGGAAACCAATCCAGTCTCTCCTCGTAGATATAATTCTCCAGCCTTGACAACATTCTAATAAATCTCTGCACTCTCTCCAGAGCAATTACATTCTTCCTGTAATGAGGTGATCAGAACTGCACACAATACTCCAGTTGTGTCCTCATCAGTGGATATACAGTCTCAACATTATATCCCTATTTTTGTATTTTATTCCTCTGTCAATGAAAGAGAGTATTCCATATGCCTTTTTTACAACCTTGTTCACCTATACTGCTACCTTTAGGGATCTGTGTACTTGGACACCAAGATCTCTCACTTCAACTACTCCTCTCAGCATATTCCCATTTATTGTGTATTCCCACTTACTGTTTGACCTCCCTAAATGCGTTACTTCACATTTACCAGAGCTGACCTCCATCTATCACTTTCCTGTCGACGCCACCAACCCATCTACAGTATATAACTTCGGGGCTTATAGCAACCCTCTACACTATCCACTACATGGCCAATTTTTGTGTTGTCTGCAAATTTCCCAAATGTGCACCCCACGTTCAGGTCTAAATCATTAATGTATAAATCAAACAGCAGGAATCTCAACACTGAGCCCTGCAGAACACCACTTGAAACAGCTTTCCATCTGCAAAGGCAGCCATCGACCATAAGCCTTTGTTTCCAGCTTTGAATCCAATTCAACACATCAGCCTATATCCCTAGGCTTTTACTTTTCTGACCAGTCTGCTATGTGGAACCTTGTCAAATGCCTTACTAAAATCCATATAGATAACAATCACTGCAGTACTCTCATCGATCTCCTTGTCATTTGCCCAAAGATTTCAATCAAATTTGCGAGGCATGACTTTCCCTTAACAAAGCCATGCTGACTATCTCTGACTTGTCCATGCCTTTCTAAGTGACAGTTTATCTGAGATCTCAAGATTGCATTCTAACAACATGTCCATCACTTAAATAAAACTGACTGGCCTATAATTGTTTGACATTTCCTTTGTAAGTACCCTTAGAGCCATAATGATACTGACTCAGCTCCTCTGAAAATGACAATAACTGAAGACTGAAAAGTAATTTTGCCGCTGTCACTAATTCCTGAATTACTGTGTAGATATATCAGGTTGTTTAATGATCAGCTTTAAATGCAACAGAAAAAGCTATCCTCATACCTGACCCAGTTCTCAATATTGCATGCTCCTATTATGAATTTTTAAAACAAGAATGTGATTATTTTTCAAAATGTCTTTCTGGGATATCAACCTGCTTCTGCAGCTTCCAATGTATAACTCAGTTTACCACTTACAATATATACATGTTTGTAGTCTTGTAAAATAACTGAATTAGATTAAAGGACAGGAACAATTCATAAAGTATCAACCTTATGCCACACGATTAAGAGAAACAGTTGAAATTTCAGGTCATTTAAAAAAGAATTAAGCAAGTTACTGGTCTCTATCATGATCGCAGATTATGGAATTTTCTCTCCAGGATGTTTGGCTGGTTATTTTTAGCTTTTCTTCAGTTTTCTTCTTTTTGGGAAGTGATAGGACCTTATAATATTTTTGAATTCTAATGGGCAATGAGTGAGGTATACAGCTGACCAGTCCAATATCTATAGTATCGAGACAGGTTTGAGTTTTGAGTGAGCACCTTTCATCAGAACTGAAAGCAAAATTGAACAGAAAGTTCAGAAAATTAATGCACTAATGAGAGAAGAGCTTGACAAATACCTGCAAATTGCTCTGTAGGAACGGGAAATGTAGAAAACCATCACTAAGACTCTTTTGATGAGCAGCAATTCAGCAAAGGAATGTATTCTACAAGTACCTGCCCTGAGCGGAGGGGAGGAAGGCACTACTTGTGCATTGTAAATGAGAGTACCTATGTCCTGTAGGGTTGACTGACAGTGCTTATAAGAGTGAATGCCCTCTCATCCCTCTCCTAAGTTAACTGGGGGCACACAGTAGTGCAAGTGAGCTGAGTGATTGAAGTTGATTCATAAGGTAATGCTTCTTAAGGGAGTTCATGACAATATTACAATGGCTACACCCATTCCATTGATGTCACACACAGGACAAATTCTACTATAGAGAGAGCAGCTGGATCCATACCAGTTTTCTCAAGTCCTAGTAAATTTATCTGAACAAATGTAATAATAAGTATGACTACTATCATTACAATAAACCACTTTATCTAAGAATAGTGCCTGTTCTGTAGATGTTTAGTGTATCTTCTACCACTAATCATTATGTAGGTCCAAGACAAAACAAGGGAGAATTGGGTGGCAGCAAAATACCTAAAACAAGAAACCTTGCTCAGTACTACATGCTGATAGAATCAAAAAGTAGGAGCAGGGGCAGGCTATATGGCCCTTCAAGCTTTCTGAACCATTCAATGTGATGATGGTTGATCATCCAATTCAGTAACCTTTCCTGCTTTCTCTTTAGCCCTGAGAACTTTAACTGACCCCTTGAAACCATTCAATGTTTTGACCTCAACTCCTTTCTGTGGCAGAAAACTTTACAGGCTCACCAGGCTTTGGGTAAAGAAATTTCAGACCTAAATGGCATATTGCATATCCTTAGACTGTGACATCTGGTTCTGGACTACCCAGCCATCAGGAACAGCCATCCTGCACTTACCCAGTCTGGTCCTGTTAAAATGTTTCTGAATTCCCCCGCACGCTTCTCACTGCCAGTGACTATCGACCTAACCAATCCAGTTTCTCTTCATATGTCATTCCTGTCATCCAAGGAATCAGTTTGTTGCACTCCCTCTAGAGAGAGAATATCCTTCTTCAGATCAGACCAAAACTGAACATAATATTCTCAGTGTGGTACATCAAGACCCTGTATAATTGCCCAAGACGTCCCTGATCCTGAATTAAAACCCTCTCGCTATGAAGGCCAACATACCATTTGTCACCTTGACAGCCTGCAGCACCTGACCAGCATGTTTACCTTCAGTGACTGGTGTACAAGGACACCTACGTTTTGTAGCACATTTCCCCCCCTCAATTCATAGCCATTTGAATAATTGCCTTACCGTGTTTTCCTCCCAAAGTGAATAACTTCACATTTATTCACATTATACTGCATCTACTGTGTTTTTGCCCTCTTGTACAGCTTGTCCTAATCACACTCTAGCATCTCTGCTTCCTCCTCACAGCTCATCCTCCCGTCAGCGTTTTATGTGGGACCTTATCAACAGCCTTCTAAAAGTAAACCATATCTGCTGGCTCGCCTTTATCCATTCTACTGGAAAAATTTCAGTAGATATGTTGAACATGATTTCCTTTTTGTAAATCCATGCTGACTCTGCCTGATCAAGGTACTTTGCGGTATTTACCACCTGTATCAGGATTGGTCATCGAGGTAACCAGATTGTTTGAGTTGGTGCAGATTTTGAGAAGTACAATGAAATGCATAATTAGCACTTTTCTACTTATGAATTTGTTATTTTCTTCAGTTTCCCAGCTATTTAATTAAACTCCTTTACCTATAAATAGTCTGCTGTTTCTCCTTGCTTCCCTTCAGTTCATTTCTGATACAAAGTCATACCCAAAACCTCCTATTTGCAACAAATGGAAATGGATTGTAGAAAACCATTTGAGTTTTGAAAATTATCTTGGCAAAAGAAACGATAAATTGATTAATTCTAGGATTAGTAAAGATCATGAATTCTGCTGAGATTTTTCTTTTAACTTAATTTGTTTTATTCAGGCCAAAGAGAGTATCGATCAACTAGTCTACCTTTGCCAGACTGATAAAGAAGTTCGTGATGTTGCTAAACAGACCCTCCTATCTTTTGGTAAGGTTTGTAGTTGTTATTACAAATTCAGTACTTGCATGTTACGTGAATTTAATTCTGTTCAGTGTCTGATGGGACAAGTTACTGGGTGCTTCACCTTTGTGTATCTCGTCAATAACTGGAGGAGATCTATGAACTGCTGATATCTTGTCTGATTTTGTTTTAAATTGCTTTAAGCTAAATTAAAAATACAAAGCTAAGAATTTACACATTTTTAAGATTTAATATGACCTTTGGTCAAATTGGAAGCGAAGTTACCTTGAGAGGTCATCACTTTTGTGACCTGCAGGGAAATTTCTTGATTCTGTTCTTTTTCCGTCTATTCCTATTTATCCTCAGGATCCTTTCCAATAATTGAGAATGTGATGTTTGGTGATTTAATAGGCCCTGGTTCTCAGACCAAACTCTGATCATCAGTAGAACTAGGTGGATGTCTGAACAAGTTCTAATAATATAAATCTAGATCCAAAATGTGCCCACAATGTGAATCATGGAGCACAGTTGTACTTTTAACAAAAATCAGGTTTGATTGCCTCATTATTTGAAACACACTAAGCTTCATTCGGAGGCTCACTGAAGATGTTGCCTAGTATGGTGATGAAACACCTGAAAACAAACCTTCCTGCTCAGCGAGCAAACCTACATCCATACACTAAATTTTTAGAAAATGGCCCAATGTTTTGGAACAGATAGATTCACTCATACCATGACAATGATAAAAATATACTCACATTAAGTTCTCGTAATACTCACCCTCAATTGATGTTCATGGACTGTACTTTTTGGTTAAAGAAGCATTTTCTTTGATGAAACTGGTATTTAGTCCATCTTGAAAAGCAGGAGATTGGCTTTTCAAGTATGTTTCATAGTGCCATTTTAAGCATAATGGGCTGAATGGCCTCTTTGTGTGCCCTAACATTTCTGTGATTCTGTTAAATCCAATGTCCATACTCCATCCTATTTCTTCCACTGTATCCGTTTATTCACTGCCAGTGTTATACATACTTAAATTATCTTGGTTTTATATAAGGTTCTTGTTTTGATGAGTCCCATATGATGATTGATATGGGACTCATCAAACTCTTGATAATACAAGAGGGGGAAGTGAAGTGAACGAGATTGTTGGGGAGGAATTCCACAGCATTGTTCAAGGTGTCAACTTTAGTTTGATAACACAACTGAGTGAGACAACATTCTTTGAATCACAATCTAAGAGCATGATCAAGTAATGCAGGCCTAATATTCTGCGAAATTGCTGTACTATCTGAAATGCTAACTTTCAGATGAAACATTAAACTGAATGACTGTCCTTGTCAGATGAGCACATTGAAAAGCAGATAAGTAGCCCAGAAATAGTGGGAATAGGCCATTCCGCCCTTTCAGCCTTCTCTGTCCTTCAATATGATCATGGCCAACCATCCACCGCAATATTCTGTTTTCTCCCCATACCCTTTGATCTCTTTAGCCCTAAGAATTATACCTAACTCCCCCTTGAGAATAGTCAATGTTTTGGCTTCAACCACCTTCTGTGACAGGGAGTTCCAATGGTTCACCACTTAGGGGGAAGAAATTTCTCAGCTCAGTTTTAAATGGCCTTCCTGTATCTTCAACTGTGACCCCTGCTTCTGGACTTCCAAGCCATCAGGAACATCTTCCCACATTTTCTCTGTCTAGAATTTTATGGGCTTGTATGAGATTACCTGCATTCTTCTACATCTAATAAATATAATCCCAACAGATCCAATCTCACTTTGTACATCCGTCCATTCCCATCTTACCTACAGTTACTGTGATTTATGTATTACTGTTCTTGTCATCTATATAAAGTGATTTTTTTTTCCCAATGCTCTGACAGGTGAAGAAGGTAAAGTTGCCTACAAACAGATGGAAGAGTCATTGGATAGTATGCACATGCTCCTGGGATCAGTCAGTATGGCCAGTACAGCTTTCTAACTGGGGGCACTTAATGTTTAGCAAAGAAAACGGCCAGCGTCTTCCTGAAAGGAGCTTCTGAAGCAACGTGGCTTTTGTTTCCAAACCATCAAGTAATCTAAAAGCTAAGCTACATCTGAGTTTCCAATATTTCAGATGTAGCAGCATTCGTAACTTTTCCTAGGTTTGGGAGTGGGCTTGGGGGAAAAAGGGAAATGCTACCATTTGGAAAAGTCACTTTCAGCAGTTTCCCAAAGTATCTGGGAAACATTGGCAAAGCAATGCTAATTTATCACGTATGACAAAAGATATCCCAAAAGCCAACTTGGAGGAGATCTCCTGGTAAAAGAAACTATGAACAAATTGGGACTCGGTGGAAATGCACTTTGAACAATTGAATGTGTGAATGATCCACATAAGAGTGGTTAACCTTGACAGAGGAAAGATCCTGGCAGACAGATTACTCTAAAAGCCACAGCTGAAATATTTACCTACAATTCTGCATGTCTTGCTTCTTGGAGGCAGGAAACTAAAGTGCTGCTTCACGACCAAGTGCCTAGTGTTAAGGTGGAGAGCATTCAAGTATTACATGTACAATAAAAAGGTCCAGTTTTTTTTATTTAATATTGAATTAAATTGCAGTAAGAAGATAAACTGCAATTTTGAGTTTGTAAACCTGTCTTACTATTTTCCACGTGGTGCAGTAAATAGATATACTTTGATTTTCTATATAAATGTATTATGTAAGTAAAAGTGAATTGTGATCATAAATAAAATTTCATTAAATGCGATGCTGTAATATCCTAAAAGTTCAAATCATTTTGTTTGAGATTTTTCAAATAGCAAGATATAGCTCCATATTTCTACCCTTCAAAATCTTGACTCGAGCATTTTAAAGGGTCTTATTGCAATTATTTAGAAATGCAATGTTTACACTGAACCATCAATGAAATGAAAGATGAGTTGATATGCTTTTACTGATATTAGTTTAGGAAAGCATAATTGCCAAGCTCTGTGAGAAACCATAAAAATTGAACATACTCCCAATCTTGTTTGTGTCAAGTAAGTGATGGTACTGCTGAAAAGGTAGAGCTCTTTTAGCAGTGCACTAGAATCTAGGAAGAGGCTTGAGCTTCTCGAGCTAATGAAACTGAAGAATGTACAATGTGTCAACATGTGATATTACACAATACATTACAGTGCCAATGGATTATACATGGCAAAGGTTAAGAAGTGACATAGTTGTGAGTGGCCAAACTTGAGCTTAACACCTCTTTGCAATATTAGTTCTAAATATTATTTTTACTCATTTAAATGTTCCATTGCCTTGTCTTAATATTCTGGATTTGCTTTGTCCATATTTTTAAAATGGAAATGTGAATGACTTGTCTGTCTCTGCTTTGTTAACTACCATCTGTTCATGCCGTAGAACTTAAACTTAACTTCCTCATATCTTATCTCTACATCTTGGGTCAGTTTTGCTGCCGCTGTTTGCACCTGCATAAATATATGTGTGGGCTTCTAGTGTAGTGAACAAGATTTAATCCAGCACTCAGTCTTGCATGATTATCGTAATCAACAACTCCTTGCAATTGTTGTGTCATGAAGGCAAACACCTAATAAGGAGGAGCAAGAATCAAGGAAAATATTTAAGAAGATATAATTTATGAAGGGAAAGTACCTGTTACTACAAGCTGTTCTACATAAGTAAAATAGTTAACAAGTATTAATACTCCTTCACAACATTCAGTGGTAAAATATGCATGGAAGTACTGGAAATGCCAAACCAACTTTGTAAAACTTATGTAGGTGCTTCCCAGAGATGCTTTTAGCTATGTTCCTGGACATCTCACTGTGACTTTGCAGTTGTTGCTGGGGTGGGATGGGATGGGATGGATATGTCTATTAATGTTAATCCTGGACTCCTGATCAATTTCAAATCATCCCCAGGATGTTACTGGTCCTCTGGTCTACAGAGGTCTTTAGCACACTTCACCACTGGGTTTCTTTAGACACCCTTCACTGGAGGAATGACTGATCATCTTACCAGAAAAGTGACAGGATAAGTTGGGAAGACACCTTGCAGTCTTTTTGTATTCTCACTCCTGTGTCTGCACCAACTCTAGTGTACATATTCAAGGATATAATGGAAAAGCCCGGCATAATCTGGGGCAGCTAACAAAAGATACCTGTCATTTTTTAATGCTGTATCTGATAAAATTGTGCTCTCCTGGTACTCAAAACATCCATCCCCCTAAAAGTAAAACTTTTTTTGTGAAAAAGGTTGAATTGCAGAATTTGCTCAACTGCACCATATCTGGGATTTCAGCTTGCATGCAACAAAGTTAGGTTGAATGAAACCATTTCTTGTCAAGTTACAATTGCATTTATATATATCTTCAAATCAACTTGTTCACTTGTGCTGTTACACTCCTTTGGAACAGATATGACTTTGATCTTGTGAGGAAGTTACCACTGCAGTACAAGAATTCCACAATTGCGTTTATATAGTGTATTTAATGTAGTAATACATTGTGAGGTGCATCACAGGCACAATCAAATAAATTGACTGAGACACCGATATGAGGACAGATAACCACATGTTTTAAGGAATGTCTTCAAGGAAGAGAGAGAGAGAGACAGAAAGGTTTAGGCAGAGAATTCAAGAGCCTCAGGCCTTGACAGCTAAAAAGCATGACCATCAACAGTAAGGCAGCAACAGGAGTGTATGCAGAAGGGACCAGTGTTTCAGGCATTGAATTTTCTCAATGTTGCAGGGCTGGAGATTACTGACCGTAGAGTGAGGGGCAGTGGGAAAGCATGAAGAGATTTAAATGCAAGAGTTCAAGCATTAAAATCAGACTGTTACTTAATTAGGAGCTACGTAGATCAGCAAACACAGGGGTTATGGGTCAATGGAATTAGGCTGGAATTGGAATGCAGGCAGTAGAGCTTTGGATAAGTTCCATTTTGTAAAGAAAATAATGTGAATATATTCTTGCAGCACAAATTTCAATTAGTCATTGAGTGAGTGGATATTTAATTCCAACTGGTAGATTAGTAAATGAAAACTTATCACTGTCACATATGACTGGAATAATCTCAGGCTCAATTCCAAACTGAACTGCGTGGTGTCCAGAGGTCATACTCCTAGGATGGATTTAATGACCAATTAATTGATGTTATGTTACTGTCTAATGATGGGTTGCATCTGACATGCATTATGAAGATTCCAGACACTAAAATTATCATAGAGACAAAAATCTGCAGATGCTGGAATCCAAGATAGACGAGCAGGAGGCTGGATGAACGCAGCAAGCCAGGAGGTGGCAAAGTTAACATTTCGGGTCCCTGAAGAAGGGTTACATTCGAAATATTGACTTCATCTCCTGATGCTGCATGGCTTGCTTTGTTCTTCCAGCCTCCTGCTTGTCTACCTACATAAAATTATTATGTCAGCATTACTCTTCATCTTTGGGAGGAAATGGAATTTGTAGGCAATCAATTATTAACTGTCCAGCTCGGCAATCAATTATTAACTGTCCATCTCAGCCACTATTACTTTTCACTGTACCTGGGTACAAGTGACAATATTAACCAGATCTGTATTAGGCTGCATCAGACTGTTTCTGACCACATAAAATGCAAATAAAGTGTGGATACTGAAAATCATAAATAAAAACTGAAATTGTTGGAAAAGCACAGCAGATCCGACAGCATCTGTGAAGAGCAATCAGAGTTAATGTTTCCGCTCCAGTGACCCTTCCTCAGAACTCTAACCTCAATTTGACTGGAAACTCTGCTTCATAACCTGATGTCTTCCATGTCGCAAAGACAATCAACATCTACCTCTATAATATTGCCTACCTTGATCACTGCCTCAGCTTATCTACTGCTATAAACCTTATCCATGTTTTTGCTACTGGACTAGATCAACACTTGTTAAAATGTGAGCAATGACAACACCGTCTCATGACTGATTCATACTCCCAACACGTTATTGGGACGGTCTATGCTCAATGTTGACCAGACTGGCTGGGTCTGCCTTTAATCATTAGAAATTAGGACAGACAGTTTAGCAGAATGCAAATTTGAAAGTTCTAAGTTTCAGCAGATTATTCCTGCAGTAAGAGCTAATGTGTTCCATCTCATGACAAATGCATTTCTAAGCTGACATTGCTTTATTTGCTGCATTGAATTCTTGATATAGTTCAATGGGACATGAATATGACATTGAGAATTCCAGAAAATAATGATATGGGTGATGCCAGCCTTTATGACTTAGGACACATTCCAGATACTAAAACTGAAATGTGACAGAGAAGTGTGTGTGCGTTGAATGGAGAGAGGCATATGTGGAAGCTGAGCTGGAATAAGGCTGTCAACTGTTATTTGTTATTTTTCATCAAGGCCATGGGAAGTCCAGCTATCACCTGAAATCATAAATTACTCAGTCATCCTGGCACACTTTCTAGGAAACAATAGCTGACTAGACAGAAGGATTAGTATGAGCTGTATTTAGAAAGTAATGAGCTGGACAATACATAAACTGGACAAATCACAGATAAGCAGAAGAAGGGGCATGTTCCTTGGAACAGAAGTGAGGTGAAGCAATTATCATGGAATGTGACTTAAACATTGTTCCCGCTAAACGATTCAGGACACAGTCTTGATCCTGTGCAATGAGTGCTGAGGCTAAGATTTATTTTAAGTAAATATCTTCCAAAGCGCTCTCACTTTACCCCATCCTCCCTTATGCCAGATTTAAATTAAGTTTTAGATATTTGATGATTCAAGGATGATCCACTGTTAAATAATAAGTCAAGATAAAAATTCAGCAAGTAGCACATCGACAGAATACACAAAATGCTCTGAATCCTTCCCCTCCCTATTGCTGTCTATGGTATCAAAATAAATCAAGCAATTGACAGGTAAACATCACCTAATGAGAGGGGGTTAGTTCAATGTGTATTGTTTTTGTCAACAGCAACCTTCAAAGTTACGGGGGAAACATATTAATTATCAATCCTTAGCCATGCTGGAAGTAGAAGAATCCTTCATGTTTATGTGATTATGTACAGGTACAAAGAATCCATACATGTGGAAACAGGCCATTCGGCACAACGTTACCATGGGTAACAACGTTACCCAGGTGCTCTGGGTAAGAGCACCTTACCCAGACCAATCCCCTTACCCTATCCCTGCATTTCCCATGGCTAACACACCTAACCGACACATCCCTGGACACTATGGATAATTCCGCATGGCCAATCCATCTAACCTGCATATCTTTGGACTGTGGGAGGAAACCGGAGCACCCGGTGGATATCCACGCATACATAGGGAGAATATGCAAACTCCACACAGACAGTCGTCCAAGGGTGGAATCAAACATGGGTCCCTGGTGCTGTGAGACAGCAGGGCTAATCACTGAGCCGCTGTGCAGCCCACAAAGAGTTACAACATGACTCTTTATATACTGGCTCATGGGTCTATAACATCCCTGTAGTTGCAAGGATTTATGTTTCATTTTATATGGGTAACATGGACTCACAATCGTGTATCTGCTATCTTGCTTATTTTAAAACCAAACCTGGCAGTTTTAGGTATCAAAAAGGCACTCATTAAGGTCAGCTGGTCTACCAGGCCTGCCCTCAACAATTGTGATGCATGAAGCATGGTGATTTATCAAGTTGAAGGCATGTACTGTACCTTTAAGAAACAATGAATGCTATTTTGCACTGAGAGCTTACAAGCACCTGTCATATGATTGGCTAGTGTACTGGAAAATTGAAAATATGTACATTTGGCTGTGAGATAGATACCTTGGGTTCTGGATGCTTTTTGACAACAATTTAAATTTAAACAATCAGTTTAAATTATGCCCCAGGATACTAAAACCCAATCAATTTTGAATTTATTGTTTTTGCCAGCCTCAAACCAATAGGATGATCTGATGTTAGGGTGATAAAGAAGATGGCATTTTTAAAAATAGAGAGTAAACTGCCATTTGGAGATAGACTGCCATTCAAAACCATCTCTATCAAACGTACCTTTTTCGTATGAAACACCTTTGCAGTAAAAGACAGAATATGACACAGGGAAATCTTCAGCCAGACACCGAAGACAGCCATTGTATGGTTTTGAACTTAAGTAGCTGTAATCTTAATCAGGATTTTTATGGGATCAGTATATTGTTATAGAGTGGGAAGCAAATAACAAATACTTAGGAGAAAGGAGGCTTAGAGTTGTTTATGTTCACTCTTAGAGTTAAAGAATATGGTAATATGTTTTCTTTAAATAATGGAATTTGGGAGTTCTCTGTCACTCATACTTTAACAGATTATGAGGTGAGGTGAGCTTTTCTGGGTGTTTGGTTTAATTAACAGAAGGGTTCACCACCATGTCATAACACAATCCATCAAGCAGCTATATAATCTAGGAGAGCAAATAAACATTTTTAAAAATCTGTAAAATTTCTGTCTGACTCCCTTCAACAATCAAAAGCTTGACAACCCCATTGAGACTGTATTTCTAAACACCAATCGGTTCTGAGGAAATAGTGATCAATTCAGGGTTGTCGTGATAGGATAGGGGGCTGGGGCTAGTTGGGATTCTGTTCAGAGGGCTAGTGTGGACCCAACAAGCTAAATGGCCTCTAATCACACTGTCGGGATTTTGTGAATTTACTTGATCTGTTACTTTTCACCGTACCCATTCAACATTCACTATTGTTTTAAATGATGCTAACTTCCATGTTCATCAGGGTTAGCAGATCTGAAGTATTTATCTGTCACAATCTTTTCCTAACATGAATTAGTTCTGGTGTTTCAAATAAATAAGTTTTGTAGAAACATGCTTTAATGGAGAAGAGGAGATTGCTGGCAATGATACAATTAAATAGGCATGTGAACAGTGATGCCATTTGCAGCCCAAGAAAATATTTTAAAAGGTATTTAGTTTAAAATACTGACTTTGAAGTCACATATTATCTTCTGGTATATGCACTGTTTCGATCAGAGTGGTGCTGGAAAAGCACAGCAGGTCAGGCAGCATCCGAGGAGCACTGGCCTTACTAAGTGTGAAAATAAATCTCTGCATGGTTACAAAGCACCTCTTTAATTGACCTGTCTATTTAAACAACTTGCTATATGCCTCATTACAGAAAAGTAATGTTTCAAAGGGTAACAACATCAAATAGCATTGGCCAGCCACCAAGGTACAACAACTTTAAATCATATTGGACAAAACATTGCATGCATTACAAATGTGAAGCCCTAGTAAAGAAAAAGCTAGAAATAGTAGAGGCCTCAGATCAATTTTATTCTGTGGTAGTCTGAAATTAAATCAGGTTACAATCTCCTAAACAATAGTTCTGAAGACATCATATCAGACTCAAAAATATTAACTCTGTTCTGTCTCCACAGATGCTGCCAGACCTACTAAGTTTCCCCAGCATTTTCTGTATTTATTTTCGATTTCCAGCATTTATAGTATTTTATTTTTATTCTAAAGGATTGTATTACTCCATAACTCATATAACATGGGATTCAGAAAGCTGCTGTGTGGCAGTGGTGGATCTGAAACAGAGTATTGATTCTCAGCCTTCCAGTTAAGGAATATAACGTCAATTTAATTATGTCCTGGCATTCGCTTGGCACCTCCTGGCCTCAGTTCAAATCACATCTTTAAGAATAGTTGATGCTCAATCCTCCCACCTTCACTCCAATGTGCAATAACACTTTCCTACCCAATCAGGTAACAGTCCTCAACATCTTGAGCATCCAGGTTTACCTAAAGTGAAAGTCCAGTCTCACTACTTACTTAGCAACAATTAACATTACAGATTTATAGATTCTGAAATGTTAACATTGTATTGTCTATAATGGCCTTCATTATACAGCAAACTCTTCATAGCAAACTGCCGCCGCGATATTAACCGCTACCTGAACTCCCACACCCCTCCCACCCACTCCAACCTCTCACCCTCGGAACGCGCAGCCCTCCACTCCCTCCGTTCCAACCCCAACCTCACCATCAAACCAGCTGACAAGGGAGGCACAGTAGTAGTTTGGCGCACTGACCTCTACACCGCTGAGGCCAAACGCCAGCTCGCAGATACCTCCTCCTACCGTCCCCTAGACCATGACCCCACCCCCCACCACCAAACCATCATCTCCCAGACCATCCATAACCTCATCACCTCAGGGGACCTCCCATCCACCGCCTCCAACCTCATAGTCCCACAACCCCGCACCGCCCGCTTCTACCTCCTGCCCAAAA
>NC_057726.1:51666130-51719233 GCF_004010195.1 Chiloscyllium plagiosum
CAGACTGGGATCACGGATAGTTAGGTCAGGATCACGGTGAAGCAGACTGGGATCACATTTAATTAGGTCAGGATCACAGTGAACCAGACTGGGATCACGGATATCCATTCTACTCCGACCTATCACCCTCACCTTGACCTCTTTCCACCTATCACATTTCCAACGCCCCTCCTCCAAGTCCCTCCTCCCTACCTTTTATCTTCTCCTGCTGAACACTCTCTACTCATTCCTGAAGAAGGGCCTGTGCCCGAAACGTCGAATCTCCTGTTCCCTGAATGCTGCCTGACCTGCTGTGCTGTTCCAGCAATAAAGTTTCAACTTTGATCTCCAGCATCTGCAGACCTCACTTTCTCCTCCTTCATTATACAGGTAGACTATGAATCATGGAATAAAAAGTAGCTTGGATTACATGCCTAAAATGACAATTTGTGAGTGTGATCTACTGTGGTTAAGTGTCCTGTGGTAGCCTGAGAATAAAATAGGATTCTTGTGGGTTGAAATCGGACATTACTGTGTTTGTTTGAAATTCATTTGTCCACTGTCAGTTAAGATATTAAGTAGATAAATTTATGTTACTCATATTTGTGCATCAGCTTTGTTCTATTTTTGGGAAATCATTTATAAAATGTGGGAACTCCATATTCAATGACTTGTTATTGTTTTATGTTTTGAGGAATCTGCCATGACTTCAAGTTGTTGACCCCAATCCCATGCTTTATTTTACTCCATTTTAGCCCCGCATAGCCAAGAGCTACTTCCATGGGCTGTTAAGCTCTTGATCAGCATTTGCCACATATGGGGAAAGTTATACTCAGCCCTGTGACAGAGCAAAAGAGGGTGAGGGAGAGATTCACCTACACAACATGGAATTGCCTTGTAATATTATTAGAATATTAGAATAAATTTTGGGTGCAGTGAGGAGTCACAACTTACATTGAACAATAAATGCCATGAAATTCCACAAGTGTAGATATTTTGTTGAAACTTTTAATGGTCAGAATCTATCTGTTATGACAGGTGGGTAGTTCACAATATCTAATTATAAGGGTTCTTGAAGATATTTTATATATTCATCATATCTAAACTGAAAGATTACAAATTATAATTGAAAATAACATATAATAGTTGAATATATATATAACTTCATGTATAGAGTCACAGAGCATTATTACAGCACTAGAGAGTGCCACCATGTCAGCACTGGTCACCATTACCCACCTACTCTAATCACATTTCCCAGCACTTTACCTGTAGCCTTGGATGCTATAGCATTTCAAGTATTCATCTAAATACTTATAAATGTTGTGGTGGTTACTGCCTCCCACCCTTTCAGGCCAGATCCCACCACTCTCTGGGTGCATTTTTTACATTAAATCCATTCTAAATTTCCTCCTTAAAACTGGTTATGGCTTTCTACACTAAAGAGCAATTTCCTATTATGCCCCTCATAATTTTGTAAACCTCAATCAGGTCCCCCCTCAACCTTCTCTGCCCCAGCCTATCTAATCTGTCTTCATAACAAACACTCCAATCCAGAATTCTGATGAATCACCTCTGCATCCTCTCCAGTACAATCACACCCTTTGAGCAGTTCTGGTTGCCATATTCTCTAATCAGCTGCAACCTACCTAACATTTTGTACAGCTCCATCATAACCTCCCAGCCTTGATTGGTAAAGGTAACTATTGCTTTCTTACCCACCCTTCCTCACTGCCCTATTGCCTTCAAGGGTCTATAGATGTGCACACCAAGGTCTTTCTGATCCTTAGTCCTTCCCAAGTTCCTACCATATCAACATTTATTCTTCATTTTGTTAGTGATCCCAAAATGCATCACCACATTTCAAGATTAAACTCCATCTGCCATTGTTCCACCCATCTGACTAAATTGGTTTGTATCATCAACTCAGCCAACTGATTATGTTCAATGAATATGTGTAGGTAGTAACCATCAATCAACCATTCAACTATGAAGGGTCAATATATCCAAGATCAATCCTGTCCTCATGACCCTTCCAACATAGGATATCAGTTAGGGGTCAAGAATGAGAATGCAGGCTGATTTTTCTTCTCCCACCTTGCAGTCTCTTAGCCCAGGAAATCAGAGGTTAATTATCTACAAGTTAGTCATACAAAATGTAAACAGAAAACTCATCTGTCTGTTCCAATAGTTCTGACAGATATAGAAATCCCAAGGTTTGCATTTACTGTTAAAGGAACAGTGTATAAAAGTAGAGAAGCGTACAAAACATTAGTGAGACTGCGCTTGGAGTATTGTGTACAATTTTGGACCCTTGAGAAGGGATGTAGTTACATTGGAGGCCATTCAGAGGAGGTTCACTACATTGATTCCAAAAATTGGGAGTTTGTCTTATTAAGAGAGATTGAGCAGTTTAGGCCAATGCTTTTTGGAGTTTAAAAGAATGAGAGGAGATCTAATTGAGGTATATAAGATACTAAAGGGATTGACAAAGTAGACATAGAGGGAATATTTTCTCAAGTGGAACAATTGAGAACAAGAGGTCATAGTAGCGTGACATGGTGGCTCAGTGGTTAGCACTGCTGCCTCACAGCGCGAGGGACCCCGGTTTGATTCCTGCATTGGGTGTCTGTGTGGAGTTTGCACATTCTCCCAGTGTCTGTGTGGGTTTTCTCGGGTTTCCTCCCACAATCCAAAGATGTGCAGGTTAGGTGAATTGGCCCTGCTAAATTGCCCATAGTGTTAGGTGCAGGGGAATGGGTCTGGGTGGACTTGTTGGGCCAAAGGGCTTGTTTCCATTCTGCATGAAATCTAATTTAATAAGGAGTAACAGATTTAATTCACAGATGAGGAGAGATTACTTCTGTCAAAGGGTTGTGAATTTGTGGGATGTGGTGGACACCAGGACACCGAATAAATTTAAGCAAGAGAAAGAGAGATTTTTAATTAGTAATCGGTTGAAGGGTTATGTCAAGTAGGCATGAGAAAGTGCAGTTGTGGCCAAGATGAAATCAGCCATGATTGTATTATGGCTCAAGGGTTGAATTACCTACACCTGCTTTTAGTTCTTTTGTTATGCGCCCATAACAATAATAACTGCACTTCAAAACAAATAATTGAAATAAAAACTGGAATATTGCACAACTGAATACTTGAATTCAGTTGCTTCCTTTTGAAATATTGGGGATAACTTTAATTGGGGTTGAGTCAGGTATGGTTTTTAAAAAATCTAAACTCAAATCTGCCCACTTCAAGTTTTAAAGGCACTCAGAGGAATGGGGGTAGTGGGTAAGGTACAAGTGTGCAATCGACCCATTCCACAGATATATATAGCTCAATTAAATATCTTTCCACCAGCTTTATCACTGGTTGGCTTTGAGAAATCTAGATGAGAGAGGGAGACAGGTACTGCTACATGGAAGAAATGTTTAACCAGTCCTGATTGTGGGGCATTGGAGCAGTAAGCACCCCCCACTTCAGTCCTCCAGGCTTGTTTCCAGGTTTTAAACTCGTTGAAAACATGCACTTCTTCCTGACCAGAACTTCTTATCGATGTACCATCTATGTAAAAACTGAGATCATAGGCTACTGTTACTAAGTTAAGTTTTGAAACATCAGTTCAGCATTTCTCCAGGACAAATATCTTAGAAATAATTTTGTCAATATATACTTCTTCAGGATCAGGACACATCACAGGACATAGAACATTAAAGTGCAGTACAGGCCCTTCGGTCCTCGATGTTGTGCCAACCTGTTGAACTAAACTGAAGCCCATCTAACCTACACTATTCCATTCTTGTCTATATGCCTATCCAATGACCATTTAAATGCCCTTAAAGTTGGCGAGTCTGCTACTGTTGCAGGCAGGCCATTCCACACCCCTACTACTCTCTGAGTAAAGAAGTTATTTTGTTTTATTCATTTATTGCATGAAGGCATTGCTAGCAAGGCCAACATTTACTGACCATTCCCAATTGCCCAAAGGTCAATTAAGAGTCAACCACATTGTTGGACTCACGTGTAGGTTAGACCAGGTAGGGATAGCAGTTTCCGTTTATTTTGTAAACAGCAAGCTTCATTATTTTTCAAGTGTTCCTTGTCTCTTCTTCAATAAGGCCCCTTGTCCCATGCAAGACAGCAGGCAGCATGTCTCTGTCACCTTCCACCCATATCGAGAGCATGTGTCCATTGCTCTCGATATGGTCTCCTCTATATCAGGGAGGCAGAATGCCAACTCGCAAAGTGGTCCAGGGAACATCTCTGGGACACATTCACCAAACAACCCCAACACCCTGTGGCCAACCAATTTAACGCCCCATCCCACTCCTCCAAGGACGTGCAAGTCCTGGGCCACCTCCACTACTAAATCAAAGCCACCCGCCAACTGGAGGAAGAATGCCTCATCCTCTACCTCAAGACCCTACAATCACATGGCATCAACATTGACTTCCCTAGTTTCCGAATCTCCTGTCCTCCCAGATCCAACCCTCCAACTCGGCACCACCCTCTTGACCTGTCCTACCTGTCCATCTTCCTTTCCACCTATCTGCTCCACCCTCCCCACTGACCTATCACCATTATCTCCCATCTGCATCCACCTATTGCCTGCCCACCTACCTTCCCTGCAGCCCCACTCCTAACCCCCTATTTATTTCTCAGTCCTCCTTCCCCCTCCACATTCCTGATGAAGGGCTTATGCCCAAAATGTTGACTCTCCTCGGATGCTACCTGATCTGCTTTTCCAACATCAAGCTTTTTGACTCTGTCACAAGCCCCAGTCCATCACAATCTCCTTTACTCCAGCCCAATTAGTGCCCCGCTCTAGAAGATCCTCCTAAAATGTCATATTTAAGATATCAGTACCGTACTAAGGATGCTGACTTGGACCCAGTCCCAAATCTTATTATGCTATAGTTTCACTATTATTTAAATGCGCTAGTTTTTAGATTAGATTACTTACAGTGTGGAAACAGGCCCTTCGGCCCAACAAGCCCACACCGACCCGCTGAAGCGCAACCCACCCAGACCCATTCTCCTACATTTACCCCTTCACCTAACACTACGGGCAATTTAGGATGGCCAATTCTCCTAACCTGCACATTTTTGGACTGTGGGAGGAAACTGGAGCACCCGGAGGAAACCCACGCAGACACAGGGAGAATGTGCAAACTCCACAAAGTCAGTCACCTGAGGCGGGAACTGAACTCAGGTCTCTGGCGCTGTGAGGCAAAAGTGCTAACCACTGTGCCACCGTGCCGCCCAGTTTTGATGAAATACTCTGATATGTTTAATTGACATTTGTGTTCTTGGACGATGGTAGTGATATTATTGCTAGACTATTAATCAAGAGACCCAGCTAAGTTTCTGGAGACCGAGGTTCAAATCCTGCCATGGCAGATGGTGGAATTTGAATTCAATAACAAAAATCTGGGACCCAACATTGAGTTCTCCAATTTCAAATAACCTCCCTGCCCATCCCCCGACTCTCTTCCCAGCCCTTCCTCCTCCCCTCCACTGCTCCCTGCCACCAACCGGATTCATTCCTTCCATTGACCAACCAGGTTGTACCCTCTACCTGTCTTCACCTATCCCCACTTTACCACTCTGCCTCGCCACCCCCTTTATCTGCAGCTTCCCCTACACCCACCCCACAGTCCTGAAGAAGGGTTACACCTGAAACGTTGACTTCTGCACCTCCTGATGCTGCCTGGCTTGCTGTGTTCTTCCAGCCTCCTGCCCACCCTTACCCAGTCTGGCCTACACATGACTCCAGATCAACAGCAATGTGTCTGAACCTCAACTGTCCTCTGGGCATGAAGGGATACACAATAAATACTCATGTGGCCTGCGACGTCTATGTCCCCTGAATGAATTAAAAAATAAACACAACAGTTAGAATTTCAGAGAAGGAAAAGGCACATTGTGCAGTAAAATTGTAATTTCCTGAGCAGGGTTATGACCGATTGGACAGGTGTATTGTTTTCTTTTCTTTCCCCAATCCTCCACTGGTTACAACAAATGTTAAATTTCACTAGATTGTTGCTGGTGGCCAATTATATAGGTCTCACACTGTCAAGTTCCGTATAAGAATAAATTAGTCAAGATTCTTTATTCAGCAATAAATAATTGGTGCATTACCAAAAACAAAATTACTCAAACAAAGATGCAAAGATGATTGGCAAAGAGATTGCATTATGCAAATGTACATATATATATATATATGTATACCCTTTCAGAACAAAAACTAGCACATGCACATGTATGTGCAAAGAGAAGAGAAACAAAAAAATCAAAATTCTGCAGTGTTTAATTTGAAGTTCTTTGGCCAAGTGACTATTAAACTCATGTCAAAAAGAATTATTCATACATTGTTCCAACTTATGTTCTGATTCCAAACTAATTCTACACAAAAAGCTGCTGGCATTGGGTCACTTTATCAAACAGTGGTGCATGCTGACCACTTCCTGATGGACTTATGGTTAAGTTGTTTTTCTTTTCAAATTTCTCCACAAATGATAAATGACATGGAACGGTCCAAGTACTTGGAGCATCCAACAGCAATGAGGCCAGTCCCATCCTTCACAACACCACAGACAGGTAGAACCTCAGTATGTAATGACACTTGGTATTTGCATACCAAGAATCTACACACAGCTGATGCAACTGCACACAAATTCACATTGCCATCAGGATGAGGGTGATGTATGGTATGTTCCTTGCCCTCCCCTGCCCCCCCCCCCCATATCCAGAGCTTTGTACAAGGTTAACCTGCAGACACACTCCATCCCAAACCTCCAGAAGAAGTAGAAGATGACTCGGATAACTGCAATGGCACAGAGTCTGGGAATCGGCCAGACCTGCGCCATGTACAACAACAGAGAGAGTGTCTCACACATGATGACCAGGTGTTTACCTGCAACAAAGAGGGAGTGGTGCTCCCAAAAGCTCAATTTCTGCTTCACCTTGGCGAGATGCTTCTCCCAGGTTTTTGCTCCTGTCCCAGCTCCTCCAAACCACATTCCCAGCAACTTCAGGTAATCTGTCCAATGGTGATGGGGATAAAGAATCAGTCGACCCAGTTCCAAAAGAGCACGGTCTCCTTTTACCTCAATTTACCTTGGCTCCCACGGCCAGTTCAAAATGGTCATAGATGCTCATGAGTCTGCATACTGACAGTGGATCAAGCAGAAAACAGCAACGTCATCCATGTTCATGGAGCCTTTGAACTGCAGGCCTCTGCTGCCTGGACTAATCACCCCTCTCAGGCTCCCATCCTTTCTGATGAGGCTCAGCATAAGGCCCTATAAAGTATAAAACAAGGCAAGAGAGAATGAGCAGATCTGATTGAGAAGCTTTCTGATAAATTGAAACTGCACTAGAGATATTGGTGTAAAGCAGTCTCGTCAAATTGTGGATTCCTTCCCCAGAGCCCATTTCAGAGAGCACATCCCATCTGTAGGAATGTGATATCCTAACAAAGGCCTTCTAGTCCAGGCTGATGAGGCAGGTGTCCACTTCCATCCTCCATGTAGGTGATTGTATCCCTGAGGAGCACAAGGCTATCAGAGATCGTCTGACCAAAGCACAGATGAGTCACCAATCCCAGAGCAGACCTGACCTGGTTGGCAATGATCTTAGACAGTATTTTGCAATCTGCATTCAGCAGTGAAATTGGTTACTAATTTCTAATTTCCTTCCCTTCTCCCTTCCACTTGTAGATGAGGGTGATGATACCTTTCTCATGAATTCACACATATTGTTTGCCAGAAGCATGTTATTGTCCACCTCCTGCAGACCTTGGTCAATCAGATTTCACAGAGCTGAATACAACTCAGCCGGTAAGCTGTTGCTTACAGGATTTAAATTTTATTCTAAGGACTCGAGTGCCTTGGTCAGTGCATCCAGAGATAACGGGTGGTGCAGTCTCTCCCGCGTGCTGTCGTCTAAGACCTCCTTGATAGAGGACAGGAACGACTGGGAGGCCACACTGTGGGCTTTGTGTCATGTAGTTAGGCATAAAAGGCTTTGTTGATCCTTAGGATGTCAGACTGAGATGACACTACTGAACCATCTTCTTTCTTCAGGCAGTACAGCGCCTTCCTGTGCACCTTCTGGAAAAAGAAACGTGATCACCCCTCATCTGCTCCATGATGTGAACACTGGACCAGAAATTATCTTGGAGATCTCCAAGGCAGAGAGCAAGTCTTGCTGGCTGTTCACCTACTGGAGATCCTCTGTGACATTGTCTGCAGCAAGAGTAGGCTCAACATGCTTTTCCCCATCTCTCTTTCACCTTCTGCTCATCTTTGAGGATAAAGAACCCCTTAATATTCCCTTTGATTGTTACCCACCAGTCTACTGGAGACTTAAAGAGGGCAAGGTTTGTGAAGGTTTGTAGCTCAGGTTGAGGTTTAGGGTGTAGGTTTGCTCGCTGATATCCAGACGTTTCATTACCTGGCTATATCTTTCTCCTGGATGGGACAACACATCTATCCTGGGACAGGCTAAGCAAAGACATGCCAGAGAATTCCTAGAGGCCTGGCACTCCAACCACAATGCCATAAACAAACACATAAACCTAGATGCCATCTATCAACCCCTCAGAAAACGAACAGGAAATGAAATCACAACAAACCCCAGGAACCCCCATCCAGGAGAAAGATATAAATAGAAAGCAGGACACAACAGCTTCGCTTCACTTGGAGGTCGCCACTGATGATGTTATCTAGCCAGGTAATGAAACGTCTGGATATCAAACCTACAGCTTAGCAAGCAAACCTACACCCTAAACTTAAAGAGGGCTCCACAGTTCTCCAATCTGTATAATCCCTTTTGAGCTCCTCAATGTTTTCTGAGGTCAACATTTTCACCTTCAGCTTCCACTTTCCTTTGCCAAACTGCTAGTTGGTCTATAGGTGACAGTCGGCCAACAGGAGACAGTGGTCGGAGAAAAACACAGGCTTGATATTGGTGGAACTGACCAAGAACATTCAAGACACAAACAGGAAATCAAAGTCATTTGGCAGAATGCCTCATTGTCAGAACTTTCCAACAAGCAACAAGACATTGCTTGGCTGATGGTGAGAATGGCATTTCCTGTGAGATCCATCATGTATACCTGGACTCTGCATCACTGCACTCTGCCTTTGAAGCAGCTGCATGGGATAAAGACTGTCAAACATCTCCTGTTGGAAGGTGCCTTTGAAAAGAAAGTCTGGCGATGCAATGACTTGTGTCCAGTTTGATCCCAAGCAGCTCTGTGATGCAGGACACTGTGCTCTACGGTCTGTTCCCTTGGAAACACACCAAGACAAACATTGACTGCATTTGGAGGACCTTCAACTCAGTGGAAGACGCCCTCTGGTCTGTTCAAAACTTGTTGGTCTTCCAGGCAAGCAGTTGACCCAACCGACTGTTGCAGAATGTCACATTCCAAGATCCAGGTCTACGTTCTGAGGGACACGCTGAAGCTTGGGGCAACTGCCACCAAGGGGCAGTGGGAAAAGACCACCATCTGAGGTCTTTCTACCAAGTTAATTGGCACCAGTTATCAGACCATCCTGATGCTTCAAATGCATGTGAAAATAGTCTTGGTTAAGTAAGAAATCTTCTGGATTTGTTTGTTCCACATATGTAAAGACAGTGTACAAAATTGAACTGCTCTAGTGACTATGCATGTATCTAAAGTGTTTTTATGAATAAATTATATTTTTGAAGGAAATAAAAAGGAACAGTGGTAGCTGGCTGAATTCCCTTTGCTGGGGATGTGGGGAAGATCCAACTAATCTTTTCCAAGAGTCCTCCAAATGTGATAAAGATTACTTCTGGTAGGTTTTACTTAACACATGTTGCTGAGAGGAGTTGCAAAGAGAGAAAGAGAAAGCAATGGGCTGTCGCTTCTTGAACAGAAGACAGATCTCAAATTCTCTCTGGCTTCAATTCAAACATGCTATAGTCTTATTCCATAAACAAACTGGGTCACATAGCCTCTCTCTGAAAGCCCTCCAGAATGTATGACTCCATCCAAACTCCCTGCTCCTTGCAGGTGCAACATTGTTGCTGTTTTACTGTCTCTTTTCCTTCGCAAAGCTTCCGTTGTTTAAATGTTCAAGATATATTTATGTGGAAACACACCCATTTTTAATAGTAATATTTGGATCATATCTTTTCATAACACCAGATATTTTCTATTGTTATTTAAAAAAAAGCTAAAATCCATAACTTGTCAACACTGGAGATCAAAGTGCCTATAAAGAACTTTCTAAATATTTACAGGAACATATTTTCCTTCTCACAATGTTTAATAAGAAACTTTCTGCCAAACTCTTAAGTACGCTGGGTACTCCTTGCCAAGGCACTTGAAAACGTTCATGAGTGAAAATCAGTTACTTATTTTAAACAACAGTTTTAATAAAGTTCTGGAGCAATGTAAATATTTTGGTACACTAAATCTATAGAACAAAACACAATGATTGATTCAGATATTTGAACAACAAACACATTAATATATCAACCTTTTCAATGGAAGAATTCAAATTTCTATTCGATCTTCATATTCTTGAACATCTGAGGTCCCAACCTTATCTAAATAACATTCCAATGTGTGACCATTTAGCCCAGCCAAATTCATCTATGCCAAAAGAATCTAGTTTTCTACTAACAATATTCAAACTGTCTCTTAAATTATTCCAGTTTTTTTTCCCTTGATATTGACAGCACTGATATCTTGCAGTGGGATCATAGTGTTCAGGTGCCAGGATGCAAATACTCAGGTCTAGTAAAATCTCTGCTCAAGTTTCAGCAAGATGCTACTTCTATCCAAATCTAAAGGAGCCGCTATTTGACTGGTAGGTGGGAGTGGGAATCTGGCTGGCCATCAGAGATTCACAGGAATGGTTCCTGGTGCAAAGTAAATTAATTTTGGATGGCTCCAGAAAGGGAATTCTAGCCTACCAATAATCATGGAATCAGAAGAGAAAATGGAAAGGTACAACTAAGTATCATCAATAAATTATGAAAAATTGTCAAAATGATCAAAGCACAACGGCACCCTAGGTTCCCTCTTCTGAGGAAACGGAAACTGAGAAGGAAATCATGTTTATGGCAGGATTCAAGACTGACCCTGCAAAGGGAATGGAAGCATGCAACAACAGCAGAATGCCCAGTCTGTTCAACAATAGAATGACCTCTGGTGGTTAATGTAAACAAATGCATCTGTGTATCACATGTCGCAATCACCTCCACATACAGCTTGATGGACCATTGTTCACTCTGCAACACTCTTTGACACTGAAGATTCATTCTTAACAAGCTTATACTACACCTCACCCTTGGACATTGTAGGGATTTGAATGGACAAGGCCAGACCCCCTCAAAATATTTTAAGGAGGCAGCCTAGATCTTAACTTTTTCTTATTTTAAAGGCAAATGTGGTGAAGAAGGTCAAACCACTCGGCTTTAAGCAAAATACCACAGTTGAAACACAAACGAAAGAAAATAGAATTTAGAATAACTTAACTTTTGGAAAACCTAACCGAGCCGATGTAGCAACTATTACTAATTAACTGTTCCAGTACGGCAATACCTCATAAACACAACCCTTGGCAAAAAGGGAAATTCAAACACAGATTCTTACAGGCAGGAGGGAGCAACATCCAAAGGGATTTAAGAAGAAGATCAAAGCAGTTCTTTACTGAAGCTGGACTCACGCATCTTGTGACTGCTACATCTAAAAGCAAACTAGAAAAGGCTGAATTGGGAAACCTGGCCACTCGCCTTCCATTGTTAAACTAGACCCTTCCCAAACTCTTCAGCACCTTGCTTTTAGACCTCTTTTCAAAAAACCAAGGATAAAATATCTTTTTTAAAGTGACAGCATCATCACAGGATTTGGAGGCTTTATTAAACCTGAATAACAACATTCTTGTCAAGGAATAACCAAACTGGCAACTTTCAGATGTCAACTGTAATGGGATATTCTTCCAACCTACAACTTCTCAGTTTACCTTGTGTTGAAGTGACATAGTTGACTGCTGTCTGTTGCGTATTCTCTATCTTTCTCTTTCTTAAGGCAATCTGTCTGTACTTCCATCTCAAATACCAGAGTCTTACAGCAATCCTCAGACCTATGAACTTTAGTCAATAACCAAGTCGAATGTTGGGATTTATTGGCAACCGCTCAACCTATTACAAAAAATCTGTCGACCGACAGTGTATTATAGAAATGCTAACTTTTTATCCATATTTCTAAGTCTCTCTCCTGATACTGGCTTTTGTTTATGACCAACAAGCTAAATTTACTGGGGCCCAAATTTGTCCTAGCTAAAGCTCCATGTGTTTTTTTATTCCCTTAAAGTTACATCACTATATCTGGTACCTAAAGAGCTGCCAATTTTAAGATTTTGTTACTAAGACATTCCAAATATCCCATTAATACATACATATTAAGGCTTTTCATCGCAAGTTTATGTGCAGTACATTTTATAATTTAAGCTTTATTAGTTATGCAAATAAGTGAAGTCATTACTCATCACACTTCTATTCAACTATAACAGGCATCCCTAAACACATTGGCACACAATCACTGACAACCTGCCCTTCCCTTTGTAGAATAATATGGTGTACGCAGGTGGGAGAGGATGAGGACCTGTGAAGGACAGGTCAAACATCCCTTTAGTGCCTTGGAGGAGATGGCTCTGTGGATCATGGGTAACAATTCTACTAACATTGGGTGCAACTTGCATGATTGCGGTTGCTGCATTCTGCACCTTCTTCACTGGCTCCTGATCCATGAAATTTAAATGACCATTGAATTGACTGTTGACGTTCTGCTTTCCTCTCCATTCCCATCCTTTATCTCTACCCCCATGCTTTTAGGAAGCCAGAATCTGTTGCCTGCTAAGCTCCGTTAGAAGCAGATCAAGGATCAACTTAGTCTGGGGAAATAAAACAGCACCATCACTTGATGTAGCATTTTCACCCAACAGCTCAGCACAGTGTATAGTCTAGAGGCTAGTCAAGATATGCCTATGATGAATCAGTTATTTGGCCTGAGTAAGCTGCAGCAAGCAAGCAAGAACAATTAGTTAGTTCATTTACATATTCCCTGTTCTACTACAATGGTTCAAATCTTGTTTGTGTAGGCTTTGGGAAAATCTTGACGAACATGAGCAACGTGCTTGCATTTACAAGCCTATTAGAGTCACAGGCTATACATATGGAGGAGAATGGCTTCACAGTGGCACAGACAATCACATGGAGAGTAGGGTTACTTTAATAGCACCAACACCAGACCAATCTATACACTGTCTCAGCTTCCATGGTAACACTGCTGGAATCCTGCTGATGCGTCAGTGCTCTAGCAGAAGCTCAGGAAGTGGTCATGACATCCTTAAGTTGCATCTTGTCTATGTTTGCTACCACCTAGACATGGACAGTCACCATCATGAATATAGACTTCAATGCTCGATGGGTTGGCGGGCTCCAACAGAAATCCTGTAATCTGCTCCAACCGATGATAAATAGTGCTGAAGTGCTTTTCTCAGGGGAGTGGCAGTAGTTCTGTGTAGTAAAGACTTGCTGACTTCCTGTATGATGACTGCATTTGTACTCCCACCTCAACCACTCTACCTGTGCCTGAAGCCAATACTCAAGCCCATCTTCCAAGGCCTCTTTAGTCTCCACTATTGAAAGTTACCAGCCATACTGTTAACCATTGGGGTGGCATTACATAGAAGCACTCAGCCAGGCAGAGGCGTGCACAAGACAGATAAGAAGGGAGTGTACAAAGGTGATTGTACATATTCTGTGTCTTTTTGTATTATAGATAAAATTATTGAAAGGTTGTTGCTGTTGGAAATTATTGATGATGCAGCCCACGGGAACTTTGTCATGGAGACTCTGAAGTGAATATTTTGTAAGAGGATGATGGGTCCATGTTGAGAGTGAAGATATTCACTTCAACTGAAGTAAAGCCTCACTATGCAGTCACTCTTTCTCCTTCTTGTTGCCCCTGATGTATATGGTCTCCTCACTGCCTCTTCCTAATCCTCCCAAAGTGTCCTCTGTATTCCAGGAGGTAGTTGCTTGTGATGTTGTGGAACTTACAGCACACACACACACCATCAGCCATGTATTGCAAAACTCCCCTGAGCTAATTAGAAAGAAAATTGTCTGCTTTCACAGACCAATGTTAATTCACAGTTTTGCAGGTAGCTCCAGGCTTTTGTTGAAGGCCGACCAATTTTGTGCGATGTAATGGCTGAAGAGGATCATAAGCCTTGGATGGGAGGATCCAAGCAGCCATCCCGTTCTCTGTCTTGGAGGCCCACAAATAGTTGGTAATAGACTGTTGAAGAGTGAAAGCATCATGTTTGCCTCCAATAACAAGTCATTCTTGCTGTGTTCACACACCAACAGCACATTTACTGACTGACAGTTCTGGCAGTTACAATGCCCTTCCCTTTGAAGTTTGTGTGTCATGTGTGAGCAGTCGTTATTACCCAGCACTATCAGAACGCCCGATATTTGCCCTTTCAACCTGATCTTCCCTCAGGTGGAAGAGGATGAAGTCTGCTATCTACGTGTACAGGGGCTTTGTCGCCTCCCGGATACTTCAATGGACTTTGGACTCTCACCCTGGTTTAAGGCTCTAGATCTTTGTGAGGATGACACAACCAAATCAATACCTTCTCAGTGAAGTGAAGCTTCTTGAGGCATTGTCCTGGCTCACCCAATGTCAGTCTGATGCCCCAAGAAGACCGAGTTCTAAAGAGAATAGTTTAACCCCTCCCTTCTTGCATTGGTTCCGTTTGTACTCCCTTTTCTGCATATCTGGCTCTGCAATTACTGTCAGCACAGTAATGCAATACATGTAATTCTGTCAGCCTGTCTGTGGTCAACAGTAATCTTCAAATTCCACAAGCAACTCGTCACTATGTCTCCACTAGTTTTGCCTGAGCAGCTCAGCTGCAACTTATTGGGTGGTTTTGAAACAGCTCCAAAGCTAGATCCATCTTGCTGGCTAATCTTTGTTGCTCCATATATAAGGAAGGTATTCTCTACACATTCCAATTTTACCATTTTTGTGTTGCATCAGCCTGATTACGTATGTGATGTCACAGTCTTGCACTTTTGACCACATGCAGGGGATGCACCTAAATGTACCCCTCCAATTGCATTAAGTTCACATGGAATGCATGGAAGTAGGCCTGCGGAAGATATGAATGAATTTCATAACCTTTGCATCTTAATTATTGAGGGTAAAAAAAAATCTCATCTGTTACTGTAGTACTTTTGTAAAGTTGTTTTTATCAAACCTTGTACTACTGGCATCTAATACACAAATGTTCCTCATCTGTCCATAATATCAATCTAAAGTCTTCAGACTTTACAATACAAATTCAGCGGATCTCACTCTCTGGTGCTCTTCTGCTTTTGGCCAGCAAAAAAGCTAGCTTGACAGTAACAGTAGCAAATTTTGGCATTTACAGCATGACTTATAAATATGTGGTGTACTTAGATCAAGACATTACTTGTTCTTGGTCTAATTGGAATGCACCTATATACTTGCACCCTGGCCTGGATGTCACAACCAGTTTGCACAAAATCAAAATACCAGGTGCCACTTTGCAGCCAGCTAATGGGGGAGACTGGCTGAGTTCTTTCATATAAATGTAACAGAGTGACATGTTTAAAACATTCTCCGAGGCCCTATAACATAAAAACAGCTTAATTCAGCGGATTTCACTTACTTCCAGGTTAGCAGGACAGACTGATAGCATAGTTTATCCTAATGATCCCAACATGAAATCTGTGAAACAGGTTTTAAGTGACTGGTTTTATTTTGTTGCCTCTGAACAATATTCATTTATGCATAGACTATTTAGGAAGATAAAGTAATTGCCAAGTTACGAATAGAATAGCAATTTGTTGTCATGAGCATTTTTACAAAAAGAAAGTGAAAGTTACATAAGTTGCTAAATCACAGTGTCTAAATTAATGACATAGTCATAAATAAGAAGAAAAAAAAGTACAAGTTCATCACAGTTCAATTAATGACTCCTGGGTTCAGGGTATGCTGTAAAACTGGGCCAAATTGCCACATAGGGCTGGGCCAAGACAAACACGCTGAGACAAGATCTCTATGCTGGACCATTGGAAGACCCAGATGCACCTCTGAAGCAAGGACGAGACCACCACAAAGTCGAGACCTTCACACCGAGCTGCTGGAATACCCAGAAGGTGCCGAAGTCCTCCAAGAATTCCACAGCAGGACAAGAAGGCACTCCAGGCTGACATCGCCCTCTTGGGCAAGACTGCCTGCCAGCCGCCAGGGCTATACTGCCATTCCAGGCTGTTGGAAGCCATCTTGTCGCTGGACGTGGGCTGGGAGAAGATGTCTTCTGCTAAAGTCGTTAGAAGAATATAAGGTGCCATAGTAAATGGAAATATTTTTTAAAAGGCATAGAAAGAAAAAGAAGCCAACGGAGTAGACTAGCTCTGGGATCCTGGGCTGAGATGCTCACATGTTGTGCTGCTACTTGGTCACTATCTTGAAAAAGGACGGTTTGTAGAGATGCCAACTTTGTAGGTTCAATTCCACACCACCTGAGACTACCATGAAGGACTCTCCTTCTCAATTTCTCCCCTCGGCTGACATTTCTTTCTATTTAAAAAGCTGTCCTGTAGTCCAGCAGCTCTATGATAACTTTACCTTTTAATAATCCAGAATCCCAGGCTAATGCTGTGGGGCCTGCATTCAAATCTCTCCAAAGCAGGTGGTGAAACATAAATTCAGTAAAGAAACTTGTCTAATGACGACCACATAACCACTGACGATTGTTATAAAAACCCATCTGGTACACTAATGTCCTCCAGGGAAGGAAATCTGCCATACTTAACTTATCTGACCTAGATGTAACTCTAAGCCTACCACAAGGTTGACCCTAACTGCCGTTTGGGCAATTAGAGATGGGCACAAAAGGCTAGTCCATCCGGCAATATCCAAATCCCAAGAACAAACTTAAAAAGAAATTATAAATGGAGAAATTTAAGGAGAGACGGTCTTTTTTCAAATGTTGTCTCAGCAACACCACGTCAATGAAAATTGTACCAGTGTGTTGCTTCATCACCAAAGCATACGGAGATAGAAGACAATTCAAGTTATGATTCAACTGCCTAAAATACACTGCTGATAAGGCTCATACATGAATGACGACAGCTTGGGTAGAGGTTAACATAATATTGTTAACTGTGGAAGTGTCTCCCAGCAAGATTCAAATATCTTCCAGAGATGAAAGATAGGTTAAATGCTGATGTAGAATATAACTATAAAACAAAATTATTGCATCAAACTTAAGTCTGCAATTAACCTGTAATTAAAGCTCTTCTTCACTTGCCTTTTGTGTACATTTGTTTCAATCTCTGCCGGATTTATGTATAATTACATTTGCAATTTTCTTCCATTCTTGTGTGAAGGTGTGGACTTATGCCAGAATTTAGTTTTATTCACTATTAGCACAAGTCTGTTGCCCAAAATGTCCTCATTCACATAAGTGACCATGAACTTGGTAATCTATTCATCACAGTACACCACAGATAATTCATTAGTATGCACTTTCAAGACAGATGACTGAATAGTAGCTAGGAATATGAACCTACAAGACCTTTTATTTCCTAATCAATAAATGTTGCAAATATTTATAATGTATAGCATTTTGGCTGTGATAAACTCAAAATTCACCACAAATCAAGACCAAAACTGGAGACCTTCCTGATCTGTACATTCTATCACTGTGTGGAGGTGCCGTTGCTGGACTGGGGTGGATGAAGAAACACCGCTCTGAAAGCTTGTGATTTCAAATAAACTTGTTGGACTATAATCTGGTGTTGTGTGACTTCTGACATTGTTCTACCACCATTCAACACTTGGAATTTCCTTTCATTTCTCTCTAGTCTAAGTGACACTTATACTGTTTGTAAGTGTCTAATGGTGGAACTACAAAACAATTGCTGGAGAGTGGGGTTTTACATCTGTTTTATCTGGAAAATTGAGAAGGCAGATACCAAATCTACCTGAATAAGATAAACTGTATAAATAATTTAATAAAATGAGAGCATTGGTTTTATTGATATTTTTGGGTGTCCAGTAGCTGCAGAGCCATAATCTACAATGAGACTTTAAGAATGAGAGAATTATTACATAAAAGAGCAAAGCAAACTTGGTTAAAGATTTAGATTTGATTCCAAACAGTATGAAAACAGGCCCTGTGGCCCAACAAATTCACACTGTCCTTCTGAAGAGTAACCCACCCAGCCCTTACATTTACCCTTGACTAATGCACCTAACACTCTGAGCAATTTAGCATGGCCAACTCACCTGACCCACACATCTTTGGATTGTGGGAGAAAACCCACACAGACACAGGGAGAATGCGCAAATGCCACACAGACACTCATCTAAGGCAAGAATTGAACCTAGGTCCCTGGTGCTGTGAGGCAGCAGCTAACCACTGAGCCACCCCAGGGAAAAAAAATTAAAAACAATCAATGAGGGGATAAAGTTGATCTAACTATCAGTTTACCACTCTACCATAGGAAAAAATTATAGTGGTATTAAGGGAAAGTACTTCTAACACTTTCTTTGAATACTATATCAATAATTGAGCCTTTTGTTCATTGTACATATGCCAACTCTTTGATAGATTTTTACACTTAGTCCTGCTTTGCTACATACTCCCTTAAGTTTGGCATTTTTTCATCCATTTTCCATTTGAATTATATTGAATCTTCTTCCACCCATCTGTCAGGCAGTGCATTCAGGCCATAACAGCTTGAGGCATATAGTATAAAACTGACACCTCATTTTATTTCTGCATCTTTTTCCAAATATCTTAATTCTACATCCTTTTATTACAGACCTTTATATCACTGGGAACAGTTCCTCTTTGTTTTCTTGTATTAAAAACCTTCGTGATTTCAAACACCTCTGCTAAATTTCCATTTAGTCTCCCTACTCTTGAGAAAAAAACACCTCAGATTCTGAAGCCTTTCCAGTTACCAAAGTTCACCATCCATGGTTCCATTCTAGTGAATCTCCTCTGCAGCTTCGCTACAACTAACTGAGCTAAACCAATTCCTGGCTCTTAAAGCAGGAATTGGTTCAGCTCAGTTGGCTGGATTGTTGGTTTGCTGAGCAGTGTAACACCAACAGCATGGGTTCAATTCCCATCACTGGTTTGAGGTTGCCATGAAAGACTCTCCTTCTCAACCTCTTCCCTTCCTTGAGATCTAGTGGCCCTCAGGTTATATCACTGAATTATGCCCGAAACGTCGATTCTCCTGTTCCCTGGATGCTGCCTGACCTGCTGCGCTTTTCCAGCATCACATTTTCAGCTCAGGTTATATCACCACCAGTTGCTTCTCTCAAATGAGAGAAGCCCCTATGGTCTGGTAAAACTAGAGCAACACAACAAATTCTTAAAGCATGCAATATTCCAGTTGGGGCCTTACAAAGTTTGTCAAGATTTCACATAACTTTGACTTTGTACAATGCTTCACTTTATAAAAAACAAGGAATTCTGTATGTCTTGAAGACCATTTTCTTAACTTATTCCTCCACCTTCAACTTGTGTACACACCCTCAAAGTTTCTGTTGCCACACCTCAGAACAATACTGTATAGTTTATGCCATTTCACACATTCCTCAATCTTCCTACTAAAATGTGTCACTTCCTTGAATAAATTTCATCTGCTGGGTGTCTGCCAATTTCATCAGTTTATTAGTTCAAATATCAAAAAATAGGGATAAAAGACTTGGTTAATGAAACCTCAAGGAAGATGTGGCAGCTCAATGTTTTGGGCAAAATCTCAATGGTTCTGCCCAAAAAGGCCAACACCGTTTATTTGTATTTCCAGCAGTTATCTTGTTGCCTTTAATTGCAGAAACGTAATTTATTTAACTTATCCATTAAGATAGCTTACACATAACAGCATTTATAAAATGGTGGTAAAAACAATGACTGCAGACGCTGGAAACTAGATTCTGGATCAGTGGTGTTGGAAGAGCACAGCAATTCAGGCAGCATCCGAGGACAGGCCTGTCCTCGGATGCTGCCTGAATTGCTGTGCTCTTCCAGCATTTATAAAATGGTCTGACAAAGTCGACAGCAACAGGTACAAACAGATTCGATTGGGGAAACCACTTGGCCTGTTTTTCGCCAAATCATGCCGGAGACACCACGTTGTTCCCTGTAGACGTCACCTCCGGGATGGCGGCCTCTCGACCCGGTCGTCGCTCCCTTGCAACCGTTTAAACCGTTTCTTTTTGAAAGCGAAATGTTCGCGCGTTTTCAGTCTACTACCCACAGTGCCCTGCGCATGTCCCCACAGTTGTGGCGCTGCCGAGCATGCGCAATCAGGGAGGGCGCCGCCATTTTCTCTTCTCTGCTCTAATGGGAACGTTTTAACCGATTGGTGCCGCGCTTTCACGGTGTTTCGGGTGGCCGGGCGCCTCACGCGGGCACGGGGAGACACCGAAAGGGAGTTTTCTTGCAAGAAAAGACGGTGAAAATGTAAGTGAGAACGGTTAGAGGGGCCAAATGCAGGTCCTTTGTGCCGCCTCTAGGTGTCACGATGGGGCTTGTCGGCGCTGGGTGTGTTTGTCTCCCTCTATCGTTATATTCAGACAGAAAAAATACTCGGGGAAAAAAAAACTTGCAATCCTGTAGCTAAAGAAATCTCCCCAAAAGGCGGCCCCGAAAAATAAAAATCACCTCGCCGTCCGAAGGCCCGCTTGGGGGAGGGGCGGTTGCGGCGGCTGAGTCCTCTCTGGGGCTGGTTGCTAGTATGCGGGAGGTGAGGCCGGGCCTTTCCTCTTTGTTCCCGCGGCTCGGCTCCCCGGCTGCGGCCGCTCCACAGCAGCGCCTGCCTTCCTTCCCACTCACTTCCCCTCCCCCGTCCGTCCGACTGCCAGTGCCTTCCTCCCTCTCTCTCTGTGTCTATCGCCAGGGCCCGCTCGGTGGCAGTAAATTGCAAAGAGCTCCCTCTATAACCGGGCTGATCGCAGGCGGCAGGGCAAAGTGGCGGGTTATTTCTAACGGGAGATTGTGGGGGGGGGCAGAGAGGGAATGGAAACATATCGCTCTCGCCCTCCCCATCCCGTCGCCATTTTAAGCAAACCAGACTCATTTTTAATGAAGCTTTACAATCTTAATCCAACAAACGATGGCAACCCTACCACCCACCCCTCACAATACCTACCTTCCAAAACTTTTACTTCTAGTATGAATCAATCTAGATAAACAAATCCATTATTTGCAAATGCAATATGTCAAGTGTCTTTGAGAAGGAAGTAGCACATAGTCTGGCCTGACTCTCGCTTTGGTGTTAAGCCTAACCTAAGCAAATTTACTGTAATCAACGTAGCGCTTAAATCAAAAGATTAAATAGTCATAATGGTTTATAAATATTTTACATTAATTAAAAGTAGTGAGTTGTCATTTTATGCAAAATATTCCACATTTTAAATAGGAAGTATAATTATTTTAAAACTTGTTAAATTATGCATTTACCATAACTATTTCTCAACTATTACAAATGTAAAAGGCCTAGTCAATTTTTAATCTGAACTTTTAAATTGAATTGTAGCCATTAAGACTTCAAGAATTCCTGCATTTTCTCAGAATATGGCACTTGACTGAACTTGGGGGTAAAAGACAGCAACAATTGTACTGTCAGCAAATTTTTCTAACCTCCTAAAGTTGTTTTTATCTATTTCAAGTGGATGTTCCATGCACTTTGAGGAAAATGTATTCTTGTGAGTATCGGTAGGGTGTGCTGAATACTTTTTTTTTAGCTGCACAGTTCCTGATTTGAGAAACCCAATACTGTGTAACAACATCAGGATTATTGTTTTGGAATTGCAAAATATGAATCTTGACATAATGCTTACAGACCTAAAAGTGCAATCTGACTGTCAACTGAAATGGGCAAAGTGTAGATTTGCAGCTGTTTCTGAATTGCTGTCAAGTTGCTATGCTGAAATAACTCTTAAAATTTGAGGGCAGTATTAATAGAATAATTTGTCCATCTGTTGGTTCAGTGCAACTTGATCATAGGTAACAGTGTTTGGAGGTTTAGTGCACCATTTAACTTTATTTATCATGGAGTGGGTTTGAGGATATTTCACAACTACTTGCAAGTTTCATAAGAATTTACATGCCACTTTTTTCTTTGAAATTGAAAGAAAATTGGAGTTTTCCAAACCTGCAAGGGTAAAGTCTGTTTCCACATCAGCTGAAGGAACTGAACTAATGGTAACTTTATGCTGAACATTTGATGTCAAATTCATTTCATGTTGCTTGAATTTTAAACAAAAATTTTTGATAAAATGTAAATACCTATGCCAGATTGTAAAGTTACAACCACATCCATGGAAACTGGTTGTGCTGAGATGATCTCTTCTATTGATGGGAGCTTACCAATGTGAGGTGACTTAGGTGCTTGTTAAGAGGAGCCACACAAATACTAAATTAATAGGTGGGAAGTAGTGGTCGCCTAGTGGCATTATCACGAGACTGTTAATCCAGAGGTCTAAGTGATGTTCTGGGGATTCTGGTTCAAATCCTGCTAGAGCACCTAAGGGAATTTGAATTCAATTTGTGGTAAAAATAATTCTGCATGCCTGTCTTTCTCAGTCAAAACATTGAGTATAAAATTTGGCAAGTCAGTTGCAACTGATTTTAGTAAGGTCACGTTTGGAGTATTGTGTAAAGTTCTGGTTGCCACCATGTAGGAAGGATATGGAGAGGGTGCAAAAGAGATTTATCAGGATGTTACCTAGCTATAAGAGGAAGTTGGACAAACTTAATTGTTTTTACTAGAACATTGGAGGCTGAGGGGTGACCTAATAGAAGTATATAAAATTGAGAGGCATGGATAGGGTGGGTAATCAAGCTTTTTTCCCCCAGAGGTGGTGGCAGAAGCAGATATGTTAGCACAGTTTAAGAGGCATTTGGACAAGCATGTGAACAGTCAGGGAATAGAGGGATATACCATGCGCAGGCAGACGGGATTAGTTTAGAATGGCATTGTGATCGGCACAGACCTGGTGGACTGAAAGGCCTGTACTGTTCTGTGTTTTTTCATAAACAAGACTGATAGGGACCTATATCGTGAAGGTGTGGGCAAAATCGGTTTCCACTGTTAGGTTTAAAATGAGGCATTGTGCTAATCAGATCTGTCACTCAATCTTCCTATGCAGTATCTTTGTTATTTATTGATAAATATATAGGGCAGTAGTCTTTAATGTCTTTGTAAAAGTGACCAAAAGTTATGTGAAATAGTACAGTGAGTTAAATAGAATTGTTGACTTCTCCTGAGGCATAGTGTACTTAATTAAATTTCCAAGATAAGTGAGAGCTTGCTTTGTGATTTCATTCCTATAAAGTGATACTATATCTGGAATTGGATGGTTACATGTGAATTTGACATCAGTATATTCTTTTATTTCACTAAATCCTAGTATTCCAAAAGCTTTTGGAATGCAGTACTGCATTGAGTTCCGGTCTCCCTGCTAGATCAGTTTACCTACAGTTTGGGAAAGGCCCTTCAGCCCAACAGGTCCACACTGACCCTCCGAAGAGCAACCTACCCAGACCCATTGCCCTACCCTAAACTTACCCCTGACTAATGCACCTAACACTAAAGGACAATTTAGCATGCCAATTCACCTAACCTGCACATCTTTGAACTGTGGGAGGAAACTGGAGAACCCAAGGAAACCCATGCAGACATTGGGAGAATGTGCAAACTCCACACAGTTATCCGAAGTGGGAATCGAACCCAGGTCCTTGGGACTGTGAGGCAGCAGTGCTAACCACTGTGCCACCCATGCTGTAGGAAAGATTTTGTGAAACTTGAAAGGGCTTAGAAAAGATTTGTGACGATGTTGGCAAGGTTAGAGGGTTTGAGCTATAGGGAGAGGCTGAATAGGTTGGGGCTATTTTCCCTGAAATGTCTGCGGCTGACGGGTGACCTTATACAAGTTTTTATCAAATCAGGAGTATGGATCGGGTAAATAGCCAAGGATTTTTCTGCAGGCTAAGGGAATCCAACACTAGGTTTAAGGTGAGAGGGGAAATACTTATAAGGGACTTAAGGGTCAACTTTTTGATGTAGAGAGTGGCGCATGTATAGAACAAGTGGTGGAGGCTGGTACAATCATAACATGTAAAAGGCATCTGGATAAGTATATGAATAGGAAGGGTTTAGACGAATACGGGCCAATGCTGGCAAATGGGACTAGATTCATTTATCTGGTAATAATATCTGTTTGGCACGGATGAGTTGGACTGAAAGGTCTGTTTCTGTGCCGTGTATCTCTATGACTGTAAATTTTAAGAAATGTTGACTGAAGTCCAGTTGAGAACTGGCTATAGGTGAAAAAGCTGGATGATGGGTGTAATGTCTGCAAGAGCTGAACATCTGACTATTTTATGATAAATTTATATTTTACGCTGAGTTTGAGAGTGAATGTAGAATTGTGATGTAACCAAGATTTTAGAAAGAATTTTGAGTTAATAGATCACAAATAAGTTGCGATATTTATTTATAAATTCAAATAGTCTTTCAAGGGTATTGGTGAATTTGGGAGGGTTGAGAGGACTGGAACTTTCCAAAAGACAAGTTGAGGGACTTGGGTGTTGGGTGATGGCACCAAGCAATCAAAAACAGGATGAGGTTGATACAAACAAGTGAACAGGGAGTTATGTCAAAGCCCAGGAGATGTCAAAATTAGTTTTGCAGCTGCTGCACCAGTAGAATGGTATATCATTTCAGTTGCAACTTGAAAGCAGCCACCTGCTACTTAGAAAATTCATAAACGATGAGCAGAATTACTACTGTGAAGACATTTTCCTTGTAAATGAAGACTATAATAGGGTAGAGAAAGTAAACCCAGAAAAGATGATCATGAATTGCGATGATGTACATGCTCGTGGTTCTGAGAGAGAAACTTAGGATATGTCCAGAAATATTTGTTGAGACTGTGTGATTATCAGCTGGCTGGGTTGCCTTGAATGACATTTGAAACCAAGACTGTTTTGCCACTGTACTGCAATTGTTTCCTGAGGGCATGGTTGGAATGCTAGAAGGATGAAATCAAGTGAACAGAATGGTCTTCATGTGTATTGACTTATGAATATTAAAAGGACATTTAACTGCTGCTTTCTCCTGAGTGACCTTCAAAAGATGGTGTAGTTGAGTGGGTGGAGAAGTCACTTAGAAGTCATGTTTTCCATTATAAATAACAGTAATTAAATTATAATTACTATTTGGTGATGAGCTACAATGTTAAATGTTTTTAGTCTCATTTGGCTTCACCCTAATGGGGGATAAACAATTGCCATAGCAGATCATAGCTTTTGAACTTGACCACCTTGTGTAGTTGCAAAAAAAAGTGTTATTAATTGGAATGGGGAATGAACTTATCCAGGTGTATTAGCTTTAAAACTGTGATGAAAATCATTGATTAAATAGTCAGGGGCTTTCCAAGTGAAGGGACTTAAGCAGAGGAGATACATTCCCATGGGGCTGAAAAAAAGAGCATCCAACGGTTGAGCTCCTTGAATGCAATTAAACTGAGATCAAGAAAGGAGACTTGGCATAACTAACATTTAAAAGAATTGATCTGAGCATAAAGATATAGAGATCTAATAAAGAAGTAAGTAGGGGGGATGAGAGTGAGAGAATAGAATAATAGCTAACAAATATTTTTTAAAAGTAGTTAGTGGCAAAGTAGGGCTGATTAGGGACCAATTAGAAGGCATTCTTGTGATGATGTTGCTGTGGACCAAATGACTACTTTTCATTTAGCTTCACTAAAAGAAAAGAAAATGCTGCATAAGTAGCAATATAGGAGTAGTGACTTTGGATAAAATGAAATCGGATAAATATATTATTAAAAGTTTGGCGGACTTCAAAATAGAGATGTTATCTGGTTAAGATGGATTCCATGCCCTGGTATAGAACAGAGCCCATGAATTGTGGCTCTAACCACAACTTTCCAATTCTCCTTCAATATGAGGGTGATGCCATGAAATTGATGGATTGCAGATGTGACAGGCTTTTTTTTAGAATTGGGGAAATAAACTTGGTAACTACAAGCCAATTTGCCTAAGGTCTGTGGAAAACTTGCATAATGAATTGAAAAAAATTAATTAGTATTTGCAAAAGTATATGCCCATAAATTAAAATCTGTTTAGATTTGTTAAAAGAAATTCATTTTTTACTTGTTTCATGATTTTGGCAGGAAGGTTGTGGAGAAGCAGTATTTAAGTGCACTAAGGCAGTTTTTAAAAAAAAAGTATTGGATCTTTAGCTTTATCAATAGTCACCCAAAGTGTGAAAGCAAGGAAATTATCTTGAATTATTATAAAACACAAGTAAACTCTCAGCTGGAGTATTGTTCAATTCTGGGTACTCTGCTTTGGAAACATTTCAAGGCATTTTGAAAGAATGAAGAAGAATCTTTGCAGTATTATTCTATGAACAAATTCATTTGTATAGACACTGACAAAATTGGAGTAGTTCTACTTCGATAAGAGAAGATTTTAAAATGACATCTGATCAAGATTTTTAAATCAAGATGGAATCTTATGAAAGTTTGCTTGTTGTAAATTTCAGAACTCCACGCTGCCGTAAGAATATAGTGTTTTAATTTCCTCTTCAAATATTTACCCTTTTCTTTTGAAGATTACTATTGATTCTACTGCCATCAACTTTTAAGTATTCCATATGACAAGAGCTTATGCAAAAGCATGGTTTCCTTGTGTTACCATTGGATTTTTTTTAAACCAATCTTCTCACATCTATGTTCACAGATTCTGCCACTTGAAATTATTTCTCATTTTTCTTCCAAAAATATAATACATTCAAAACTTACATGACCAATATTAACACTGTATACAAGTGAGTGATAAAGCTGTTTCTTCTAATATTCCTCAATACATTTTAGAACGATTATCAATATTTACAGTGTTTATTACTTATCAAATGTACTGCTTGACAGAACTTTCACAGGTTCCAATCCTTGATGCAATATGGATAAGGCATCTTAAAACATGCCTTATCCATATTGCATCAAGGATTGGAACCTGTGAAAGTTCTGTCAGGCAGTACATTTAGAGTGTCTGTTCTCTTTTGCAGTTTTCTGGCCTATCTTCGAAGAAAGGGAGCGTGGAATCAACACTGTTACAAACATTATATGATGCTGCTATTATTTTTGTTCATTTGAAGTTTTAAACCTAATAATAGATGGTATAAAACCAGAAAAGTTTAGTAATTGCATGCTTTTTCTCTAATAGAATTTTTATTGAATTATTTGAAAACCAGGTTCTATTTGGTGCCACTCACAGTAAAAACAAATCTGGTGCTTTTACTGTTTCTAAAGTGAACTTTAAATTATATTGTCCTGATTTTGTAAACTGTAAAACACCACAATAAATGTTGATAACTTTTTGTTTATGTTTTAGCTGCCATGGCGACTGAATCGGAAAATGTGGCTGTGGAAGAGTCCGAAATGTTTACGAAGGTCAAAGAGCACAAAACTTATCAAAGACGACGAGAAGGTGGACAGCCAGAAGATGTCGATGGGCAACAGAAAGAATCGGAGGGTGGTGAGGTAGCAGCGGAAAATATGAACAGCAATGTGCAAGTGGTGATGATGCAGCCATTGGACCCTACACTACTTCAAATGAAGCAGCCAATTGAGGGTGGAGCTCATGAGTCAGACACTGTAGATGACACACAGATTATCACATTGCAGGTTGTGAATATGGAAGAGCAGCCAATAAATCTTGGGGAGCTGCAGCTCGTGCAGGTAGCCCAAAGCAGCATTGATGAACTGCAAGGAAACTATGAAAATGAAGCTCCCAAAGATGGACTTCAGGAAGGAGATCCTGTAATCTGTCATACTCTTCCCCTACCAGAAGGCTTTCAGGTTGTGAAAGTAGGTGCCAATGGTGAAGTGGAGACAGTGGAAGATGGTGCAATAGAAGTGCGAGAAAATGAGGATGCATCTGCTGCCTGGCAGAAAGATCCTGATTATCAGCCACCTGTAAAAAAAGTCAAAAAGAAAAAAAATAAACTACGTTACAAGGTGGATGATTCCAAAGATGTTGACTTATCTGTATATGATTTTGAAGAGGAACAGCAGGAAGGTTTACTTTCAGAGGTTAATGTAGAGAAGGCAGTTGGAACTATGAAGCCTCCAAAACCAATGAAGATTAAGAAGAAAGGTATAGTAATGTTACAGTGTTTCACTCCCAAATTTTACATATCAATTGCACCACTTCAAAGTAATTTATTACTGCATGTATGGAATATTTCTGAGGGATGTGATGAAGCTCAGGATGTATGCCTTTCTTTCATTTGGGTGATATTGGTAGATGTGACAGCGGGGTTTGAATAATTGCATAAGATCTCTTAAAATTGTGCAGTGCTTAGTTTGATCTTAGAGTCTTGCATTTAGTTTTTTATTATGCAAAACATTTTCCCTTAGGTTTTTTTTACCTCTAATCTCTCTCTATTCCTCTGGACCTCGTAATCAACCTGAGTTTTTTTAAGTCATGTAACAATATTGTAGTTGAATTTGTTACTACATGATTTTGTATATCAATTGCTGTCTTTGGGGTGACCAATTCAGATGTGACCAATCTGTTGTAAGTAACAACTTATTGTTTCAAATAACAACCTTGCATCAGTAAATAATCTTGCTTGTTGACAATGCCATGTGATAAAACTGTGGGATAAAATCCAGTCAAATAGTTACTTTCATGTGCATTGGTCAGTATGAGAGGAGACTATCCCTTTCCCCTTATCTATTGGAATTGTGTTGGGATGGTTTAACCGCTGTAGCATGCAAAGATTTAGATTTTTAATAACCCTACCAAACATTAAATGTTATCCAAGGCAAGTGCTCAACAGTTGAGTTTCCAATTCTTTTTAGCAGATGTACTATTTAAGGATGTAATGCCATTAGTACTAGTTGACAAAAGAAATGTTTAGAGCTGTATCACCTTTGTTGTCCAGATATTTGGTTAATTTTCAGCTTGAGCATATATTTCAGATTTTCTTTTGGTGGACAGTAAATCTGAGATGAGAGGCTGGGAAATCTGTTTTGTTTCGTGATTCTTAGGCTGCATTCAGACTAGTGTAAAACTGAGAGCAAGTCACCTAGCATAAATGGAGAGCAGCTCAAAGGTGATGAATCTAGCAACCTTGTCTTGCCACAGTTCTACGAAGATCAAAATTTTAGTGATGTGATTGAACTTCATATAATCTGGAAATACTGGATAATCGTGTAATGTTCCTCTGCTATTTGAGTGCAGGAAATGCTTTAACTCAGGGAGAATAGCAACTTGTTCAAGTATTTATTAATGTCACGAACAAATAATATATTAAAAATAAATACAGCTCTTTTTACTGTTAGATGATTTGATTGAGAGAATTGAGAGTTAATGTGATCTCCACATTTTTGTAATTAATATGCACATAGGACCATATTAATAGCTTGAGAAGGGAATGGATCACAATAGAATTTTCTGTCTTGTTTCCTAAATTATTATTTTCCTGAGAGAATGTTATTAATCCTTGTTGCTTCAAATGTCTCTCTGTGCTAGACCCTGATGTTCAATAGGGAAATGTATAGTTGTGTATGTGTTTAAAGTGCTATAACAAAAGGGAATACCATTTCAAACAGATGTCACTGTTTTATTCGTAATGGTCACATAATCATTATTTTATAATAAACAAACAGTTCTGTTTGGAATCATCCACTGATACTTAACTGAGTTGGTTATGTAAAAGGTAGAAATCACCTGAGATGATTTGGCTAGATAAGTTACAATTAAATTGCTAACAAGAATGAGATGAGATTTATATGGCTGATACTTCTGTGAATATCAGGCTGAAAGATGCAGCAGATAGTTTACAGGAACCCCTTTGAGATGTACTCTAATACCTGTGTCATTTCTAATGTTAACCCTTTCGTTAAACAAAGGTTTCCTCTTTTAAAGTTTTCTTGAGCAGACTTCTTAACTGAAATGAAAGTTCCTATCTGTTATCAAATACATTAATCCTCTTGCCTCCACATGTAACTTCTTTACATGTTAAAATTACTTTTAAAAATGACATCTGACACTTATAATTTTATGGGATGGACCAATTTGTTTACAAATTTTTAAATGTTTTGACTTGATATTGTTAAGTTTGGACATTAATTGTTTAAAAATGTACACAATATTATAAATGTCCTGCAAATTCATGTGCAGTATTCTTAATTTTGGCAGATTTTCGCAAGTTGCCATGCAATTTCATTCCTAAGTAGATGGGAAACGGAATGAATAAGGCATCTCTGTGTGCACAGCAAGTTACAAAGTACTGGGTTTTTTTTGCTTCTTGAACAGCAAATTGAAGTTTTGGGGAAAGCATAGATTACAGCTAATTGTGAAGTATTTTTAAAAATATTTTATATTAAGCAGTTTCTTGTATCTTAGAGGATCACACCAATGCTCGTAACAGAAAATCTATTTTCATATGTCATGTGTGATATTATTTTAGGGGTGAAGAAAACATTCCAGTGTGAATTGTGCAGCTATACTTGTCCCCGGCGTTCTAATCTAGACCGGCACATGAAAAGCCACACTGATGAGCGACCGCATAAGTGCCACCTTTGTGGTCGAGCTTTTCGAACAGTTACACTTCTGAGGAACCATCTCAACACACATACAGGTAACAGGATATTAAAAATTTGAAGTATCAAAATATTGTCAAAATATTTGGGTGCAGTTTTAAAAGATTTCCGACAAAAAATTCTTTTAATTTCAAAAGATTTGGAGTAACTTTTTTAGTTGCAAAAAGAATGTTTCTCAGCAAACTCCTATTTCATTCATAACTAATTTTTTGATACGAACAAACATTTATACTATATCAATGTGGGGAAAGTAATGAAAGCTTCACAAATTCATCCTGCGGCCAGTTGTCAACTTAAATGGACTGACCATACTGGATACAGTTCTAAGAGGATTTTCTACCTTCGTACTCCATCCTATGTGAAATGAAGGCCAATGTGCCATTTACCTTTAACATCTTGCAATTCACCTTTAACATCTTGCAATTCATGTAAAAGGACATGTTCTCTCTGTACTACAGCATATTGTAGTCTGTCTTCAGGTAAGTAACTACTTTTTGATCCTTCCTGTCACAATTGCTAACAAGGATGAGATGAGATTTATATGGCTGATACTTCTGTGAATAATTTCTAATACCAGACTGAAAGGCACAGCAGGTACTTTACAGGAACCCCTTAAAGATGTACTGTAATACCGGAGTTGTTTCTAATGTTAACCCTTTCTTTAAACAAAGGTTTTCTCCTTTAAAGTTTTCTTGGGCAAACTTCTTTAACTGAAATGAAGGTTCCTATCTGTTATAAAATTACATTAATCCTCTTGCCTCCACATGTACTTATTGCATTTCCCACGTTTTTCTTCACTTGCCAATTTGGTTCCTTCACTTAACCGTATATCCTTTTACAGACTGTCTCCCCCTAACACTTTGCTTTCCTACCCACCTCTGCATCATTACAATATAATATAGTCATCCAAGTCACAAATAGTTTAAACTCCAGCACTGGTCCCTGTGACACTTCATTAGTTAGAATTTAGATTAGTGCTGAAAGAGCCACAGCAGGTCAGGCAGCATCTGAGGAGCAGGAAAATTGATGTTTTGGGCAAAAGCCCTTCTTCATTCCTGATGATGACTCTAATCTTGACTCTGATCTCCAACATCTGCAGTACTGACTTCCGACTAGTTAGAATTTGCCAACCTGCAAAACTATCAATATTTCCTGAGGCATCTTATCAAATGCCTTTTTGAAATCTAATATGTATATCTGCTGGTACACCTTTATCCACCATACTTACTACTCAAAGAACTCTCATGCATTTGTCAAATGTGACTTCCCTTTCAGAAATCCATGTTGAATTTGTCTAATTGTATTGTGATTTTCTAAATGCTTTGCTATTATTGCTCTAAAAATAGATCCTAGCATTTTCCCAATGACATTAGAAGAGCTGGCCTATAGTTACCTAATTTCTTTCTCTCTCTTGGGTAGTGTATTATGTTTGTTGTTTTCTAATTCTGATACCTTTGCAGAATCTAGAGCATTTAGGAGGATTGCCATCAGTTATGATTTCAATTGAAATTAGATGGGCAGTTGAGCCAAATAAACCTTCAGGTGTGCAACAGTAGAGTGGGGAAACTGTGCAGACAACTAGCACAGACGTGATGGGTAGTGGTCTCCTTGGATACAATAATGACTCTATGTAAAGTCTCTGTTATCCAGATTCAGGCACCCAGAATTCTCAAGTAACCAGCATCGAGTCGAAGAGTGTGGTGCTGGAAAGGCACAGCCGGTCAGGCAGCATCCAAGGAGCAGGAGAGTCGACGTTTCGGGCATAAGATGAAGGGCTCATGCCCAAAATGTTGACTCTCCTGCTCCTCAGATGGCACCTGACCTGTTGTGCTTTTCCAGCACCACACTCTTTGACTCTGATCTCCAGCATCTGCAGTCCTTACTTTCTCCTCGTGCAACTAACATCCACGATTCAAAAGGGGAATGCTTGCATAACATCAGCTGGAGTTTTACAGCCTCTAACACAACAGTAGCACTTTTATTTTTGCTTTTTATATATTTGTAGAAGCTTATGGATTACTTATTTTTCTCTATACTCTCAATTTCCCATTTATTTATTCATACTTTAGTATCGAAAATGTTCCATACCTTTTGGCCTGTTAATATTCTCTGCATCATTGCATGTCTTTCAATTTGATACCATCCTTCATGTCCTTTGGTAGCTAAGGATGGTGGGTTCTGTTTGTAGAATTTTTATTTATCAATAGAATGTTTTCATTGAGAGTTCTGAATATCTGAAATATGTGTCACTGCTACGGTACCATTTTTACCTTTTAACATATTAACTCATTCCAGTTTAGCCAACCTGATCTTCATATTTCTGACATTACTTTCATTTAAGTTTAAGGCACTTGTTTCAGATCTGCACGTCTCATCCTCAAACTGATTGTGAAATTCCATTATGACATGATCACTCTTGCCAAGAAAATCCTTGACTATGAGGTCATTAATTCAGTTTGATTACACACTGAGATCACATAGCTTGTTCCTTGATGCATGGTAACCAGTTTACCATGTGCAACTGTGTACCATATACTGCACATTCACCATGTGCAGTAAGGAGGGACAGTTTCTTGGATGGGTTTTCAAATGAGTCTGTGTGGGAGAACTTAGGAATAAAAATGGAGTAGTCACATTGGTGGGAATGTCCTATAGCTCCCCAAGCAGTCAGCGGATATGTTGGCAGTTCACTGAGATGTTAATAACAATAGGGTAATTACATTACATTACGTTAGTGAATTTCAACTTCCTGAACATTAATTGGGATAGTGATAGTGTAAAATGTTTAGAGGGGACAGATTTCAGGAATATGTTCAGGAGAGTTTTTTTTTAAATGTCAACATGTAGAATGCCATCCTTTGGGCAATGTGTTGAACATAAATCTGGTGAATGAATGTGGTCGAGGCGACAGTGGAGGAGCAATTTAATGAAAGCAACCACAACGCAATATGATTTTGGGTTTTGTGGAAAAGGGAAAGGTTTTTTTTTTGCAAAGTGTTTTGATTTGGGGAAAAGCAGACCTCATCCAAAGTAGACTGTGAGCAGTTGTTGGGAAAATCTGCAGAACGGTGGGGAGCATTCAGAAATGAAATGGGGAGGGTGTGGGAGCAACAAGCCCAACGAGCTCATGTGTAGGGATATTTGGGACTAGATAAGGAAAAGAAAGATTTTTAGCAGGTGCAGAGGGCAATAAATCAATGGAGATTTTTTTGAATATAGAAAGTGCAAGGGGAACTTAGCCATGAGAAGGGCAAAGAGAGACCATAAGAAAACACTGTTATGATTAGGGAAAATCCCAAGATATTATGTATGTATATTAAGGGAAGGGGAAACCAGAAAAAGAGCAGGGCCACTGGCAACAAAGGAAGGAACCTGTGTGTAGAACTGGACAATCTTGGTAAGGTGCTAAATGAGTACTTCACTTTTTTTCTGTACTTGGGAGACAGAGGATTTAGATATAGAATTTATGGAGAGATTCTTGAGCAGATTGACGTAAAGAATGAGGAGGTATTGGAGGCGATGGTAGGCTTAAAGTGGATAGATCCTCAGGTCTGAATGAGTTGTATCCCAGACTGCATGGGAGATGAGGAAGGAAATTACAATAGCTGTGATCCAGATTTTTACTTTCCGTATGGCTAGAAAGAAATTATCAGAGGACTGGGGAGCAGATCATGTATTCCACTTCGCAAAGGTGGTAGAGATAAACCATGGAACTATTGACCTCACATCAGTGGTAGAATTATAGAATCCCTACAGTGCAGAAGCAGGCCATTTTACCCATTGAGTTCATGCTGATCCTCCAATGAACATCCCACCCAGACCCAACCCCGGTCCCTGTGGCTCTGCATTTCCCATGGCTAATCCATCTAACCTACACATTTCTGGACATTATGGCAATTTAGCATGGCCAATCCACCTAACATACTCATCCCTGGACTGTGGAAGGAAACCAGAGCACTGGAGGAAACCCACGCAGAGATGGGGAGAATGTGTAAACTCCACGCAGGCAGTTGTCTGAGGATGGAATGCTAACCACTGAGCCACTGTGCCGCTTATGGTAGGGAAATTGTTAGAGAAAATACTAAAGGGGAGAATTAATCTTACTTGGACAGGCAAGATTTGATGACCGAGAGTCCGTGTGGCTTTGTCAGAAGGCGATTATACCTTGCAAATTTGGTTGGATGTTTTGAGGAGGTGATTAGGTGTGTAGATTAGAGTCATGCAACTGATGTATATATGGATTTCGCCAAAGCCTTTGACAAGGTCCCACATGGGATACTGATAAAGTAGATAAAAGCACATGGGGTAACTTGGCCAGATGAATTCAAATTGGTTAATGGCAGGAGACAGGTGTTGGTCATAGAAGGCTGTTTATGTGACTGGAGGCTGGTGTCCAGTGCTGGGTCCCTTACTGTTCGTAATCCAAATGATATACTTGAGAATGTGGAGAGGATAAGTAAATTTGTAGGTGACACTAAGATTGACTGTGTGGTTAATAGTGAGGGGGTAAGTCTTGAGTTACAGGAAGATTTACACAGGTTGGTCAGATGAACAGATCAGTAGCAGTTAGAATTTAACCATAAAATGTGTACGTTAATGCACTTTGGTGGAAGTGGCAGGACAAGAGAGTACTTAAATGACAAGACACTAGGAAGCTAAGAGCAGTAAATTGATCTTGGTGTGCATGTCCACTGATCCCTGAAAATGGTACCAGGGTAGGTTTATAGGGTTAAGAGAGCATACAGGATGCTTGTCTTTATCAGTCATGGCACAGGTAAGAGTAAAGAGGTTGTGTTGGAGTTGTACAAAACTTTGGTTAGGCCACAACTGGAGTGCTATTTGCAGTATGGCAAGGATGTGATTGCACTGTAGAGGGTGCAGAGGAGATTCATTAAGAGTGTTTTAGCTGTGAAGAGAGACTGGACAGGCACAAATTATTTTCTTTAGAGCAGAAAAGGCTGAGAAAGGACCAAGTAAAGTTGTAGAACATTGAAGTGCTTGGACAGGAAACCACCTGTACCCTTGTTGAAGACCAAATAACAATAGTGTATATTTTGAAGGAGGCTGAGAGGGGGTTTGAGGGACTTTTTTTTTTCTACCAACAAGGTAATTGTATTCTGGAATGCACTGCCTGAGAGGACAGTAGAGGCAGGAATTCTCCACTTTTAAAAGGTGTACATGAGCTCTTGAAATGTTGTAACATTCAGGTCTATAGGCCAATCGTTGGGAAGTGGGATTAGTTTAAATATTTTAGCTTGGCTTCAGTGGGCCAAAGAATTCTTCCATGACTGACGATGACAAAATGAATAGAATCTAAATGCAATTCCAACTTAGAGGTCATTGGTTAATGCAAGAGTGGTAGAAATGTTATCAAATTATTTTCTTCTGTGTATTTCACTCACAGGCTGTAGTTTGCTGGTGGCTCAAAGCTATAAAATTGGGTTGACAATGGTCCAACAAAGGAGTTGAAGGTGTAATGTTATCAGACCTTCTTTTCAGTGGGTATTTAGCTTTCTGGTAATAGCATCCCTCGGATGCCAAAAATCCAAAGTGGTTTTCAACTGTTCGACACCCATTTCTCAATGGGAAGTAACTAATAGAGCAAAATCTATACAAGCTGTAGGATCTTATATTTTTCATGGAGAAATGGCAGAGCAGAATCATGTAATGTTTGTATGTATTTTCTGTGCCTTGATGCCTAACTTTGGAAGCCAGAGTACTCTGGGAGGATCAGTTTATAAAGGGTTTCTTGTGGGGCCAGGAAACACAACCTTGGCTTTCATGCATCTGACTAGGAAAGTTATGAGTGAAAACTTTGGAAAATGCTTGATGATGTGTCATTTGGGCAATTTTGTCAGGGGAGAATAATAGAATTTAAGAATAGAAGGTAGATGTCGATGCGTAATCATTCAGTTGAGATCCTCCTAGAATTTGTGTCTGAAGGTCCTTCTATTGCTGTCATCTGGGGTTAAAGAAAATGGATTCGTTTGAAACGACAGAACACTTCCTTTCATTCTCAGTGGATAAAATTCCAAAAGTCATGCAACTCTTTTATTATCTCTTATTGAGTGACTCTTTCTTACTGGTTTCGTTATTGCTTTTTGATGATGTTACAAATTGTAATTAATTTACATTACATTGAAAGTGTAACAGCAGCGTGAATTTTAAGTTGGTAAATGAGACTTATCTCGGGCCACTTTTAATGAGTTTAGTGGAGGAAAACTTTCTGATGTGAAAGTGGTAATGGTTTCAAAACTGTAATTTTATTCGTATAAATGATTACTAGCTTGAATGTTTCTAAAACTGGTAATGAAAAGAAGTTCCATGCTGGTTACACGAAATCATGAAATTAATATCATCTTTATAAATTTTGTAGGTACTAAACCACACAAGTGTCCTGATTGTGACATGGCATTTGTGACCAGTGGGGAGTTGGTGAGGCATCGTCGCTACAAACACACACATGAGAAGCCATTCAAGTGCTCTATGTGTGATTATGCTAGTGTGGAGGTAAGAGGTGAAATGGTTGAGTTTGTATTAATTTTAAGTGACAAACACTAGTTTAAGGTTCAGTTTATTAGAGGTAGATTCATAAGAATGGTTAATGATATTATGACTGCATTCCTTTTTTGGGGATGTTAACTAGGAGCACATAATTCAATTGTTGTTAACTTGGTTGAGCTGGTAAACCTATATCCTTTTCTTTTTAGAATCACTGACATCTGCCTCTGACATTAGCTGTGCTTTGGGTGAGGATTGGTAATTTGCTGCTGAAACTCTCATCCTTTAGCAATCACTGGGCATTGGCTCCCAGGTGTCATTCCAATTTAAATGTTTCACCTGTCTATTTAAATTCCTGAGCTGTGACACTCACATATTTATATCTCAGTGCAATAACCCATTCCAATTTGCATGATCCCAACCTTGCTACTTCCTTTACTTTGGTCGCCAGTGGTCAGGGTGTTAGTGTGCAATACCATTCATTCCAGTGCTCTCCCACATTGCACCCCTCATCAACTATAGACATCTAATTTCCATCTTGTCTGAATGAATGAAGTCTGAGTGCTATTAGAAAGTTGACCTTTGACAATATAGAGTCAATTCTATAAACTGGGCAACTTTGTGGCAGAGTAGATTACTGTTCATTATCAATCTCATAAATTCTTTCATTGATTTTGCTGGAATTTTGCAGGGTGTGGGGACTATGTAGGATGAAATTTTCAAAGTATATTATTGGGCGACTTAAAACCCTGACCACTCATCATCAAGGTAAAGGAAGTATTAAATAGAAATGGGATTATTGCATGGAGATAGAAGTATGTGTATGCCATGGCTGAAGAATTCAAACATGTGAAATCATCTGCCTTCTCAGAAATTTGAGGTAATCCAGAACATTTAAAGTGACCCAAACTTGCACCTATTCCAGTTCACCCATGATCTGTTCTTGCTATCCAACATTGCTTTAAGTTCATCAGTGTTGCTATTTTAAAATTCTGTTCTGTAGTTTGAAATCCACCATCACAGTCTTGTTACTTCCTATTATTTGTAGGCTCCTCCAGCCCTGCGACCCTCAGATATCTGTGTTCCTTCAATTTTGTCCTCTTGAGCATCCCCAGTTTTTCCCACTCCATTGATAGCTGTGCTTTTGGATCCTCTGCCCCAAGGTCTGGAATTCCCTCCCAAAACTTATCTGCTCTTTTTATTTTCCTCCTTTAAGGCACATTTTTAACTGTTTCTTTGGCCAAAGCATTTGCCATTAACTTGATTTCTCCTTTTGGTGGCAAAAACATTTTTGTTTGAGATGAGCATTGCTGATAACGTCAGTATTTATTGCCCATCCTTAACTGTACTCTGGAAGGGAAACTGGTATTTGATACTGCTAATGTAAATGTTTTTTGGAATGTTGTACTGTGTTAAAAGCGCTTTTGAAATGCAACACTATTTGTCTGAAGTTGGTCTGTATGCACAGAAAGCTGTTGACTGTCTAAGAGAAAGATGATATTGTTGAAGCTCATGTTGCTGATCTTTGTTATCGAAAGGCTTGTGGCTATTCAGTGGCAGAATAAAAGAATAGCATGTGCCAAAAGCTTGGTTCAGGAGGGTTTTGTTTTAAGTTGGATTAGGGTGTGCAGAGGTGGTTGCAATGAAAACTTTGTTTGCAAACATGACCCTGACCTTGCAGTTGCTTTCCCTGTTGTAATTCTCCCTGCTGTGATTGTTCTGATTTTTTTTCTGCATAAATATAGGGTGCAAGGGTGTTTTTTTTAAGGCATGATCCAGCATGACACTTATGTTCTTAGAACTTTACAGTCTCCCTGAAGCATAACTGCATGGTAAGTTTGGTTAGTGTTTAGAATTTTGAACACTGCTTGATTTCTTTACAGTGTAATTTAATTTTGTAGTGCCTTAATTTCTATATGAGTAGAACCAAGGATGAACATCCATTGAAGCAAGTTATTGGGTGCACCTCATAATTCCTCCAGTCCTGAACAAACAGCTTGTTTTCAAACTTCACAGTAAGACTGCCCCAGTAGTCCTATTGTTTGGGTCTGTTGATGCCCTTGTTTCTCTCCCTACCTACATCAGGGTTTTTGATGCTCTGTCCCTTCAAAAGTTTCTTATTTCTCTTCCCCAGTATTTTTCTTTACACCTTGCACCTCTATCCCCACGATGATGACCTGAGTGCTTTTTGTTTCTTCCCTAAATGGAGCATTATGTGCTCCCTTCCCTTGATCTGTGTCCATTTTTTGCAAATAAACTGTCGACCAATATGCACTATGAGCACATTGACTATAGCAGCTATCTTGACTGTCCTTCCTCGCACCTACTTTATTTCATTTTCCCAGTTTTTCTATGTTGACTTTTTTTTCCCCACTCTCTAACTTTTCCAAATTCTGTTTAGTCACCAACTTGAGTAATTAACTCTGTGTCTCCACAGTGTTACAAGGCAGGAGTATTTCAAAACTTGCTGTTCTTAATTTCTAGTATCTGCAATATTATACTTTTGTATAAAACTTATTTCAGCCTGTACGCCCACAGCTATCAAAAACATTGCATTTCCTCTACATGGTCAATATATAATTAATGAACATTTTTGTGTACTTGCATTGTTCTATCAACTTTCTGCTTCATAAAATAAGTAGTGGACTGCTTGTTTTCTTAAAAAAAAATATTGCGGGCTGATGCAGACCAAGTTGGATTTGCTGATGGGCTAGCACTTTTCCATCACTTTACTCACCATTTGGATAAAAGTATAAATTGTTGTGAATACATCAGGGAATGAGGAAGATTGCATAGGAAATTCCTTACCTAGTGTTCCTTGATTTGTGTAGTTGTTAATGAACCCTTTAAAATAAGGTGAGTGCACTGGCTGCTTAACAAAAATAGGATGCAATGAACCCCATTTATATTAGGCTGATGTTTGTCAAAAAAATTCTTCTTTAATTTGAGCAAATGCTCTGAAAACCAGCTTATGCTTAGGCAGACCTCTTGCCAAAACTCTTGACGATAGCAAGGTTGTTTTGGTGTTTGTCTATTTTATTTATTTATCTACATTAAGCAGTGTTTAAAAACAATGCAATTTCAAAAGTCAACACACTGATGCAGAAGGTAATCAGGAACGTTAATGAAATGTTGGCCTTTATTTCAGGAGTGTTGCAGTGTGAGTAAGGAAGTCTTACTGCAATTGTGCAAGGGTCAGGTGTGACCATTTCTGGTGTATTGTGAGCAGCTTTGGCCAGCTTATTTAAGATATTTCATTAGAGGCAGTTCAGAGACTGTTCACCAGGATGATCCCTTATATGGAGACTTTGTTTTTTGAGTATAGGTTAAACTGGTTGGGATTTACTGAAGCACACAGATTTTTAAGAGGCTTGACAGGGTAAATGCTGTGAAAATGTTTTCCTGTCATGGGAGAGTCTAGGACAAGAGGGTTTAGTGTCAGTAAAGTGCCAATTTAAGGCTGAGATGGGGAGTATCTTCTCTTGGGAGATTGAGTGTCTTTGGAACTCTCGCCACAGAGAACTATGCGGGTAGAGTTCTTGTGCCTATTTAAAACTCAGATAGTTTAGATTCTTGATCAGTAGGGGAATTAAGGTTACAAGAAAAGGATAGGAAAGTGGATGTGAGGAATGTCAGATCATCCATGATCCTGTTGAATGCCGGAACATGTTTGAGGGACAAAATGGCCTATTCTTGTTCCTATTTCATATGGTCTAAAAGAGTTTGATAATGCCATTTTACCACTTACAAGGTAGCCTGCTGGAAATCGAGCTCAGCTATTAAGAGTTATCACAAAAGAGATTTTAAAAAGTAGGCAAAAGTCCCCCATTTACCTCTTAGACGGGTTGATAGTAAGCATGGGATGAAAGGTCTGCAAATCAACTTGCAGGCTCAACGAACATACCCATAACCACGGCAGCCAGCACCAGAGCTACAAATCTTTACACTAGCCATGAGTATTTATTATGAATGAACAGCTAGAACCCCTACTTCCCAACTGCTGTTTTTGCGCAACTTCATCCAAAAGCTGTCAGTTTCCACATGGCATGCTGGTTCTTTTCTTGACCTCCGCCCATTTTCTGAAAATTGTCAGACTGCTTATTCAAGCAGAAATACCCCCTACCTGCTGCCACCTTTAATAAAACCTAAATATTGGGACATTTTAAGCCAATGTCTCTGCTTGCTGCATAATTTTCCCATCATCAGATTCCATTGTTCTCCCTGACCACTGTCTGAGCCTGCACAGGTTGTTTGCTGTCTTAGACACTATGTTTGACCATCGGGTTAATTTCCAATCACACATTAGGTTTCGAAGAAGACTAACTATCTTGTGCAGAATTTTGTTTTTATTGTATGGGGGCACTAATACTGCCAATTTCCATCTACATACCATCAACTAACTCCTGCCAACATCACTTTATCCGTGAAACCCTTATCTGTGCCTTTTTTAAAGCCCTGGACTTGAGTGTTCCAATGTACTCCTGGCTAAACTCTGATATTCTACCTTCTGAACTTGAGACCATCTAAAACTCTGCAGCCTGCATCTTAATGCTAATCTATTCACCTGTTACCCCGTATTTGCTTAATACGTTGTCTTTCTTTTAAATAGTACCTGGAAAAATTATGATTGATTACCTTACCCCTCCTTATCTCTAAACTTTTGCAACCTAATAGCCCTCCTAGCGTCTTGAGCATCACCAATTATACTTATTCTATCATTGCTGGCCATAACTTTAGTTGCCAATGCCTTAAAGTCTGCAATTTCTGTCTTAAATTCTCTCTTCCTTTGATTTTGCAGGTTAGTAAGTTAAAGCGTCATATTCGCTCTCACACTGGAGAACGCCCGTTCCAATGTAGCCTGTGTAGCTATGCTAGCAGGGATACCTACAAGCTGAAAAGGCACATGAGGACCCACTCTGGTAAAGTAATCTGCAGCTTATTCTTATTTCCACTGAGTTCCAAGCTATTTTTGACATGTTTAGGGTGGATCTATACAATGACAGTTGTGCATTTTGTAACAACTAGATAGCTGGCATATATATCAGTTTTGTCCTTTACAGAGGAATTATGGATTAAGGCACTCGTTTTGTAATGTAATGTCATGACGTTACATTTAGTCATGATGGATTTAATGTTTATAGCAGTATTCTTTAGTTATGTGTTGCAAACTGAGTTCAAAAGAGAAATTCACATTTCCGGTTAATGTCCCATTTTAAAGTGACTGTAATAAATGATTAAAACACATTTGACTAAACGCTATTTTCTTTTCATGCTCAACTTGTACTTTAAACTATTGAAAAGCTATTCTCTAAATTTAGCACTGCCAAAAATCTCCTCCTATAATTGTTATACTATCTCTTAAGTAGACAGTCAATCTTGCAGGAACCAGTCTTAAATTATTCTCTGCTCCCAAGGGCTTTCTTTTTAACTTACCAGCAGTTATCTTGTAATCTCAGATTTGTCCTTTCCTGTAAGAGTTATGCTGTAGGTTTCTTTCTGTAGCTACAAGATAGGCAAATCTTCAGCCACGCTTAAATGCCCTCTAACTGCTTCAATGTGACCATAAGCCCCCAGCAATTTCTCTGTGCTGCTTAAGGTGCTAGCCTCGCTGCTTCCATCTTTGGCTCTCTTACCTCCCAAATGGCTACAGCCCAGACAAGATAAAAGTGCTGTGTTTGTGATCATAGAATCCCTACAGTGTGAAAACTGGCCATTTGACCCAAAAAGTCCACCCCACCCGACCGAAGAGTAATCCATCCAGAGCCATTCCCCCTACTCTACCACTCTACATTTATCCCCTAACACTATGGGCAATTTGGTATGGCCAATTCACCTAACTTGTACATCTTTGAATCGCTGGTGGAAACCCACGCAGATACAGGAAGAATGTGCGAAGTCCAACAGACAGTCGCCCAAGGCTGGAATCGAACACAGGTCCCTGGCAATGTGAGGCAGCAGTGCTAACCACTGAGTCACCATGCCACCCTGTGATACTTTTAGGTTTTCAAGATGACTACACCGTCATTTGAAAAATGTTCCCCTCTAAATTTTACACTTTTCCCCATGACAATGGGAGCACATTTGTGTTCAAGAAGAAATGCCAATTATCTGAAACCTTTCATTGTTGAAGTTATTGCATAGTTTGCAGCATGACTATTTACAAATAGATATCACTGAAACTTTTCTGGGACTTTGAGAGACTCCAGATTTCCTCTTGCAACACCTAAGTGAAACAGTCAGAATCTTTCTTTGATCTCCAACAATCAAGCCACACCGGTATACTATCATATTGACTGCAGAACAGGTCAAATGTCTCCCATTTTTCCAGTCTAAATTTAAAGACACTGTCCCAGACTACCGTAACACTTGGCTAAAATGCATGGTTAGTGATGATTATTAGCCTCCAAGACCATCGGCAGCAACTGGGGAAAATCAGTAATAAAACATTATGGGGAAGGCCAGTTTTCAGTAAATTCCTGGAAGATTTGCCTTGATGTTGCCACATTCTGAGAACAGATGGTCATAAAACTATGTAGAACTAACTTAAAACGTATGTAGTTCTGAAAGTCAGCAGACCATCTATTTTTCACAAGAAAGCACAGGAGAACATTAAATTGAAGACAAAAACACAGGTTTTGCTGGAGAAACTCAGCAGGTCTGGCAGCATCTGTGGACGAGACACTTCAGAAGAAAAATTAAGATCATCTTCTGAAGAAGAGTAAACTCAATAAGTTAACTCTTTCTCTTTCCACAGATATTGCCAGACTTACTTATTTCTCCAGCACATTGTTTTGACACTGATAGCCTCTATATTGATGGGAAACCAAACATTGAACATCTGCAGTCTCTGATTTGACAGCATAATTTAGGAAGCTATGATTGAAAGTTAATGTTGATATTCTTTTACAGGAATAGACTTCGTACATTTGCAGCATGTCAATGTCTGCTCAAAGCTGTTACTTGGATTTTATAATGCTGTTTTCCTTTTCACTTCCTTAATGTTAAAGCAAATCATGTGTGGGGGTAAAATGTCAAATACTTTTAAAAATGTATCTCATGTTGCCTTTAATTTTTGAATTGCACACATCAATAAATCCACTCATAATAATTCAGTGATCAGGATGTTCTAAAGTATGGATTTCTAAAATAGGTGAGAAACCATATGAATGCTACATCTGCCATGCTCGCTTCACTCAAAGTGGAACAATGAAGATGCACATTTTGCAGAAACATACAGAAAATGTGGCGAAATTCCACTGCCCACATTGTGACACAGTTATTGCTCGGAAGAGTGATTTGGGTAAGTGCAAAACTTTAAATACATAAAAATTAACAAAATTACTGCCCCACAAGTCTGAATATGTTCGCATAATTGGGCTGCAGTTTAAGTAATGAAAGTATTGCTGTCCAAAAGAAATCTGCAATTAAGAACCAAAGAATCAATTAAAAAACTAATAGTCTGCCCTATTTAATTCGTTGTAGAGTCTAAAATGAGTCTAGTGCCACTGATGTCTGTCTAAAGTATCATATTTCAAATTTGAAGTTGGATGGTGCAGGCATGCTATTGCTTTTTACTTCTCATTTCTTTCCTCCAACGAAGCATAAAAATATATGGATTGGCAGAGAAAGAAGTTTGTGGAAGTAGATTTAGTAGTTTGCAACTGAATGGTAACAACAGAAGCTTAGAAGTGACCCTAGGACATCACAATGATCATAGGTTAATACCTTAATCTCTCAAACCTGAATTATGACTGAAAATGTCCTTCAAGTGTTGTTGTTCTAATTAAACTTAGATTTGTTGCTTGACTGCATGGAAATATCTATATTTTTAATGAGAATGACTTTCCCTTCCCTCAATTTTGACAGGGTTTTTTTGTTCCACTTTTTCTTGCTTACTCAAATTTCAATTTGAGTGCTTGCTTTCACTTGAGGTGAGGTCTGTTTGTGGTCAATGAAGAGTGCGCTTCAATTTGTTCCACCCATTGTTGCCTCAGTCAAGTTTTTTTTTCTCAAATGCATGAAACACTGACCACGATATCTGACTATGTACTGGCACTGCAAGGGGTGCAGGGGAGTTTGGGAGTTGGCTTATGTGAAGAAATTGAGTAGACTGGGACTATACTCATAATTTAGAAGAATGACCGAGGTTGTTATAGAAACATAAAATTATGAATGAGTGGATAAGATGGAAGCAGGGAGATTGTTTCCACTGGTGAGTGGAACTAGACTAATGGGCATAACCTCACAATAAGGGGGTGCACATTTTAGGACTTATTTGAGGAGGAACTTCTTCTCTCAAAGGATTGTGAATCTTTGGAATTCTCTGCCCAATGAATTAATTGAGACAATTGAATGTTTTTAAGGCGAAGGTAGATTTTGAACAGTAAAGGAATTAAGGGTTATGGTGAGCAGGTGGGTAAATGCAGCAGAGTCCATGAAAAGGTCAGCCATGATCTTATTGAATGGCAGAACAGCTTCGGCAGGACAGATGGCATACTTCTTCTATTTCTTAGAGTCATAGAGATGTACAGCATTGAAATAGACCCTTCGGTCCAACTCATCCAAGCCAACCAGATATCCTAACCCAATCTAGTCCCACCTGCCAGCACCTGGCCCATATCCCTCCAAACCCTTCCCATTCATATACCCATCCAAATGCCTCTTAAATGTTGCAATTGTACCAGTCTCCACCACGTCTTCTGGCAGCACATTCCATACACGTACCACCCTCTGTGTGAAAAAGTTGCGGCTTAGATCTCTTTTATATCTTTCCCCTCTCGCCCTAAACCTATGCCCTCTAGTTCTGGACTCCCTGACCTCAGAGAAAAGACTGTCTATTTATCCTATCCATGCCCCTCATGATTTTGTAAACCTCTATAAGGTCACCCCTCAACCTCCGACACTTCAGGGAAAACAGCCCCAGCCTGTTCAGCCTCTCCCTGTAGCTCAAATCCTCCAACCCTGGCAATATCCCTTGTAAATCTTTTCTGAACCTTTTCAAGTTTCACAACACCTTTCCGATAGGAAGGAGACCAGAATTGCACGCAATATTCCAACAGTGGCCTAACCAATGTTCTGTACAGCCACAACGTAACCTCCCAACTCCTATACTCAATACCCTTATGTTATTGTGTTGCATAGCAGCTTCAAATATAATCCTCCATTGTATTGACATCAAACTTCCATTTCTTTTGCCAGTTTTTTTTAGTGTTTTAGTTGTAGCAGACTTGTGCCATAACTAAATACCTGCACAGTACATCCTAAGTTGCATGTATCTGTGATGAAACATCATTTGCATCCCTTGTGGTCTGTAAATGGAAAGCATTAATGTCCTCACTGAAGGCAATTCAGAAGTTGAAAGGGTGTATTTATACTATTTCAGTTAAATGTTGCAATTAATAGTACTGTAAAGTCTGAGTTCAGTCTCTACAGCTTAGTTCTCTTTGCAGGTGTTCATCTGAGAAAACAGCATTCCTATCTTGAGTCAGGCAAGAAGTGCCGTTACTGTGATGCAGTCTTCCATGAGCGATATGCCCTCATACAGCACCAGAAATCTCATAAGAATGAGAAACGTTTTAAATGTGAACTTTGTGATTATGCATGCAAACAGGTATTACATTTAAACAAATATCATTCATCTCAATGTGGATCAGTGTGTTTCATAAAGTTTCCTTTTTGGAGGGGACCATAAGACTTTTTTGCTGAAAGTTGGGTAAATCCTGAGAGTTACTTTTGTGTTAATCTGATACTTGTACAAATAATTATGTAAAGTTAAAATAATTTGAAGTTTTCTATAACGTGTAGAATTAGCATTGAAGAATATAAACCAAAATTGCTAGTATTGGAATGAAGTAGTCATTATATATCTGATATCTAATCTTAGTGTGGAATATTTATCATATGTTCTACAAAGGTCTATTAGTCAGCTGTTGGTTCTGGATGTAGGTTTGCTCGCTGAGCTGGAAGGTTCATTTTCAGACGTTCTGTCACCATATTAGGTAACATCTTCAGTGAGCCTCCAGATGATACAATGCTGCTTTCTATTTATACATTTGGGTTTCTTTGGGTTGGTGATATCATTTTCTGTTTCTCGGGGGGGTGGTAATTCGGGTCAAAGTCATTCTGTTTATTGATAGAGTTCTGGTTGGAATGCCATGCTTCTAGGAACTCTTGTGCGTGTCTGTTTGGCTTGTCTTCGGGTAGATGTGATGTCCCAGTTGAAGTGGTGTCCTTCCTTATCTGTATGTAAGGATACTAGTGAGACAGGGTCATGTTTTGTGGCTAGTTGATGTTCATCATCTCAAAACTTGCTCAGTTGTTGGTACTTTTTCCTCAAAACATCCATGGAATGTATTCTGTGGAGTTGCCAGGGATAAAATACAGTTGATTCTTTAGGAGACTGATTCTTCAATGTGAGGATAATAAATCCTATCTTACCCATAAACACTTAGCCAAGTAATTTAATTTTTAAGCTATATTTTGATTTTCCTGCATTTGTGGTTTTTTAAAATCTATGTATAATGTTTGTCTGTGAAAAACTGGAGGACAAATGCAGTTTTCACCTTGTTTACTATTTGCGTATGATTACCACTCCTTGGGTATTCTTACCTTAAGAGCTTTGTGCATAGTGTAACTGTCATAAGTAGTTGACCAGCTCTCACTTGTTTAAAATATATATGGCTGAGTTTGATATCTGTCTTCATTTAGGTTGTCTCCCAAATCATTATTCCATACACTTCCTATATTGCATCTTTAAAACTAAAGTTCAAAAAAGTACTTCGTTAAGTGATTCATGTGCTGTGGAGCATGCAGAATTTGTAAAAGGCACTGTATCAGTGTATATTTTTTTAGTTGCTGATAATTTTATTTTTGTGAGAAAGCTTTTCTTAGTTGTTGAGTCAGAGCAAAACCAACATTTCTATGCCATTTCATAGTAGGTTTGCTAAGGTAGGATAAAATCTGGAGTGAGGCAGAGCGGAGAGCAAAGAGACAGACATGAAGTGATTAATCAAAGTCAAAGCTCTGCCCATTTTTAGGTTTAATAGCCATGAGGCAGAACTGAGGGAGGTACTACTTTGTAGCAATCCCCTGATGGAAATGCAGGGTACTACCTATTCCAAATGGTAGTAGTTAATATACCTCAGTGTTGATGTAACCTGTATGTTGTTAATTAAATGTAATAAACTTATTAGTTAAGGTAAGTCCTCTTTCTTCTGAGACTTACTTGTGGTCCATCCTCCTAGACCATTGACCAGTATAGAAGGAAGGATTGATGGCTGCACTGAACCATCAGCATAAGCTGGGTACCACATATTATAACATTCAGAATTGTAACTTTGCAAAGCTATGGGAAACTGAATTTTTGTACTTATTTGAGATTTTCTTCCAAATCACCAACACCATTTGACTCCACTAACATTTATAATACTTTGGTCCTGGCTTAGTGATGTTTATCTCAATTGTGAACCCATTCCAATGCTTGACAAGATGAGAGACAAAAGATGATACATGCTGTGCGTGTGAAAAGTTTCGAGTTCCCTTTAACCTTTGAGGCCTTCTCGAGAGGTTTTTTTTGGTAGAAGTACTCTTGCTACTTTTTAGTATGGATATCTTCAAGGACAAAGACTGTGGTTTCTTGATCTGCCCAGAAGAAGAGCTCCATCTACAGTTTCATTTGGAAAAGCTACTGCAAATGAGACCCAAACTTTGGAATGTTCAGGTCAAGATGTGCTCCATATTGACACATTCACAGAGAATAGGCATCTGGTTTCTCTTGTCGTTCCATACTTAACGACCAATTTATATCCAGTGCGCCTTTTGACCAGGATACCCAATTATTAATAATGTCTTTACCATTTGAAAAATTAATTGTGACGACTTCTGTTTTGATTCAAGTTGGTACTAAGACTAAAAAGGAAAAAGCATAACTTCCTGCTCAATTCACCAAATGACTGAATTTGTTAAGATAGTTGCCAGAGCACTAACTTTATTAAAATAAATTTCGTGACTATAGTTGCATTTGGTAAAAAAAAATCCATTTCTCTTTAGAATGGACAAAAAACCTTTGCAGGCTAAAAGGCAGATTTCAACAATTGGAGAAAAAGCCAAAAGTTCAAAATCTCAAAGCACTGGAGATCAGCAGAAACTAAGAGAATTAAACGTGTTTAAGGAACAAACAAGAATTTCACATTTTTGCTTGCATGTAAGCATAATGATTCTAGTTTTGCAGCAAAAAAAGCAGATATCCACAGAAGTGATGAGTTACCGTGCAGCAAGAGGCCGTTGATAAATTATCTGAAAGGGAGCACATAATCGGTTTAAATCTGGGAAATAAGTAAGCTCCTTCCAAATGAAAAAAATACACATCAGTTCTGTTGACTGTGAACATAAAAGATAGGAGCAAGAGTAGGCTGCTTGACCCCTTGAGCCTACTCTGCTATTCACTATGACCATGGCTGATAGTCAAGCTCAATAACCGAATCATGTGCTGTCCCAATTCCTTGATCCCTTTAGTCGCAAAAGCCATATCTGTCTGTCTCATTGAAAACACTCTGTTTTAGCCCCAGCCATTTTTTTGTGGTTGTGAATTCCACATTCTCCACCGAGTAAATTCGCAATTGTCCTGTGTATCAATGATGAAGTCACAGATAGATCAGAGAAGGCCTAAAGTTACAGTCATTAAGGCTTAGCAATATTGTACAGCATCTATGCTTATATGCTTGGGAAGAAATCTCAAGACATTTTGAATTTCAACAACTATTTCCCAGGGTAAACAAAACTCGATGGTTTCCTTAAAGTGTGATTTGCTCTTCCTAGCTCATCTTAATCTGACAGTAAGGGTAATCGAAGCCACTGACCAAGACAGACTACGGTCTGCGTCTGAGGTTTACCCAATCCAGTACCTAATATGGAATGATGATTGATTCAGTTATTCAGGGATAGCAGAAGTTTTGATGTGTATCAGCTGAACTGTGAGCAAAGCTGCTGAGAAGAACTCTAGTAGGAATGCATCATCAAGCATAGAATTCATCTGCTATTCTGCCACATATCCAGGCAATCTTCAAATACTGTAACAGCAGCACCATGAGAAACAAGAAGCTACTTCCTTTTTCAAGTTGTTTGGAATTCCGTATGTTGCCAGAATATCTCCAACCAGTACACTACAGCTGATAAATCTTTACTTAAGTTTTCATCCCTTCACTCTGCAAAATGGTAGTTTTAAAATTCAACGTCTTGAATCTATCTCAGAGGCCGAACTAACTTTATCCATTAGAAGGATCTTATAGAGTTAATCTTTGTATAGGTTTCTTTTAAACTAATGTCCTTTTTCATTTTTACTTAGCTTTTAGTGATAGTTGTGTAATGAGCTAACCTTTATCTGTTTAACACTAAAGAGGTGCTGCTGGTTATTTTTAAATTGAAACTAAATGAGTAAAATTGGCATGGTAAAGGGTACGTGTATGTGGGATTTGTTACTGAATTGAAAAGGTGTGGCTGAGTTTTAAGCATATTGGGTTTTATGGAGGGAGAAAGATAAAGAAATACTTTAATCACTTCAGTAGGTTATCATGAGTTTTCTGGCAGAAATGGGAGTTGCATTAATTTAGGTATAATGGTGGTTGGAAAGTGGGAGTTTTAAATATTGTAATAAGATGTCTTGATGTGATTTTGATCAAATCAAATCCATTGAGTGGGGTTTCATGATAGGTACCAAAAGTAATTGCTTCATCACCTAAATTTTGACTATTTGCTTCATTCCTTGCTATGTCTTTGATAATGTTTGTTTTCTCTTTTCTCAATGAAGGAACGTCACATGGTGATGCACAAGCGAACTCATACTGGAGAGAAGCCTTATTCCTGTAGCCAGTGTGACAAGACGTTTCGGCAGAAACAACTATTGGACATGCACTTCAAGCGCTACCATGATCCTAATTTTATTCCTGCCACTTTTGTATGCACAAAATGTGGCAAAGCATTCACTCGTAAGGTACGTTATTTTATGTTTGGATGAAACCGCTTATTATTTGATGGTACAAACTTGGATTTATCCTTTTAATTTCGCCTTTAATTTTGAAAATGTCTTAAAATATTTGAGACATTGTAACAAAAAATCAAAGACAATTATTTTAGGAGACTTGGAAAAGAAGAATATAGAAAGACTGACGGGAACTTGCAGAAACTGGGACCTCGGCAGCTGAAGTCATTTATACAGTTGTTGCAGAGAAGGAAGATGTGTGTAAAAGACTGTGGTTGGAGGATCGAAAAATTGTCATAGTTCTTCAGGGTTGTAAGGGTGGTGAAGAGGCATGTTTGTCGAGACATTTAAAGATGAGTATAAGCATATTAAATGCGTGTTTGTTCCAAAAAGGACATTTTCAGTATCCTTATATAAACTTAAACTGAATGAATTGACATTTATTGGAAGTGTAGAATTTTAATATTTTGAAATTGTGAATATTCATTACATCACTTCAAATTTAACAGAAATTTTTCCTTTTGGTCAAAAATAACTTGAGAATTTAGATTATCATTACATAACAACCACTAAATAAATTAGAAAGGGAAGTCCACCCCCCTCCACCGCTGCCATCACCAACGCCTTCTACATAGCTGCGGATTTCACAAATAGTTGGAGTTGGAAGCAAGAGACAGAAATTGCGTGTTCTTGTCTGCTGCTGTGATGGATTACTTGCCACAAAGCCAATCTTGGCATTTGTGATTTTTAGTATAAACCACAAAGAATAGCAAAGTCACAGTGAAGATAGAGGTGATTTTGAGAAACTGCCTCTGAGAAATGCGTTCTGAGTTTGATAGTGTGAACAGTATCCTGATATTTTATTCTGGTTTATAAAAGTTGTTTATTGGTCACTCAGTTTTGTGAAGGTACCATAAATCTTTAGGGTGTAGGTTTGCTCGCTGTTTGCCCATGGTCTCACTACCCAGAACGCCAATTTACAGACTGGCCAAAGAACTACACGCAAGACTGAAATACTTAGTAGAAGAGTCACAGCACTCCATCCACGCCACCCAGGAATTCCTAAAAATTACCAAAAACACCAAAATAGAGGAAGACGAAACAATGATCTCATTCGACGTAACAGCACTGTTCACCTCCATCAACATCGACCTGCCAAAGAAAACACTTGCCACACTTTTAGAAGAGACCATCACACACACCCCAACCACCATCAATCACATTACCAACGAAAACATCATGAAGCTAGTGGACCTGTGCCTCACCACCCACTCCACCTTCAACAACATAATATACAAATAAACCAACGTCACACCCATGGGATCTCCGCTATCAGGATTCATAGCAGAAGCGGTAATGCAAAGACTAGAAAAACAGCCCTACCAACCATCAAACCAAAAATCTGGGTCTGCTACGTAGATGACACCTTTGTCATCACAAAACAAAACAAGATAGAGACATTTAACATCATCGATAACACCCTCAGGCATAAAGTTCACCAAGAAGGAAGAAGCCGACAACAAACTCGCATTCCTGGACGTCACAGTCGAAAGAAAGGACAACGGAGAACTACAAACCTGCGTATACAGAAAACCGACAAACACTGACCAAATACTTCACTACACCAGCAACCATCCCAACACACAAACGAAGCTGTATCAGAACACTATTCCAACGAGCCACCACACACTGCAGCACAGACAACGAACTTCGGAAAACAGAGGAGAACCACCTATACAACGTATTCAAGAAGCACGGATACTCAAAAAATACAGTGCGCAAATTCCTCAAGAACAAACCACGACAAGCAGACCAAACACAGCCAGAAACCCTAACCACCTTACCATACATCAAAGAAGTTTCAGAAATGACAGCCAGACTACTAAGACCCCTC